>NW_006159931.1:249517-330395 GCF_000334495.1 Tupaia belangeri chinensis
CCCAGTGGGCAGTGATCATTTAGAGAAGAGCACTTTTTGAATGTGTGCTTCAGATTAAGAGGATTCTGATTCCTGGGACTACCTGACCCCCTTGCCTTCTCATTCTCATCCTCTCATCTTTCCCCACACACCTCGGAATGCAGGAATTTGCATGCCACTTGACTGGAAATTTACAGGACATTCTCCCAAAGGAACAATGCTGTAAATGCGAGTAGGTGTCACTGCATACCCTTCAGCTGTCTAATGAGATAAATAGATTTTGGGGGTTGGTCTGGGAATTTGGAACGTAATGTAAGAGGCAATGGTGAATTTCTGGGCAGGTGACTCGTAAACAAGGTTTTTGAAACATTACGGAATTTTACGTTGGGAATTGCCAAGCTAAAGCTTAATGTCTCCCACAACACCTATGAATAATCATTTAAATACAGGCTTTGAGACGCGGAGAAAAAAGTGTATTATTTACTCTAAAGACAGTAATCTTCCTTGGAGTCATTGTAGTCCATCATGCAGATGCATACTTGGGGATCTTTGAAAAAGCAACATTTTCTCTTGATGGTCCATTACTGTATATATCTTATAATTTATTCTCCACAAGTAGTTTGCAAGCACAAGTTAGGGATGCATATCAACCATGTGTAACAGAGGGTGGGAAAGGAAGGCTCTTTTACAGGGTGAAATATTGCAAAGGAGCTTTGCTCATTGCTTGTTGTGTGGGTGTGAGCACGATATGTTGACGGGGATGACAGGGACTATTGTGAATCCTTTGGTTCCCCCTAGTGCTCAGAACTTGACAAATGCAGGCATATAAACTTCTGTTGCCCAACTGGCTTGATAAAGGGAGAGCTGAGAGACCTAGTGGAGATATTATAGTGTTATATTGCAAACATGCAGTTGAGGCCATTCTTGTACTCTTCATTGCTCAAACAGGGTCCAGATACAACTCACTACAGGTAATGAATGTGTGGTTGGCTATTAGACGGTAACATTCTCTTGGTTGGAGAGATTATGTAAGATGATCCAGAAGAGGTCTGTCTCCATGTTGTACTTGGATACCCAAGTTCCTTGGCATGCAATGAATAATTAAATTACGTGGAATGAGTTGTATTTGCATTATTGCCATGTAGTTATGCATCCCACTCACATGTGTATATTCTGTGAGTACGAGAGCCTATAGGTGTAGGGTGACTCCAGTGATCAGGTGAATCCAATCTTCTAATGGAAGAGAGAGGCTAGCACATGACTGTGGTATCATGGGACACCTCCCAGAGCTGAACAAGCAAAACGTCGTTGGAGCAAACGTGGGGAAGCAGGGGAATAAAGAATAGTCTGTGTGGGAGACTGCGTGGGGTATCCACGTTAGGTTTTAAGGAGAAACGTTTAGCATTTTGTTCTCAAGGGACAGATGGAAGAGGGACTATTAGCAGAAGAGACATTTTGAGCTAAGGCACAAACACGTAAATATTTACACTGTATTAGTATTAGGGGGATGGTGTAATCAAATCCAGTTAAGTAGGTAAATGGTTTAGAATTCTAATACTTAATGGATTCGAATCATTGGGAGTTCTTTTTTAAATGTAGATGTAGGCTTTGTAGGAGATGATACAATAGTTGTATTTACAGGTGGGGTCCAGGGATTTAGATTTTGCAAGAGGCCTGTGTGATTGTTTTGTAGACAGCTCATGCTTTGATAAAGCCTGTCATAGGCTGTGTTTTCTGAAGATGGGATGAATGGTAGGCTCTGAAGCAAGATAGGCAAAACAGGTCCATGTCATGATACACAGAAAGTACTCAGTTGAATTGATATTGAGATTATGTGCATTAGGTATTTTATAGCGATAAAATATTCTGAAGCAGTTAGGCAGGTGTATTAGAGAGAGTTACTTCTTTATTTTTATAATAGGGTTTCACTCTATCACTGTCCTCTTGCCTTGGCTTCCCAAACAGCTAAGATTACAAGTAAGCACCAGCCTACCACATCGGCTTTTAGAAAGAGTTTTGAGGGGCCAGCAGGTGGTATAGTGGTTCAGGTGCTGGACTCCCATATGACTGACAGTGATTTGAGTCCCGGACTTGGTGGCTCGAAAATTACACTGGGAGCATGTGCATGCATGCTCAAGATCCCAGAAGGAGAATGGAAGAGAAGGGACCATCTCCCTCGGTGGTGATTTCTTACTTTCCTTCACTGTTTCTCACCTCTCTGGTGAGTGCACATGGCAAAAACTTTAAAAAAAGAAAAGGAAAAAAGAAGAAAAGAGTTTTGACTGCAATACAGAGAATGAGCTCAATGGAAGGAGATAAGTTTTGGGAACAGTTGTCAGGTGACAATGACCTGAATTTGGGTGGAAGACATGGTGAAGAACAAAAGAATAAAGGAACATTACTGAGGGAGAGCCCAAGAGAGCCCAAGGATATATTCATGGATGGGATGTAGGACATGAAAAAGATAAGAGGAAGGAGACTAAGATAAATCTTTTTTTAAAATAAGAATTAATTAATTAATTAAATAATATTTGACCAGGGAGAGACAGAGTGAGGGCAATCAAGAGGGACCCAAAGTGAGAAAGCAAGCCACCAGGTCCAGGACTCGAACTGTGGTCAGCCATGTGGGAGTCCAGTGACCTTAACCACCATGCCACCTGCTGGTCCTGGAGACTAAGGTAACTCTTGTGATTATATTTTGACTTATAGGTAACAGGCTGGCTTGTGATGATATGAGCAGGAGTAAAACACTAGAGAAGGAGCAGATTTGACAGTTGTGTGGTAGAAATAGAATAGGTTGAATTTGTATTTGACATTCTCTTACGATCTTTATAGAAATGTCTAGGGGGAACTAAAAATTCATTCTCATGTTTCCGGTTGGATTTGTAGGTGACCACCAGTGATTAGTTAGTGGGGCAAGTCAGGATGGAAGAGAGTGCTTGAACTAGGGTTGTGGAGGGGAAACGGAGAGGGGAAAGGTGAGCAAGGTTACAACATCTGGGCTAAGGTCTGGAGAAGAACTCCTTGACTTACAAGAAGACCACATAGAACTGACCTTCTTATAAAATGTTAGAATGACAAGGCAGAACTTTAGGAATCTTCTATTTGGTGACATTTAGTGTGTATGAATACAGCAAAATCAGATTTTCAAGAAAATCCAACTCAGTACTCTAAAAAACAAAATAACAGATGGAGCAACTTTCTGAATGAAGGGGAAGGGTGGGGCAACTTATGCCTATTCACTCAGGATTTCCCTCGACATTATTCCCTCTCTGCGTAGCAATTCCTGATTCCTTTTCAGGGGACATGTTTATTAGAACAAAGACATACTTTCCTTATTTTGTGGAGGTTGCAGAGATTGCCTGACATGATCAATGTGGCACAACTCATTCGTGACAGAGGGAGAACACGTGGTCATCTCCACAAGAAACAAAGCAACAAAAGGCACTGTGGAACTCAGAGTCAAAATGAGTGGGCAGACAACCAGTGGTTGTAAGGGACAGACAATATTCAGAGGTGACAGATTTTGAGAAACTAGAAAGCATTTAGGGATTTAGTTTGTTTGCCCACTTCAAAGTTAGAGCTTAAAGTGTACTGGGGTGGAGAAAGTTAGACAGTGGATCTTTCCAGCATCTATAGCATTGAAGCAGTTGTCATACATGTGCCACGGTTACTTCTCAGTCTTGATCTACCCAGTAACAGCAGTGGAGGTTTAGTGGTGGGACTTGCTGAGTGGTCAGAGCGGATTAGAAGTTTTCGTTTCCATGGTAGAGGGGCTGTGGGAGGACACCTTGAATGGGAGGGTGGGATCTTGGTAACACATCCAAAAGCCATCTTTGCAAAGCAATCACACTCTTCCTATTAGAATTTGTATTGATTTAAGAAGGCTCTTCTGAGGGTTGCTGATGGAACACCCCTTGAGGCTGCCCATTGGTATATAGTAGAAACCATTTGTAGCTACCACAATCAGTGTTTAACATGAAAGCCCAGAAAACTCTGTGTTTTGAGCCACTGGCAGAAATCTGCCAAGACTGAAGATTGACTCTGTGATTCCTGGAGGACCTTGAGGAAAGTCAAATTATTCTAATGGCATGGCTGCCATCAGAAAGTTCTATTCCTGAATTAGTAAGCTGCTACTAGTTCCAAGTCAATGTTCTTTCTTAGAAAGATGCCTATGGATGTAAATCTTTTAAAGTGCATCTCATTGTACCCATTGTTTCACTTAGAAAAACAATCCATGGGTTTGTTATTAAGTGGTCTACTTAATAGTGTCAATAAATTCTAAAACTGGAGGCTGGGCATTGTTATTTTAGATGTGTTAATAGTCTCAATCGTCTAAGTTACTTGGCCTTGGCTCATTTGCTTGACCTTTGCTTGTTTTAATAACCTGTAAAAATTTCTCCAATCTACACAGAGTTGATGTAGTGTCTCTCGATATATGTGAGACAAATCTGGAAAATACGTTATCGGAATAAGCTAACTAACCACGTTTGAATGCATCGATCAGGCCTATACAATCCAAGTGAAGTGGATAATTTTAGAGGAAACAAAAAATGCAAGTAAAAATTCCATTTCTTGAAAAAAAAGAGGTTTGACTTATTACAGTTAGTATTTTTAATTAGCTATAACTATGGAATAATTGTAGCCCAGAGAAAGGGCTAGAAGATTATACAACAAAATATAAATGCAGAGAGGTAATATTAAGTGTGGCTACTGGTACCAGTGCTTCTACGCTCTACTGGTATAGGAAAAACAAAAGTTCGATTTTTACTTTCTGTACTCACAAGCAATGTGAGCTTTTTGTTTCCCTTTTTACTCGTTCTCTGTACGATTTAGTTCCCTCAACTGAGTAACATCTACTTTTTGGAGTTCATTGGAAGTAAAATGAAGTATTTTAGGCAACCTTTCAGCATAGGGCCTAACTTTTTTTTTTTTCTTTTAATTTGCTATAAGGTGCGTGTGCTCACTGAAGAGAGACAGAGGCAAAAAGAGACAGGAAAAGTGAGAAATGCCTCCAGGGTGGGGGTAGGCACTCTTCAATCCGTTCTCCATTTTCTTCTCAGGATTTTGGATTTTGGCCATGCACGCACATGTGCCTGGACTGTTTTCCAAGCTGTTGGGTCCAGAACTCAACCATGCAGTTAGCCGTGTGGGATCCAGCTGCCTAAACCACCATGCCACTGGCTGGTACAGACCTAGCATTCCTAAAAACTCAATAATGTTCATCTTTATCGTCGTAATTTTCATCACTGCTATGACCACCATCATTAATACAGTCAGCCTCCATTACCATCATCTTCACCACCATCACCATCCTCGTCTATACTAGTCTGGGTCCTCTGAGAAGCAGATGCCAAGATGATATTGAACATGCCAGACTTTTATTAAGGAGAAGGCCCATGAGAAAAAACAGGAGAGGCTGGCACGTATGTCTGAGAAGTGAGGGAGAGAGGGAACCAAGAAGAGATGAAGTTCGAGGGAATCATTTAGAATGCAGTTCAGTTCAAGCAGAAGTTCAGCAAGGTTTCTGGGGAGTCTCTGATCCAAAGTTACCTGTCAGAAAAGTTGCACATCTTCCGGGAACTGGCCTCCCATGGCCACCTTGCCATACCATTGGTGTCTGAGACCAGCCCAGAGAGCAGTGGCTATAGTACCTGTGTTGTGATGGGTTTCAGGGCTCAGTGGCTGGTGGCCTCAGTCAGTTTTTTTTTCCTGAGGTTGGAGGTTTATACAATGTGTCCTTATGTCACAAATAGATTGGGGGTGATTCGATTTTTTTTCTCATTTTTTGTATTTATTAATTTTGTATATTTAACCTGTATTATTTATCACTTGGGAAAAGAGGTCAAATAAATCATTGAAAATATCTCCTTTTGCTTGGGTGACATGAGCAGTTGGAGACTTGACCACCTCTCCCAGGAATGGCCAAGTTTCTCACTTTGCTTGACTATTCTGGGGCAGCTGTGCTATTCCTCCAACTAGACCTTTCCCCAAAAAGTTTTATTTTTCGGCTCCAACTTCAATTTCTATTTAGAAACCTGATTTGATTAGAGTGTGAAAGTTTAAGTGTTTGTAACTGGATTCAATTAACATAGGTCATTCTTGGGACTCTGAAAATGGTAACTGGCCTTGGGCAAATTGGAACAGAAGTTATAAAATTCGGTTGGACGCATCCCAACATTTCACATCTTTAAAGAAGACATTGTGCCTAACAGATTCAATTTAGAAATATTTAGTGTAGGTCGTCAGCTCAAGCACCTATAAAGTGTGTGCATTACTTGTTTCAGCCTTTAGTTATAACCAGGATCAGGACACCTGGACTCTAGGCTACAAAATAAACAATTTGTGGTGGGACCTTGAAGAAAGTCAATTAGTTTGTGTGACTTTATCAGTAGGTTAAAAAGGAGATTGTAATATTGGTGAATAATGTGCTTAGAGATGTTTGCATAAAGATGCTTTGTCATTGTAAAGTATTATTGAATATTTATGGTCTGCCAGACTGAGCCAAATGGCCCAGAGGAAAAAACAGTCAGATTTATGTAAACCTTGTTCAGTGTCCCAGATACTTCAGGATGGGTGCTCTATATATGAATGAATAAATAAATGGTATAAACATTATTTAAAAATTTGAAGGTACATCAATATTATCTGGGGTGTTAGCCAACATGCCTGACCTATGACATTGAAATGAAATGTCTGCCTCCAGATAACTGTTTCAATCCCATAAATATTTCCAAATGCGAGAGGCATTGATGACAAGTCATGTTTTCTTAGAGTTTGTGTCTACAAATAAAGGTAAATTATATCTTTCCTAAAACCTACAAGGAATGATTGTCTCTCACCTACGGGGTTGCTCTGAGAATTCCCAGGCGTAAACTGCATATTTTATACTTCTTTATTTTTTCTTTAGGAAAAAAAAAAAAGTGTTTATGGACCCTCTGCGCGGTAGTTTTCTATCACTTTATTGTGGGTAATCTAGGCCGCAAAGAAATAGTAATAATAAAAAATTAGCCGTAAACTCTGCCCGAGGCCTCGCTGGCTCTCCCTGAGCTCACAGTGCAGTTTATGGAACATAAACAGGTGACAGGAGAGAGGACACGCAGAGGAGGTTTGTGTGGATTGGGTCACTGATTACTCCAAATGGGTTCAACAGAAGAATTCATGACACGTGACAGCGGGCCGAGAGGAACTTGCTGTGACATTTCTGATGCGCCTACCTCTTCTAATGAACGGCTTCAAGGGTAACAGACCTCCAGGTGCACTCAGGTCTAGGGAGACGCGGCCATGCCGAGTACAGATCTATCAAGGGGACGCTGGTTCTGTCTCCTCGGGCACTGGACTGTGACTCAGCAATACCTCAGGCTGGCTCTCGTGTCTGTGATACATTGATGACGAGCAGCATCCTTTTCCAAGACAAAACCTGTGCCGGGGTCCCCTGCAACACGGCCTGTCAGTGCATTGGGATATATCGCATGGGCCTCAGGGTCCTGTGAGTCTATAGTGAAATATTTCAAACCTAAGAATCGCGTCGATCAATAGAAAAGGCTTGCCATCATGATGATAGGAATGTTAACAATAAGCACTACTTTAAAAAAGCAAACAAACAAACAAAAAAACAAACCTGCTAGTTGCTGTGCCAAATATTTAATACACATCCTTAAGAAACTCTTAGAAGGTGGCTATAATTATTCCCCTTTGACAGAGGAGGGCACAGACCCAAAGAAGTTAAGTCATCCAGAGTGAATTAGTTTCTGGAGTCCTAACACTTTAGTTTTTAATTACAGAAAAACTAACAAGCACACATTTCTGGGTAAGTTAAGTCAGGAATTCTTTCTTTTTTTCTTTTTTTTTTTTTTTGAGAGCGATTTTTGCTATAGGGCGCGTGCACTCACCAGAAAGACAGAGAGGGAGACAGAAAGCGAGAAATCACCCCACGGTGGGGATGGCCACACCGCAATCCCTTCTCCTCCGTTCCCCTCTCAGGATCTTGGGCATGCACGCACATGCACATGCACCCGGCGTGAGTTTAAGCCTCCAGGTCCGGGACTCAAACTGCGATTGACTACATGGGAGTCCAGCGACATAGCCATTACACCAACTGCTAGTCCCAGTCAGGAATTCTTACTTCATTTGTTTGATGTATTCAGAATTTGCTAAGGTGGTGATAGTTGAAGATGCTCTCGCTCTCGCTCGCTCTCGCTCTCTCTCTCTCTCTCTCTCTCTCTCTCTCTCTCTCTATATATAGGAAAAAGTGACGCTCTGCAAGTCAGTCTTACATGGGAAGGTTCTTGGTTCAAGTCTGGAGACCTCTCTGTGTATGCTGGGCATGTCCTTTCCTGTTATTCAGGGCTGCTAACTGCTGGGGGTGGATGGAAGCAGCAGGACTTAGGGTTGCTGTTGCTCTGTCATTCTTGCTCGTGGAAAAACACCACCAACAAAAAAATTCAGCTGCTTCTAAGGACTGATTTTCATTAGTCAAAAAAGAGATGCCATTGGCTTATTTTCATGAGTGCCAAATTTCTGTAGGTATTCTAAAAAAAATATATAGAAATGGGATTATTTAAAATATGACATTTATATTTAACTTAGAGAAAAATCAATCTACTCTGCCCATTTCATAGAATAGAGGCAGGGAGTCAATTTTTGTGCTCAACAAAAATCTGTGATTTGTGATGGTTAAGAAAATAGTGAAATTGAATCCTGGTTATAGAATTCTTGGGTTGATTTGCTTTTGGAATCAGACTTGGCAAAGTCCCAGGAGTTGAAGATTCTTGGAGTATTTTATGTTTCACACGATGTCATCGAGAAGTTATAGATCAATAGCATTTTGTAATTTTCATGTAGCAGAGGAGAAAAGAGTTAAAAATGTTGGTGTTGCAAAGGGTGCTTCTTTTGGGCACCTCCAGTTTGAATGTAGGGCACCTTTTGCATTTTAAGCACTGGTGTCTGAACCCTTGTTCCTGTCCCATAGTTACATAACAAGATGCCTTTATTTATATTATTAAGGGAAACAGAAGGGGAAAAAAAGCCACTGAAAAGACTACTTCCTGCCCTTGGGGACAACTCTTACCTTTTATTTTATCCAGGAGCTCTTTTCTCCTGCATGAAAGCTGGAACGGGGTGAATGTCCTTCTCAAGGTGCTGGGAGATTAAAGCGATGACTGAATGCAGGTGTCAGAGAACCCCCAGAGATGCAGAGATGTGTGGGCAGGACTGACTGGGCAACCCCACAGGTCTGGGTCGTCACTGGCCTCGAGATCAGTACAGCCAGGCCATCAGCTAGTCCAGAAAGAGGCTAGGACTGTAGTCCCTGAGGACGTCAGCAAGGCAAGAGTGCGTTCCTTGAAGGACTCATTGCTCTGAGATCTATTCATAGGGGAGGCAGCCCCTGAAAAAGCGAAGCCTAGTACGAAACCATCCATCAGGTGCACCGATGATATACTGCCGCCCAGCGAGGCAGTTCTCAATGCGCGGGTGCCAACAATGCATGCAATAATTAATAATAATAAGCCACAGGGAGAACCTAATATATAGAAAATATAAATGGAAAGGTCAAAGAGTTGTAGTGAAGAGCACAGGCTCCGTTCAGTTACACCTGACTCAGTTTTCATTCTGCCAGTCACTAGCCCCAGGACTGTCTCCAAATCCTTGAACTAAAACAAAACAAAACAAAACAACCCTCAGATTTCTCATATTTAAATAGGGATGAGCAGCAGGTGGCATGGTAGTTAAGGTGGCTATATCCCACAGGGCCGATGGCACAGTCTGAGTCTGAGTCTCAGACTCAGCAGCTTGAAAAAAAAAAAAACACCATGCCAACCATGTGCACATTGCATGCCCAGAATCCCAAGAGAAGAATGGATCGGGGCATGGCCATTACCTTGCCTCCAGGGGGTGATTTCTCACTTTCTATCTCTGTCTCTCTCCAGTGAGCACACATACCCTTTAGCAAAAAAAAAAAAAACAAAACACAAAAAACGAAAACCATGTCGGGGGCAATAACCAGGAGTTAGAAAGTACAGAAAGTGGTTAGCAAGTGCCCGTGCTCTATAAGGGCTCCAGCAATGACAGCTCCTATTGTAATCATGTTTTCTTCCCGCCACCACGCCGTCCTCGCTGTCCTTTGCAATGGGGCCCCAAGCAGCTTGGTGGTATTCAGAAGCTGGAGCCAGAATGGAGTAATGTGATGCTCCCATGGGTGGAAAGAAGAGTAGAGGTTTTCTTGCAATGACAGAGAAAAATATCTTTCACGAGATAATGTGACTCGGGGCAAAAATGGCAGACTGAAAGAGACTTAACTGAAAGATAAAAGAAGGAACAGTGCCATAGCAGGAGCAGAAGTTGAGATGCAAAGCCTCACATACCAGACAGGACTCTAATAACTAGAGGGACTTGGAGAAGGCTTTGTAGTTACTAGTGCAGGGCTGGAGTCCAAAGAGTTCAGGGCCTAGAACCGGGATGGAACTCTCTCCTCTCGCTGCGTGTTCCCGTTCACGGTGTTATTTTTCTAAATTACCACTGCGGTGGTTAAATTACACCCGCGTTCTATTTCGTAGTAGATGGGAGCAGTCGACAAGCAGGACAGAGAGGGAAAGTGAGAAATCACTCCCCAGGCGGATGACCATGCCATAATCCCTTCTCCATTCTCCTCTCTGGATTTTGGGCATGCACTCAAGTAGGCCTGGAATGTTCTTCAGGCCACTGGATCCAAGACTCAAACTACAAGTCAGCCACGTGGGGTCAAGCTGCCTTAACCTCCACACCGCCTGCTGGCCCCAATATTCCTGTTTTATGTGAAGCATGCCACATAAAAAGTATTTTAGTCAGCATATACTATTTCCATACACCATTCCTTTCCTGCTACCAAAGAGATGAGACTCAGAGTAAAGGAGGCCAAATACATTCTAAAAATAATTCTAGCACTGCATGTTCTGTGTAGAGTAGGTGCTCAGAGGAGGGTGAGTGAGAACTGCTTCTAAGAGATGGTGTGGTCCTTTCGGTATTTTGAAGGAAAATGGACAGACAGCCATATATTCATACCACCCCTTGTATTTACCTTGTACTCCACGTAATTTCCTAAGAGCAGAGGCCTGAGGTCTATATTAGCCCGTGGCTCTCATGGACACTTTCGTGGCAATAAATGACAGTTAAATGACACCTCATGCGATGATAGCTCCTAAATGAGGAAGGTCTCATGGACTAACACTTGCACGCCAAGATACTGATTCTTAATCACAGACAAGTGTGCAAATATTCTATGTAGTGTGTTTCCTACGTGTCTGCCCTGGCATCAAGATCGGGCCACAGGAAGAAGGCAGGACACTAAGAACCAGCCCTGTGTGTGTAACTATAGGTGGTGCTCATTCATTGAGCCTGGAGGGGAAGACGAGAGCCGATGCCGGCCGAGCACACGCGCGGTGACCTACACTGCCATGCATTTCGTTTTGGCTCACGTGACTTTTCCTAGACTCCGATGGAGTCAGTTTTACCCTCTGTACTTTACGTACAGAGAAGCCGTGTAGAGACACGGCATGAACTCACCTAAGCCTGGCTCACAAGTCACTGCTCTTGCATGATGCTCTGTAGCCTGAGCAGTCTTTGATATCTGAAAAAGTATCAATATTGTACATGTTTGTGGGAAGCTCTCCTAGTTCTTTAAAGGTCGGCAATTTCAGAGACAATTTTATTTTCTTCAAAATTACTGAAAAGTGAGATACAGGCACTTACCACTTCTTGACAGAATATTGCAACGTTACTAATGGGCTCTGGAGGCCCGAGTGCCTTCTTTCGGCAGTCACCCTCAGCAGCCTCTGAATGACATGTGGCCTTTTCCTTGGCCAGGTCCACTGTGAGAACTCTTAAAAGGTGCTACTTTATAGTACGTTCATTCTACTCACTGAGGTTTATGCCTGAAGTCAGGCTCGTGTTCATGGATATGTATATATCAGCCGCGCTTGCTAGTGAGAATATTGAGATTAATTAAGATCTTGAGTGAACCAATAAAATGTGGAGGGAAAGGCATAGAAAGCAACCATGGATACCAGAGACAGGGTGGGAGGAGGGTGGGAGACGGCAGAGGGTGAGACATAGGGAATCAAGGATGGGAAAAAAAGCAAAATAGACAGGAAACAAGAAATAGAAAATTATTTGTTGATGATAACACATATGTTGATGTGCCTGATTGAGCCAATATACAGTGTATTCTGGATGGAAAATCTCATTTTGTATGGTATAATAATGTATAGTAAATGAATGTAAATAAATAAATTTAAATTAAAAAAAGAATAAAAAAAAAGTGTTCCAAGAACATTTAGGCTAGGTTACGCTATGTGTTAGGTTAGATTAGGTTTATTCAAATTGTTTTCAACTTACAGTATTTTCAACTGACAGTGGCTGTATCCATTGTAAACTGAGAAAGATCTGTGTATGCCTTTTCCTCTGGCAGCGTTTAAGTCTGTTTCATCACTGGCTTTGATTATGCCTTCTGTTATCCCCTGTACAGATTCTTCATGTGTCTTGTGCTTGGGGTTCATTGATCTTGGATCTGTAGGTTTATAGCTTTATTGTAAAAACAATTATTTATTCAATTTTATTTATTATTATTGTCATTTAAATTTACTATAGGGCACATAGGCTCACCAGAGAGAAAGACAGAGACAGAGAGAAAGAGAGAGAGAGAAAGTGAGAAAGCAAACTGCTGGGTCTGGGACTTGAACTGTGGGTGGCCGTGTGGGGGTCTAGAGCCTTGACCACATGCTACCTGCTACCCCAGTTTATAGTTTTTATTATGTGTAAAAAATTTCTGCCATTCAAATATTTTTAATGTCCCTTTCTTTCCTTTTTCTTTTGGATTGTTTTTAATGTGTCTGTAAGGGATCTTCAAAATTTTTTGGAAAAATGAATATATGAAAAAAGTATGCATGGATTTCAGAAACAATTTGCATCAAAGTAAACTTGTACTTTAATTCCATTTTTCCATGAACTGTCTGAAGTTCCTTTGTACTACGCTAATTGAAATTATCCCAGAGCTCATGATTCTCTGTTTATATTTTGAGTTTTTTTTCTTCTTTCCCTTTTGGAGAGTTTTTATTGCTTTGTCTTAGTACACTAGTCTTCTGCAATGTTTAATCTGCTATTAATCATATCCATTTCAGGCATTATAGTTTTTCTTTTGAAGTTTAATTGAGGTCTTTTAAAATATCTTCCATGTCTCTACGTAAAATATTTCATATTTTCTTTAGCGTCTTGAATATACAGAACACAGATGTAATAGTGTACTAAAATCATCATTTGCTAGTCATTTGCTAATTCTAATACCTGGGTCCTTTTGGGACCTATTTTGATATTAGATTTTATGTGTCATATTTTCCTACTTCTTTTAATGCCTGGTGGTTTCATATTAGAGCCCCAATATTGTTAGTTTTGCTTTTAGTTTTTGCTATGGGACATGTGAGCTCACCAGAGAGACAGGGACAGAGTGAGAAAGCACCCTTCAGAGGGGATGGCCATGCCACATTCCCTTTTCCACTGTCCTCTTGGGATTTTTGGTCATGCATGCTTGCACATGTTTTTTGAGACGCCGGATCTGGAACTCGAAACTCTCAGTCGGCCATGTGGAAGCCAGTCACCTTAACTACCATGCCATCTGGCTGGCCTGAAATTGTTAGTTTGACTTTTTGGGTAGGGGCGCTTTTGTGTCCCTGTAACTATTGTTGAGCTTTGTTTTGGAATTCAGTTAAGGTACTTAGAAACAGTGCCAGGCTTTTGGTTTTGCTTTTAAAATGTGTTTGGCAGAACCAGGTCTTAAGGCTGTTGTTCCCCACTACACAAGCACAACCTTCTAATTAGCTCAGGCAGTTCCCCGTGAGTTAAGAGGATTTTCCTCTGGCTGACAGGAACAGGCACTAACCCTATGTGAATCTGGGATTCCTGTTACTGCTATTCCTCTGGGTGCGTCTCTTCTCAAACTCAAGCTCGTATGTGAGGAAAACAAGCTGCTCTGAACAGCTACATCTTCCTGCTAATTCACACCTCTTAAATTTGTCAAAACTTGTTTTAGCCGTTGTAGACGGACTGCTTTCTAAAATGGGTAATCTGCTGTTTTGGACTTCTTAGCCTTCATAACTTGAGTAGTACTTTCATCACTCAGTTTTTATTACTAAGAGTAGCCTGGTCCAGTGGAAGGGATTGGACTTCACCGTCTGAGAGACGTGGATATAAATCCCGGCGCTGTACTTCCTCACTGTGTGATCTTAGGCAAATTATTTATCCGCGATGTGTGAAGCCAGCCGGTGCTGGTGCATGGGGGCCTTCTGTTAAGTTGTTTGTTTGTTTGTTTGTATTTTTTCAATTTTGTGAGTTGATTCTTAAACATGAACATTACTCAACTTTAACTTAGGAGAGAGTTTTTTTTTTTTTTTTAATTTTCCTTTTCTTTTTTCCTTTTGCCATGGGAGGCATGTGCTTACTGGAGAGACAGAAATACAGTGAGAAATCAGCCCCTGGGAGGTTGACCACACTGCACTCCCTTCTCTTCCCTTCTCTCAGGATTTTGAGCCACTGCACTCCCTTCTCTTCCGTTCTCTCAGGATTTTGAGCACTTATGTACACATACCAGGTGTGAGTTTTAAGCTACCAGGCCCGGGACTCAAACTGCTGTTGATCATGTGATGTGGGAGCTGCAGTGTAATCACTATGCCATCTGCTGGACCCAGTGTGAAAGGAAGGTGGGAGGTGGATGGGGGGCTGAGGGGAAGGGAATCAGGAGAAAAATAGAAAAGCATTTCTATGGGTCACAGAAATGGAGGATTGTCTATCAATGATATTGTGCATGATACTGTCTTTAATGGACTGGTGTGCAGTGTATTCATGCTGAGATAATTCGTTTTACAAACTGTGATGTATTGTGATTGAATGTATATCAAATAAATTAAAAAATTAAATGATATAAAATTACAAGTAAATAATTTATATTTTAAAAGTCAATAAATACAATAATTACTTTCTAATTGTTTTACTAAGTTTTATTATTATCTATGCCCTTGAAATTATTTAGATTTTTTTGTGTCTGTGTAGGTGGAATCCTCATAGTAAATGAATACAGCTTTCAGTGACTGTCACATTAGTTACTTGAAATTAGCGATAGTGGAGATATTTACACCACAGGAATTGGCAAGTGCTACAAGTCAGTATTTGGTTTAGAGTTTTGTTGATGGTCTAGATTTAAGAAAGTGAGAGAAACTGTTAATAATGGAGATTAAACCTAAAGGAATGTCATTTCTGTAGTTGTTATACTGTCACATGAAAAACTGCTGGAATATTCTCCAGTTTTTACAAACTGCTATTCCATTCAGCAAAGAAGTAGCTTATGCTATTGGTGAACAAGTAAAGATCTGGCACATCTTTGTTGTTGTTTTTCTCATTTTGCCAGTTCATTTAAACAAAATGTATCAACTGACAGTCATAGGAGAACCACTCACATTTGTCATAGGTTGGATACCGAGTTAAGAGTTTGGCAAAAATAAAGAGCCTTCTATGAGGATCAACTTACAGTAAAGGGTATTATATAATTTATTAGTTATAAACTGTGTTATACATACTTCATATCTGTAAAAAATTATAATAAACATATATGTCTCCCCCCTTTTTTACATTAGTCAGGTAAATATTTATTAGCACGCCGTTGCCTAAACTCTCTAAAATTAAGCCTCTTCATTTATTAAATCAGCTATTCAGAACCATAAGATCGTAACTGAAAAAGCTGTATTTTATAGTTCGCATTGATTTCATTCTAAGTTCGAATACCCGCATTTTTTCTAGCCCCTATTCCTCTAAACCGCATTTGGAGACATAGGTTGAGAGCCATTGGAATGGGACAGACTGCCTCTCTAATTACATGGCCCCAGAATGTCATACTTGTTAGTATTCATGACCTTTTGTGTCCAGGTATTTAATATCCTACCTTGATTCCAGTAGTCATTTTTGCTTTTGTGAGAGCTCCTCCTCTCAGCAGCCTGTCGGTCTCCTGGGATCCCCTCCCTCACTCCATATTGCCCAGGCTGCCTCTTCCCCGAGTCCTGCTAGAACGGTCCACATAAAAAGAGGATGCAATGCTCACTGAGGGCCTGAGAGCCCTTCCCGTCCCTGGATTCGTCTACTGCACTGCAGCTCTTACCTCTTTTTAATAAAACAATTATGATAAAATGTCTAGGCATACAAAAAGGATTGCGGATAATGTAATAAATAGCCCCTCATATCCTACCTAATTTAAGGAATAAAAAGCATAAGAGAAGCAATGGAAGCCCCCTTATAATTGTTTTAAAGAGTAATTTAGAAAATTATGATAATTATTTGGATCAACATGCTATAGGTCATGTGTGTCCACCAGAGAGAAAGAAAGAAAGGGAGAAAGCAAGCTGCCAGGTCCAGAACTTGAACTGCAGGCGGCCCTATGGCAATCCAATGCCTCAACCACCATGCTACCTACGGGCCTCTGAAGCACCTTATACTTTGCCTTGGCTTCATTCCTCCCCCTTTTCTTCCCAACGTTACACACTGATCTGAACTTGTCATTCTCAAACGTGTTGTTTATACTCTTTCCTGAGATGTATGTGTTCAGTAAATGCATGGATTGTTTGACATATTTTGAAATATGCAAGCGTATACATACTGTACACATTATTATTATTTATTTTTTCTTTTTTCGGAGAGGTTTTTGCTATAGGGCGTGTGCGCTCTCCAGACAGACAGAGACAGAGAGACAGAAAGCGAGAAATCACCCCCCAGAGGGGATGGTCACGCTGCAATCCCTTCTCCTCCATTCTCCTCTCGGGATCTTGGGTGCACACGCACACATGCCTGGCGTGAGTTTTAAGCCACCGAGTCCGGGACTCAAACCGTTGTCGACTACGTGGGAGTCCAGCGACATAGCCATTACGCTAACTGCTGGTCCCAAGTATACATTATTTTTGAAAGGTTTGTAGACTTTATCTTTTAGACCACTCTTAGGTTTACAGAAAAAATGAGGAGAAAGAGATGTCCTCCGACTCCAGCCTGCATTCGGGTAAATTCCCTTCCCCGGTTTCTATGCAGCGAGGGCCTTTAAGTTGGCTCTTTTGCAGCTGCCTGTTCGCTGAGCTCTCCAAGGAGATGCCACACCCTGTGGCTCACTCTGGTGTCCTCCGTGTTTATCATTGTGCCTGAGACATTGCATTCATCAGTGCAGTATAGGAATGAATGAAATCCGAGACACTCACATCATGTCAGTGATAGAGGTTCAAGGAATAAGGTCCCCACGTCCCTTCACACACAAGGACAGAGCATGTTGGTGATGGCCAGGGGGAAGCTGGAGTTCTAAATGCTGTTGCAGCAAACTATTTTCCTAAGCAGGAGACATTCAGGAGCTGGGGCCTGCCTCTGTTTACCAGCTGGGACATCTTCAGATAATGAACCATGAAAACCTGCTATGCCGCAGCAATATGCAATAATTTTTCATTTTCCACCAGTCAGCTTCAGGGATCAAGGACGTCTAAACACAGAACCCACTCATGCATGCTATTTTAAAGGCATATTTTGAAGTTATAAATATGGTACATTGAGTTAATGAGGTATGTTCTTTTGGTGACAAATATTTGCATTCCACATATGCCTCTTGATGTCAAGAGTGTAACTGTTTCATTTTCTTCTTTCTCTCAGGAGGCTGGGATGCAGATGGAAAAGGCCCTTGTGTCTGGGACACATTCACCCATCAGGGAGGAGAGAGAGTTTTCAAGAACCAGACTGGCGATGTAGCTTGTGGCAGCTACACACTGTGGGAGGAAGATTTGAAATGTATCAAACAGCTTGGATTGACTCATTACCGCTTCTCTCTTTCCTGGTCACGTCTGTTACCTGATGGGACGACAGGTTTCATCAACCAGAAAGGCAAGTGTTTCTTAAAAATAGAAGGTTGCAGCTTTAATTCAAGGTTATTGCTGCAGTCTGGCATAATTAATCCAGTATGCTATTCTGCAGTGTAGCTTAGAAATGGCAAGTTTTTAGAGTGATTATAGGATACATTTTTTGAAATGGATTCGCATGAGCTTTCTCAGTAATATTCTGGTTTTCCTTGACTGTTGAGCTCTTTGTTGGGGGTAAGGGTAGATGGGCAGGAAGGAGGTTGGAATAAGTGTTTTATTTGTATCAACTAGTATTTGAGTGTTCGCCTGAAGGCGAATGTCCACAAGTTGTTGTATCAAACTACTTGCAGTTGTGTAACCCTATCATGTGTTATAAAAAGCCCTGAAAACCAGGTATACTGAGAATTTCAACTGGACCTAATTTAGTGGAGGTAAGTAAGTAGCATAGGCATTGGTACCCAGGCCCTGGAACACTTACTTGAGATTAAGTACCAGCTGTATCACTTAATCTCTGCATAAGCCCCTCTTTGGTGCCTCAGTTTCCCCACGAGTAGCAAGAAATGCTATAATAGTTCCTACTTCAGAGAATACTTGAAGATTAAATGAAATTTTCTCTGTAAAGGGCTTAACATAGTAGTCAAAATATAAGTACTCAATAACTGTTAGCTACTATTTAAAAAATATTTAAAGAGAGGTTTTTGCTATAGAATGTGTGCACTTGCTGAAAAGACAGAGAGAGAAAGCAAGAAATCATCCCCCAGAGGGGTTGGCTATGCTGCAATCTCTTCTCCTCCATTCTCCTTTTGGGATCTTGAGTATGCAAACACATGCACCCAGCATGAGTTTAAGCCACCAGGGCCGTGACTCAAGTGTGGTTGACTACGTGGGAGTCCAGCAACGTAACCATTATGCCATCTGCTGGTTCTGCTATTATTATTTTTATGCCTTGTAATCATTTTACCACTCACTGTCCTATTGAATGCCTGTTATTTATGAAGAATTTTGCTCAAATTTTCTCAAATCCTCATAATCAGTAGAAAAAAAATTAATGATATTTCACAAAGGTGTGTGTGTTGAAATCCATGGATTTGTTAAATGATTGGTTTGACATTGATTTATTTATTATGATTAGATTTTAATTTGCCAGAGAGCACATGCATTTTCCAGAGAGAAACAGAGAGAGTGAGAAAAGGGAGGGAAAAAGCAACCCTAGTGGGGTGTGGTTCGCCTCCATTTTTCCATCATGTTAAGTAAGGGCGCTAGTGCATGCACACACACACACATACGTGCGCACACATACACACATGCACAGTGTTTTTCAAGCATCTGGGTCTGGGAGTCAAACTGCACAGTCAGCCATTGGGGATCCAGCATCCTTAACTCTGAGACCATGGGGCTGACCGTAGACCTGGACTTTAAACCTAAGAGCTGACTAGTTTCTTCACAGAACGGGGCTGGGAAACTCTAACCTGAGGATCACATCTGGCTGCAGCTAATGTGTAGATAAAGTTTATGACCCACAGCCATGCCCATTCATTTCATGTCACCTACGGCTGCTGTCACACTGTGGAATGAGTAGAGGCAGAGACAACAGATTCTGAAGCCCAAGATGCTTTCTGGTCCTGGGCAGAAATGTTTGCTAACCCTTCTACTACAACCAATGGCTTCTCAATAACTCCTTATCACTGTAACACTTCGTCCTGGAAAAGAATTCGTACTGCTCATCAGGCCAGGGACAGGGAGGTAAGGAAGGTGTCTAGGGTACAAATTTAAGAAGGTTCTCTACTTTCTTCCTTCCCTTCCCTTCCCTTTCTTTTTGAGTGATTTTTGCTATAGGGTACGTGTGCTCACCAGAAAGACAGAGAGAGATAGAGAGACAGAAAGTGAGAAATCACCCTCCAGGGGGGATGGCCATGCCACAATCCCTTCTCCATTCTCCTCTCAAGATCTTGGGTACGCACGCACATGCGCCTGGTGTGAGTTTAAGCCACCAGGTCCAGGACTCAAACCACGGTCAACTACATGGGAGTCCAGTGACGTAGCCATTACGCCAACTGCTGGACCCTCTTTCTTTTTTATAAGAGAGAATTTTTTGCTATAGGGTGTGTTTGCTCACTGGAGAGACAGAGAGAGAGAAAGTGAGGACCCCTCCCCCCTGCAAGGGTGGGGCGGGGGCGGGGAATTGTGGATGACCACACTGTAATACTTCATCTTCCATCCTCTTCTCAGGATTTTGGGCATGCATACACAGGCATCAAGCATGAGTTTCAAGCTGCCAGGTCCAGGACTTGAACCATGGTTGACCATGTGGGAGTCTAACACCTTAACCACCATGCCACCTGCTGGCCCCAAGGAGGAGCTCTTTCTTAAGTGCAGGGTGGGTATTTGTATGACCTGAGGATGCAGCTACCTGCTTGCCTCACCGTACGTATCCCCCAAGAATCTCCACTAGTACAAGGGTTTTATTTTAAGTACGTGATACGATTCCCTACATAGAACAACCCAGAATAACATGGGCTGTGTACTTGCAGCACTAATCTAGGTGGGGTAATCTCTGTGTCAGGAAGGGGTTTGCAACACGTGGACTCCCACGTAGCAGCAGCCCTGAGTAACCCTCCCCGAGTGGGAGCAACCTGAGACCAGCAGGTCTGTTGCCTCTTCTAATGGCGTTAGTCCATGACCATTACTGTTGGTTCAAGGCCTACTTTTGTTGACATCATGGCCCAGTTCTATTTTTTTACTTTAAGTAGGAGGTAAGCTATGGGCCTGCATGGTAGTTCAGGCACTGGATTCCCACAGGGCCAAATGTGGTTTGAGTTCTGGACCTGGCAGCTTGAAACTCACACTGGATGCATGTGCATGCACACTCAAAATCCTGAGAGGAGAGTGAAGGGGAAGGGATTATCTTTGGCCATCCCCCAAGGGGTGATTTCTCACTTTGGGGTGTCCTATATATAGCAGAAAACAAAATAAAACAAAACAAAAAACCAATAGTAACCGAAAAAAAAAAAGAGAGTCCAGTTTTAAACCGGAAAATCTTTTCAGTTTAAAAGTGAACTCAGATGTTTCCATCTTCCTAAGCCAACATCTGCCCCGCCTTCCTTCCAGCCGTACCATAGCCCAGAGTCTAAGAACTAAAATTATTCCTTGAATCCTCTGTTTTTTTGTTTCTCAGATCTACGTGGTTGCCAAATATGGTTCATTTTACTTATGCCTTTTTAACTTCTCCCCTCCTCCTCGCCTTTCTCCCTTCTCTGTCCTACTTTCAGGGTTCATCATTTTCACCAGGAACTTTCTGAGGGATCCGTGATGGGTCCTACCAACTTTCCCTCTCTCTCTCTCTTTCAACTCTTCCTCTAAAATGCCACCACAGCAATTTTCCTAAAGCTTTGCCAAGTCGTATAGGTTTGGATCTCCTGCTAAAAACAAAACCTAATTTAAGAAGCGTTCAGTCCTCCTAAGTCTCACGACACAGCCTGCTCCTTTGTGTGCCTTCGGTTCTCTGAATTGGTCATCTCTGTAGCACTGCAGGCTACTCTCTGCCCTGGGAGGACCCCTGACTTCCTCTGGGCCTGGCATGACTCAAGCCCCAGCCGAAGGCCCGTCATCTTGTTCAGGCCCAGCTCAAATGCTTCCTCTTCAAAGTCCTCCTCTATCCCAAGCCTGAAGAAATCTTTCTGCTGTTTCCACAGCTCTTAGGGCACTTCTCACATTCTTTTTTTTGGAGAGGCTTTTGCTACAGGGCGCGTGTGCTTGCCAGACAGACAGAGAGAGACAGAGAGAAAGAAAGCAGGAAATCACCCCCCAGGGGGGATGGTCACGCCACAATCCCTTCTCCTCCATTCTCCTCTCGGGATCTTGGGCACGCACCCGGCGTGAGTTTAAGCCACCGGGTCCGAGACTCGACTACGTGGTTGACTACGTGGGAGTCCAGCGACATAGCCATTATGCTAACTGCTGGTCCCTCACATTCTTCATTGTGCTCATCACCCTATCCCCTGTTAGAGTGTGTGCACCTTGAGTTTAATCCGATTTGGCCAAACTGCACATAGAAACAACCAGCCATCAGAGACCATGCTAAGTACAAGTTACATGGTGGAGACGTCTCTCAAAATGCCTGCAGGGGAAGGCGGGTAGTTCTGTCCTGCTCAGCCCTGAACCTGAGTTCAGCACCTTGCAGGAAGGGATATAGCAGGCATTGACTGAAGTTCATTGGATTAAGTCAAGGACTGTCCTCAGCATCTCCCCGAGGATAGGACCTGGGCATTTAAGGAGCATGCGGCGTGTGTGACTCACTGTGCCAAGAGCTTCACTGGCTTTTGCTGATCGGATGTCCATGACAGTCCTGTGTGAGGGACGTCTCTAAACAGAACACATAACAGAGGCCCAGGGGACAAACTGAGCTACAGTTCAGTTCAACTTCAGTCTGTCTGATGTCAAAAGTCAGATGTCTAACCCAGAGCTCTGTCACGACCTCCCCAGATCGCTGGAACTCAGCCCTACAATTTCTCTGTTGGTAAAATGGCGTGGTGGTCCCACGTCCCTGAAATTCTGCTGATGTTAGAACTTTGGAGGTTTCACTGGACTTCCCTGTACGTGGTAAATCATAGAAAAAACAATAATACCTCCCAAACAAAAAACCCACCAACTTGTCATAGGTCCGCCATTCCTTGTTTGAAATTCTAAAATCAAAAGGGTCTACTCTTTAGAAATGAATAGGCAGCAAATGCTGACATGAGTGGGTATGATTATTTTTTAATAATCTCAGTTTATTCTACTTTGTAGTGTATATCTCTCTATCTATCTATATCTATATCTATATCTATCTATATCTATATCTATCTATCTATCTATCTATCTATCTATCTATCTATCTATCTATCTATCTATCTATCTATATTCTACTGCAAAATATTGACAGTGACCCAATATTCACCTAGGATATGGTATATCCTTCGTATTTCTTTTCTAAAACTCTGTAATCCTGGACCCATTTGCCACGAAGATTTCCAGATGAAGGGTTATGAGTCTGTAACAGAATGTCAGTATATCAGACTTGGAAAAAAAAAACAACCCTGAAGATGTGTAGAAGTTCATGGAGCCACATGCAGATCCGCAGTCTGAGACCAGGGAGGCAGGAAAACCGCTCCGGTTACTGGAACCATCTGAACAACGCAGGGATGCGCTCGTGCAAGGCGCACGTGGGCGTCACAGGCCTGCAGCCCTGAGCTTCTGTGGTTGGCCTGAGCTATAAAGCCATAGCTGATTAATATTACAGACTCTCCTCTGAGCAAGAGGGCACTGCAGGTGTTTCCAGGAGGCGGAATTTCAATAAGCAGTTGTTCGTTCTTGTGCAGTGATCTGTTGAAGTTATTGGAACTGTTTTAACTCAAAAGGCCATCTTTTTTTTTTTTTTTTTCCACTTACACATTTTCTCGTAGAGCATGCAAAGAATTACAAAGCCCCTGCCACTGCTCTTTTCAGGGAACCCCTTTTCTTGCGTGTTTGCCTACCCATGTTAAATCTTGATTAGAGGATGGGAAAACTTGTCCAAGTCCATGTCCCAACCTGGAAGAATATTTTACAAAGTGGAATTGTTACCCAGCCTTTCTCTTTCAAACATCGAGTTTTCAAGGTTTAACAAGAAGAGAGGGGCTGGCGGCTGGAATCTCATATTCCGGTCTTTCTCAACTGTCCAAATGCATTTTCATATCTGCTGCAAATGTGAGCTGTAGTAGGAGACTCAATTTTTTTAAGAAAAAAAATTTTATGCGAGGTTTCTTGTTCATTTAAGATTCCAAACAGGAGTATACTTAGCAGGAACAGTTTAAATAAATTCAACAAACATTCACCTTGTTTTCTGTGTTGGGCACTGTGATAGGCTGGATAAAGCCCCTCTAAGAAGTTCAGGTCCTGATTCTCACATGGAAGTAGGACTTTGCAGATGTACTTAAATGAAGGATTTTAATATGATGACGTTATCTTGGATTGTCCCAATGGTCTCAGTGTTGTCATGTTGGTCCTTCAAAGAGGGAGGCGGGAGAATCTGCGTCAGAGAAAACAGGAAGACCAAAGCAGAGCTCAGAGAGGAGAGGTGAAGAAAAAGTTGGAAGAGGCCATGTGATAGGGATTGCAGACGGCCTCCACAGCCCAGAGAAGGCGAGAAAAAGGGCTTCTACCAGAGAGCCTGCAGAAGGAAGGTCTTGCTGCCATCTTGATTTTAGCTGAGTGAGAATCATTTTGGACATCTGCCCCCCAGAACCGAAATGGTATGAATCTGTGTTTGTTGTTGCCACTAAGTATGTGCTTAGGAAACTAATGTAGGTGGTGTGGCAAGGGAACCTAGGGCAATTAGAGAAATTGGTGATGAGAACCCAGAGAAGAGTGAACCAGAAAAAAGTTGTCCTGTGCTTGACATGTGGTAGGTCCATGATCAAAATGAATTCTGTGTTTCAAGGTTTATAGTTGAAAGAGGGTTCTACTTCAGTTATTTATTTATATTCAGAAGACCTTTAACTCATGCATACTTGATACTTCCAAAGATCAAATCTACGGAAATGAGCTTTATTAACACAGAGAAGATGGTTTTGACTATGAAAGAAGGGGATCGAACTTTTAATCCTTAAAATAATCAGTCCTGTCCTAAATACGCAAAACCAAAACATTCCAGATGACCTCTCAAGGATTCAAAAATCCCCTTGGGGTGTGCAGATGGCATGGAGGTTAAGGTGCTGGATCTCACATGGCTAACTGCATGGTTTGAGTCCTCGACCTGATGGAATGAAACTCACGCCAGTGGCATGTGCGTGCATGCTTGAGGTCCTGAGAGAATGGAGGAAAAGGGGTTGCTGCATGCCCCTCCATCCTGGGGCAGGAGTCTCACTTCAAAGTCCCCCAGTCCACACCTCATCTCTTTCTGATGAGCACAAAAACTTAGAGCAAAACTAAAAAAAAAAAAAAAATAAAAAGATTCTAGTCTCCTAGTTTCTTAACAGATTGTTGTTTAAAAATACTCATTTATTTGGACCAACAGCTGGTGTAGTGGTTACATGGCTGGACTTCCAAATGGTTTGAGTTCTGGACTGAGTAGCTTCAAAATTACGCTGGACATGTGTGTGCCTAAGATCCCAGGAGGAGAATGGAGGAGAAGGGATCGTAGTGTGGCCATCCCCCCAGGGGGTGATTTCTTTCTCTCTCATTGTCTCCGTCTTTCTCTCTCTTACTCTCTCTCTCTGGAGAGCACACATACCCTACGGCAAAAACCTCTAAAAAAAGAAAAAACAAATATGCATTTATTTGGAGACTTAGTTACCACTGAACTGTATCAATCTGATACATGGAGCTATGGCCTCCCTAACAGTTTGTTCTCATTTGATACAATGTTCATGAGGCAGCATTATAGACTTCTCCTTTTACAGATCTCGGAATTTAGGTGAGGAGGAGCCGAGATGTGATGTGATTTATTTGTCACCATTCTGCTTTTTTCTCCTGACTGCTTTCACTGTGTCACAAAGATTATGGAGAAAGTAGTGTGCTCATTACTGTTAGTTTCAGTGACATTTTGATTTCAGTCTTAACTTCTTCAGTAGTTTAAAAGTCATTCATGGGGCCGGCAGGTGATGTGGTGGTTGAGGGTGCTGGACTCTCACATGGCCAACTGTGGTTCAAGCCCCAAATCTGGTGGCTTTCTCTCTCTCTCTCTCTCTCTCTCTCTCTTTCGCTCTCGCTCTTGCTTTCACTCTTGCTCTCACCCCTCTCTGGTCAAATTAAAATAAATAAAAATGAATAAATGAATAAAGTTAAGTAAAAGAATTCTTCTTAAAAAAAGTCATTCGGGACTAGATTGTTTAGTTTCCCTGTTTTTGTGTATTTTTGGAGACTCTTTCTGTGGTTGATTTCAAGTTTAATTCCATTGTGCTCAGAGAAGAAACTGGGCATAGATTCTTAGACATTTATGTACGCTTGTTTTATAGCCTATGATGTGGTCAGTCTTTGAAAATGTTTCATGTGGAGATGAGAAAAAAGTTTATTCCATAGTACTTAGATGGAATATCTATCTATCTATCTATCTATCTATCTATCTATCTATCTATCTATCTATCTATCTATCTATCTACCTACCTATCTATCTATCTATCTATCTATCTATCTATCTATCTATCTATCTATCTATATCAGGCCCATTTGTTTTATGATACCAATGAATTCCTATGTCTTTTTGTTTATTTATTTTTTTGTCTAGATAATCTGTCCATTGATGACAGTGGGGTGTTAAACTCCCCAAAATTAGAGTTACAGTCTATATCTCCCTTTAGATCTAGCAGTCTTTCTCTTACAAATTTGGGTTCATACATTGGGTGCACACATATTTACAACTGCTATATTTTCTTAATGCATTAATTGGTTTAGAACTATGTAGTGTCCTTCTTTGTCTCTTCTTATGCTTCTTATGCTTTTTATTCTGAAGTCCACTCTCTCTCTTTTTCACTATATCTCCCCTTCTTTCTTGATCACCTTTGAGTATCTGCAAATGAAAGTTATGGTGGCCGACTCCCTTGTAATAACTAACTCTGAATCAATAACCTGTTTTGGCATGGTATTTGTTCTTACATCTCCTTTGGCTTTTATACATTCTCTTCCTCTTTTTCTCTTTCTGGATCACTGCTTAATCCTTGCTAGATAGGTAATTTGTATTCATTGTTTACACATCAACTCAGATGTCTCTAATAACAAAGATAACAACAGCAACTATTATTAGAATGGTAGTAACCTATACTGAGCCCTAACCATATGCCAAGAACTGTCCCAAGCATGTCCAATTTATCAACTCATTAAATTCACACAACAATTCATTGAAGTAGCTTTCTGTTATTATCAACACTTCACACATGGGGAAAGACAGTTCAGAGTGATCAAGGACTCACCCAGTCATGGATAGTAGGTAAAGGAGTGGGGATGGGATTTAGGCAGCCATGGTTCACTCTTGGCACTGTTACGCCACATTGCATTCATAATATGTTTTCAAATGTTTCAAACGTGGAGTGGGCACTCCTTATCATACATTTAAATAACACGCTGTGTGTTATCTTTCCTAGTAGTACTGTGTTATAATTGTTCGTGAATTTATCTGCAGTCTTCCCTAATAAGCTCTCTGAAGATAAGGATGGTGTTTATCTTGCTTATATTTGTATGTCCAGCATGCAGTAGTTTCTCTATCAGTGTGTATTTAAGGAGTACACGAATGCAAGACTGAATGACTAAACTCTTGCAAAAGTCAGAATTACTTTTTTTTAATTCGATGATACTAAATTGAACAAAAAGGGCCCTTTCCCTTAATCAAACTTTCTATGACATATAATTCTCACATGACTTTGCCATCTCTTTTTTTAAAATTTTTTTTTTTAAGAGAGAATTTACTCTAGGGTGTATGCGCTTTCTGGAGAGACAGAGAGAGAAAAAGTGAAGTCACCCCCACCCAGGGGGCATGGCATGTTGCAATCACCTCTCCTCTATTCTCTTCTTGGGACTTTGGGCATGCATGCACACACACCTGGCATGAGTTTCAAGCCACCATGTCTGGGACTCAAACCGTGGTGGGCCATGTGGGAATTCAGTGCCTTAACTACTACACCATCTACTGGCTCCATGAATTTACAATGTTTACCCAGGATACAGTCTCTTAAAACAGGACAGCTTCTCTTTTCTAAGCTTAGGTGTTCTCCATATTCTTAAACACAAAAGTAGGTGAAATACTAAAATCAGTCTCTTCCTAGGTAGGAGGCATCATTAGGTTAGACTCAGTGTCTCCTTGGCATTGGTTTCTGAGGTTGTTCTGTAATTGTTCATTTTCTGTTATTTAAAAGTGAGTACTTGAACCGGGATGATTTATACAAATAGAAGTTTTGGAAATCTGAGGTCAGGGGGCACATCTAGTAAGGGTGATCTCATTGGTGGATAATGGGACAAAGATTATCACAGGGCAAGTGCTTGTCCAGACCTGTACGTGTGTGTGTGTGTGTGTGTGTGTGTGTGTGTGTGTGTGCTCTTGTCTCTCTCACCTTATAAAGTTACCAGGACTTGATCATGAAGGCATCAACCCAGTCACCTCCCAAAGGCTTCACCTCTCAATTGCATTATCAGATTAAGTTTCTTCCTGATGCCTTCATAACACAACCAAATTTCAGCCCTTACACTTCTGGGGCACACATTCAAACCGTAGCAGAGGTGAAGTGTCTTCTACTTAATAACATTCTTCTACTGGCCAGAACAATCCTGCAGCTCTCTGTTGCACACATGACATCCTGAAAGCCAGGATGGCAAGGTATTCCTGTGGAGTATGTCAGGACTTTAGAGCAAACTCCCAACGAGGTACATTGAATGTTCCGAGTCTCTGGCCTGTACCCCACATTCTGGGACAGATGCTGAGTTACTGCTCCTACTCAGTGGGTCTGCCTTTGTAGACTTGTGACACTAATAGATTTGGAAAACTGTAGAGGCATTAATCTGGATTGATTCCTGTATTTTATATTTAATTCATCAAATACTTATTATCTGCTAAATTTCTGGTACTAATCCAAGATTTGGGGACCCAGAAGTGAACCCTATAGATGAGGCTCTTGCTTTGGGGCATGTACTCTGGTGGTGCTGAGACATACAAGTGAGCTTATAAACAAACAAAAGATAATTTCAGTGATGCTGAATATAACACAAAGTTAAATTTGCAATTCACACAAATGTGTTCATTTTGGAGCATGTACCTCCCAGTCGTGCCCTCTCTGTCACATTCTCTCTCCCTGATTAGCTAGTCTTCTTTGGCTTCGTCGATCCTATCTAGGAAGTCATAAACCTTATTCTGAATGAGAATTAAATAAAGGAGGAAAGTAGAGAGGCAAGACATTTATGGGACACAGAAATGGGTTATTATCTGTTGACGATAATGTGTTTTGTATTCTTAACTGGACTGGTGTGAAGTGTATTCACGCTGGGTACATTCAACTTCTAAGAAAAGTGATGTGTAGTGATTAAATGTATACATATATTTAAAAAGTGACAGCTAACAGAAAAAAGAAATGATTCCCTGGGGACAGCAGATGGCATAGTGGTTACATTGCTGATTCCCACATGGCTGACCATAATTCGAGTCCTGGACCTGGTGGCTTGAACATCAACTTAGGCACATGTGTGTGCGTGCCCAAGGTCCCGGAAGGAGAATGGAGGAGAAAGGCCAATGGTGTCGCCATACATGCATGTGCCCACCGAGGGTTGATTTCTCCCTGTCCCTCTCACTGTCTCTGTCTCTGGTGGGTGCATGCACCCTAAGGCAAAAAAAAAAAACTCCTGAGAAAAAAGAAATTATTCCCAATTCTTCTCTTAAAATGTATGACCAATATGCCAAAAATAAATGTTCCTTTCATGTTTGCTTTCTTTTTCTGCCTTCTAGGAATTGACTATTACAACAAGATCATCGATGATTTATTAACCAATGGGGTTACACCCATAGTGACGCTCTACCACTTCGATTTGCCTCAGGCTTTGGAAGACCGAGGAGGTTGGCTGTCTGAGACTATCATCGACTCCTTTGACAAATATGCTCAGTTTTGCTTTCGTACCTTTGGAGATCGAGTCAAGCAGTGGATCACCATAAACGAGCCCAATACTTTAGCCCTGGCGGCGTACGAGCTGGGCATATTTGCTCCTGGTGTACCTCACTTTGGAACTGGAGGCTATCAGGCAGCTCATAATTTGATTAAGGCTCACGCCAAATCCTGGCACAGCTATGATTCTTTATTCCGCAAGGAGCAGAAGGGCATAGTGTCCCTGTCACTTTTTGCGGGCTGGGTGGAACCCGCAGATCCCCACTCAGTGTCCGACCAGGAAGCTGCTCAGAGAGCCCTTGCTTTTCACTTCGACCTCTTTGCCAAACCCATATTCCTTGACGGTGATTATCCTGACGCTGTCAAGTCCCAAGTCGCCTCCGTAAGTCAGAAGCAAGGCTACCCAGCATCGAGGCTTCCGGAATTCACAGAGGAGGAGAAGAAGATGGTCAAGGGCACTGCGGATTTCTTCGCCGTGCAATACTACACAACTCGCTTAGTCAAGGGTCAGAATAAGAAAGGAGAACAGAGTCTCTTCCGGGATATGGAGATCGACATGTTTCCAGATCCATCTTGGAAGAATGTGAATTGGGTCTATGTGGTGCCATGGGGAATACGTAAACTGCTGAGCTATATTAAGGTAAATGTGTGACCATGTGTCCATGGATGCCACACACGTAAACAGGGTCAGCTGGGTATATGCATGCATGTACACTGACCTTAAAGAGAAAGACTAGGGAGTGGTGTATTCATGAGTCGAACTGGGAAGACGACACTAGGATTTGCGTTGGTGAAGAGTAATGCTGATAAAGGACCTTCAAACCAGTGGTCCAAGCAAAGATCTTCTAGTAGCTTGGACATCCTTTTCATGCTGGTATCATGACTTCGGTTATTAAAAGGTATTTTAAGGATTTAGATAACTGGATCCTCCTGGGTCTCAGCTCTGCTGATGGTGTCCTGGAAGCTGAAATTAAAAATTCAAGGTCCCAATTTACAGGACCCCTCTTGTGGGGGTTAGGGAATGTAGCTGTGGTTGGGACCAAAGGGTTAAGGAGCAGTGACAGTCACCAGATGCTGACGGAAGAAAGATATTTCTGTCTCCTCATTATAACAAGAGTCATTTGACTGTCTTCATGGACATTTGCACAGTTTTGCTTTTCCATTGTTAGTCATAAAAGGTCAGTGTGTGGAAAATTAAGTTAATAGGGTCAGTGCAATTTGATGAAAACTATTTTTGGGATTGTAGCTTAGAGAAGATAGAGGGTAATGCACCTATTTTATGAGTTTCTTTTTTTTTAAACATCTGTTTGGAATAAAACTTCTGCTCTTTCATTCTAGGATACGTATAATAACCCTGTAATTTACATCACTGAGAATGGGTTTCCCCAGAGTGACCCTGCATCTCTTGATGACACTCAGCGCTGGGAGTATTTCAGACAGACATTGCAGGAACTATTCAAAGGTACCATTTGAAATGATGAAAGATCAATTGTGCAAACTTAATATAATTTTCCCATATGCCTATTTGCATTTCATAAAGACCAATGATTTTGAAAACTAAAATTCATGTAAATCAGTGTAAAGCCATGTAATTAGGAGAGGAGAGAAGAAGTATTTAAAGGAGGAACATAAGGATTTTGGCCTAGCTTCAACCTCCTGAAATTGAATCAAGCAAAAAGCGACTATCTTCAGCATTTTATGACTCCCGGGTGAAGGTGACAAGGATAGAAGTAGTGGTGGCTGTTGGAAGAGACCATTAGTTATTACAAAAAGATTAGCATTGATCACCTATAGCATGCTTATTTGCATATTTTAATATTCTAACTATTCATACTAAGAAATGATGTGACAGTATTTTTAAAGGGCTGATATTAAGCACTTGTGCAATAAACTCAAAATGGCACACGTTTTCGGTCAATATATACAACATTTAAGCCATAACCAAGCAGCCCAGTAAAAATTTGTGTTTTTTTTTAGTCATACAGAATAAGTGAATTGTGTTTGAAGACAATTATTATTCTGATAACTATGCTCCTTCTATGGAATTATTTTCTTATTTGAAAACAAATGATATAGGAAATATATATTCCTATATATATGTATATATTTAGAGGTTCTGACCTTAGGGCATGTTCATTTGCCAGAGAGAGAGAGAGACAGAGCAAGAGGTGAAGTGAGAAATCACCCCCTGGAGGGATGGCCATGCCACAATCCCTTCTCCTCTACACTCCTCCTGGAATCTTGGCCACGCACCTACATGTGCCTGGCGTGAGTTTCAGGCCACCGGGTCCGGGTCCAGGACTCAAACATGTGGAAGTCCAGCGATGTAAATGCTATGTGGCTTGCTGGTCCCATAGGAATTATAGGAATAACCAGTGCCATGCATTTCTAGGCCACTTGGCCCCTCACTCTTCTGCCCCCTTTAGCTACCTCTTGGAATATTTTAAGATGGATTTTCAAAAAGTTCCTGAGAGATGTGTATTATGAAGAAAATTATGTGTAGATTTCAATTTTTTAAAATTCAAAACAAACTCATACTTTAATTCCATTCTTCCACAAATTTTTATAAGTATCCTCAAATTCGATACTTCCTAAATTTAATTCCTCCTTCTCATAAAGGAATTATGTTATAGCAACAAAAGCCAAAGCAAAATGAGACTTTCATGTTCCTTTTTAACCATGACAGCCACACATTTCTTATTTGATTCGAAAGGCCCTAGAATTATTCTTCCTTTATCATTAATTATTACACTAGAAACAACCAGAAGGGATTCTGCAAAGTGGTCTCTTTCCAAAATTTGAACTCTATTATCCGATTCCTCACTGAGGCCTACAGTTTATTGACAAGGACCACTGAATTTCTACAATTTGACTCAAGCAAAATAATTCTTTTGTATTAAACACAGAATAGATTCTTCCTCTGAGTGGGAATCAGTCTTCTGATAAGAGAGAAAACTCTTTAGTTTTTGGAATTCTTTCCCACTTCTCTTTGTAAATGGATCCTACTTGCAATGATTCTGTTTATGTTCCCAAGCTTTATCCAGATGGGCAGAGGCTAGTCACCATCAGACAGGTTTTGAATGAATAAAGGGGGCATGAATGACTAACCTTACAATGTTCTGTTTATTTCTGAGAAAAGCAAAATGCCATTTATTTATTTATTTTTTTTTTCAGTTGCCATCATTACGCTCTGTTTAGTGAGAATCATAAAAAGGCACTTCAGTGTTTTTTTTTTTTTTTTTTGGAAGGTTTCAGGTGCTTTGTACAGTGCCTTAGATATGCATTGCTGAAAGCTCAGTGCCTGACCCACAGGTTAAGACGACTAGTAGAAAAGTTCCAGAAGGTGAGACTAGAAATAGGAGATTTGGATTTCCAAGGCATGATAGAGGTGAATAGGGTTGGGAGAAAAGATCCTGTTTTTCAACTTGTTGAATTTGTTTGTGTCTTTAAATTACTTGGTGGAAAAATATCACACAGTTAAAACATGAATTGTTTAGCGTCTATATTCTTGAATCTTAACAATAGGCTATCTCTATAGTCATTCATTGCAATGAACACAATACGATAATCTGTTTAACTTTTTTTTTTTAAAGTAACCTTTTAAAATGCACAAAAATCTACATATTAACCAACTCCCAGCCCCAAAAAAAACAAAAACAAACAAAAAAAACACCCAAAACGAAAACCAACCAAACAAAAACCCCTACATGTAAGTGTATTTATTCTGGACTAAATAGAGCGATAGTTATTTTTCGAATATTCTTATAGTAGGTACCAGTTATATTGTCTGAGGCAAAACTCTCTCTTTTAGTAATCAATTTCCTTTCTTCTATGACTTACTTATGTCCGCCTAGTCATCGGCGTATCACGGGTACTGCCAAGCAAATAGAATAAATCGCTGTTCCTTGTCAGCAGATAATTGATTGGTCTAGCTGTGGGCACGTGACGTAAACTGGACCAATCCCAGCTCTTTCTTGGGATTCAGAACCTGGCCTGGTTTGGCTTTTAGACTGTACTGGGGAGGATGTAACTTTGCAAATCATCGGTGGCTTTGTTCTACCATTGAAGCCAAAGAACAATGAAAAGGGAAATACATGTGCATTCAGAGAAATGGTGACAGTAAAAACAGGGAGAACTTCCAGGAAGCACTTGAGCCTCTGACTCTGTTTTTCCTACAGTTGCATAAATGTTCTTGAGAGACATTGCTTTTACTTACAATAAACTGCGCTTTCTGCTTACCGCTACTCTAATTAGGTTTCTATCACATGGAACAAGAACAGTTCTGATTGATAATGTCGTCTCACTTCATTCTCAAAACCATAGAGGTTATTATTCCTACTTCTGAGATGTAAATCTGAGTTTCAAAGAGTCTAAGTTATTTTCTCAAGATTTCTAAGTTACTCATATTTCCTAGAACAAGAATGTGTATTATTAGTATTAAACATTTTGGTGTCTTGATCTGTCATTTTAGGGCTTTCTGAGTCAGAGTGCTTGCTTACCCCACCAGAGAGGGCCTCTTCCTGACGTGGGCTCGCCGAGCGTGCAGATACTCCCTGAGAGTGTTTAGGGCTGGCCCAGATAGTGCCAACAACTTCCATGACCTTGACAAAACTCAGATCCCTCCTATCCTACTTTTCATGAGAAGAACAGAGCTCAGCTCACTAATTGATTTCCTGAGACTCCTCTGAGGTAGTGCTGATGGCCTGGGTTGGCAAGAACTGTACTAGTAAGAAGTACCTTGTGAGCCATTAAAAATAATAACAGGCTAAGGAAGACATTTGCGAGAAGTGCCACAGGTGAGAGCCCACAGAAACCCAGGGAGTCACATGGATGATGGCTTTGCGATTCCCACGAACAAGGCCATTCCAGGTCGTGCTTCAGGACAGACACGTAATGACACTATAGTTGGATCCAAGGTGTCCACCTGGAGGTCTTACTCCTCTCCTCAGGTGAAATCTTGCAGCAATTAATTGAGCAGTAAAAAGTAAGCTAATGTTTCTATTTCCTTTTGGGAAAGGAGACAAAAAAAAGAGAAAAATGTTATTTTAGGGAAAAAAAAATCAGCTAACTGGAAAAAAAAAACAAACCTTTTATTGGGTTGTCAGAAAAATCATGACATATTTTTTCTATGTTTTTCTATGCAAAAATGCATCATGACTTTTCTGACAGCCCAGTATATCATGCATTGTTTCATTGTATTTAAATAGCTTTATATTATTTTTAAAGAATTACTTATTTAATTTTATTTGCTATTATGTGATTTTGCTATAGGGCCCACGTGCTCATGAGAGAGCGAGAGAGAGAGCGCCTCAGCCACCACACCACTTATTGGCCATAACTACATTATGTTTTAATTAATGTAGACATAGGGACCAGCAGCTGGCCTAATGGCTATGTCATTGGACTCCCATGTAGTCGACCGCGGTTCACGTCCTGGACCCGGTGGCTTAAACTCATGCCAGGCGTGTGTGCGTGCGTGCCCAAGATCCCATGAGGAGAATGGAGGAGAAGGGATTGCGGCGTGGCCATCCCCCCTGGGAGGGTGATTTCTCACTTTCTGTCTCTCTGTCTCTCTCTGTCTTTCTGGTGAGCGCATGCGCCCTATAGCAAAAACCTCTCCCAAAAAATAATAATGTAGATATAAACAAGAATAAAGCACCACCCAAAACTTGAAATGACCTAGCTCTTGCACTCCAGCTCTGCAAATAATTCAGTGAGAGGCCATTGGCAGACTGTTGAACCCATTCAGTGCGAGGCCATTGGCAGACCGTTGAACTCATCTAACCTCAGTTTGTTTGCCTAAAAATATGGGGTAACATACTTTTTTTGGGAGGGCTATTACATAAATTCCACTTAATAAGTTATTGCATAAACAGCTTCTAGTAATTGTTCAGCACATGGTAGGTCTTTAACTAGTAGTGACAATTAGTATTTATAAAATGTATGCTCTTAAAAATATACCTATTTCTTCCGTGGTTTGTCTTCTTTCAAAAGTGCCATTTCAAGGGACCAGCCTGTGATGTGTTGGTTAAGATAGCTGGATCTGACATGACCACCCAAATGGTTCGAGTCCTGGACCCAGAAGCTTGAAAAACACACCAGACGTGCTTGCCCGAAGTCTCGAGAAGAGAATGGAGGAGAAGGGATTCCAGCATGGCCATCCCCTCAGGGGGTGCTTTCTCTTTCTCTCTCTTTGTCTCTCCAGTGAGCACATGTGCCCTATAGGAAATTTTTTTTAAGTGTCATTCCAAGACTTTTTACTTTTCTATATTTTCTTCCCTAAGTTAGAGCAGAGTGTTCCCCCACACCTGTAGCTTTGACATTATTCTTTGCAAGGAAGATCTGCATACGTGGTGTAATATTGTCCTTTACCTCTGAGTCTGAGACATATGGAGGAGAAAGCAGTAACTCCTTTTTTAAAAAAACAAAAATAAGCTTTATTTATGTACTTATTTGTTTTTATTTGACCAGAGAGGGACAGAGAGAGAGAGAGAGAGAGAGAGTGAGAAAGTGAGAAGGTAAGCCTCCAGGTCCGGGACTTGAACCATGGTAGGTCATTTCCATCCGGGAGGTTCCAGATTAGCTAAAGAGGCAAGTCATTGACAGGAGAGAAGACTGTCAAGCAGCTGGTAATGGCTGTGCCACATGACGCTTTGGATAAGCTTGGGGTCCAGTAGTCTTCAGATAGTTAAGCTTTTCCCCCGTGGTATGAAGCTTTCTACAAAATTGACCCCAGTTGTTGATACTCCAGGCCACTGGATAAGTTGGAGTTTGCGTGTTGGTGCCCACGAATGTGTGCTTCCGTTATCTCAGGGCTCATATGGAATGACAAAGGCGCCACGCCAGGAGAGATTGCTTCCCATGGGCGACGCCCCACCTGTGACCCGAATTCCCCAACACAGGGACTGGAGCCTGTTCATTCTGTTCCTCTTACTCTCCCGTCCCGTGTCTACCTTTAGCTTGGCTTGTGATCCCTCCTAAGCCTGGAATGCCACTCTTCGCTCTCGGCCTTCTTCCTGGCCCAGGCCTGTTGTTTGAAATAGATGCAGGTGTTTGAAGTCAGACAAGACATAACTTTTGAGACTTGGTTCTGCCACTTCTGAGCCCAGTAACTGGGGGGATTCCTAAGCAGGAAGTGCTTCAGTGATTGACTCTTTAAAATGGGGCAATGAGAACATCTGCCATCTCAAAGGGGGTGAGAGAGGAACAAGATGATCTTACTATAATGTCTAAGCAGAGTCTAGCACATTACTAAAGACTCAAGAGGGGGGCTAATTTTGGAGGGTGCATGAACCCTCTGAGGGTCGGACTGCGTCTTTTTCATGGCTTATCTTCAGCCCCAAGCACTGTGTCTGTTAAGTAGACGGTATCTTATACGTTTCATGAATTTGGTAGTGTCCATCAGATATGGGTTAGTCCATGGATAATGAGAAATAAATGATTTAATGATTGGAAACGATATCTTCTTCCCCTAAAGAAATAGACCCTACACAGAAATAAAATAATAAAACACACTGCAGCCTTCTGGAAAGTTTCCGAGCCAGCCCGACTTTCCAGTCAGATCCATGCCTGAGTTAGCACAGCGGTGGGTGATTGCAGAGAAGGTTTGTTAATGACCAGCTTTAGGCTTTTAATGACAAAACCCCTCAGCAAGATGTCATCGAAGTTATTGAAGACTTCACTGAAAGTGTTGAAGCTGATCCATTGCAACAAGAAGGTTATAAATCTTGCAGCTTGGGTATACCACCAGGACAAGATGCTGAGCACAGAGTCACCCTGCTGTTGTCTGTCAGCCGTCTCCCTCCCCTCCCTCGTCCCCTTCCCAGGGAGAGCGTTAAAGGAGAAATACATCCATTTCCCAAAGTAGTGCAGACCTGGCAGCCACCTGCCTAGCCAATTTCTGATCGCTGAGGCCCACTTAACCGGACAGGATGTGTTAAGCACCTGTGTTTTCCTAAATGTGTGTAAAAGAATCCTAAGAATCAAGAAGAGATCTGAACGGTTGGACCTTTTAGAAATACTGACCGATGAAAGAGCCATTGCATTTTCAGAGCAGAGACTCACACACCTGAATGTAGAGTCCCAGGCCCTGCTATTATTCTGTTTCTCAGAGGAGACCTTTGGCACCTTGGCCTCGATGCAGCAGTTCTTCTCAGCTCAGAGAAGGCCCATCTCAAATATCCTTGCTTAGTTTTGGGTATGGTGGGAGGTGGGGTGTTGATTGTGGGGACCGGCCCGAAGCTAGAACAGAGAGGGATGCTTGTGTTTCTTCTGTGCAAGACATGCCAGTATGTGTGAGATTTTTATTTTTTCACTTTAAAAATTGGTAGGAAAATATGTATTTATTGTATGCAACATGCTGTTTTTAAATATGTGTACATTCAGGAATGGCTAAATTGGGCTAATTGCCATATGAATTAGCTTACAAATTCATGTTATTTGTGTGTGTGTGTATGTGTGTGTGTGTGTGTGCGGTGAGAACTCTTAAAATGTGCTCTTAGCAATTTTCAACAATACACCGCATTGTTATTAGCTACAGCCACCATGGCTGTACAATAGATCTCTTGAACTTATTCTTTTTACCTTACTGGAATTATTATTTTTTTCTTTTGCTAGAGGACACATATGCTTGCAGGAGACAGATAGATAGAGAGGAAAGTGAGAAATCACCCACCATGGTGGATGGCCACGTCACAATCTCTGGTCCATTCTCTTGCTGGCATTTCGGGCACGTATGTGCATGTGCCCAGCGTGTTTCTCAGGCCCCTGGTCTGGAACTTGAACCGTGGAGGTGGCTGTGAGGGATCCAGTTGCCTTGGCCACCATTACACGGCTGCCCCTAAGGAAGCTGTGTTTATCGTCCCTGATCCCTGGCAGTCACCATTCTACTCTACTTCTGTGACATCACCTTTTCAGATCCCACAGGTGAGACCATACGACGTTGGTCTGTCTGAGCCTGGCTTATTTCACTCAACATGGTGTTCTCCAGTCCATCCACCCTGACACAAATCACAGAATTCCCTTCCTTCTGTCCAATGATATTCCACGGTGTGTGTCTGCGGATCACATTCTCCTACCCCTGGATCCATGATGGACGTCCGGTTCAATCCACATCTTGGCTGCAGTGAATAACGCCATCGTGGACACAGGGACACAGCCATCGCATTCCGCATGATTTCATTTCTTGTGGTGGGATTGCTGCATCCTATGGTTGCTCTATTCATGGCATTTGAAGTCATTAAGGTGATTCTCAGTATTTGCGGTCCAGCAGCCTGCACACTTAGCCAGCAGAGAGACTGAGCAGCCAGATCTTCCAGTTCCGCCTTAGACAGAGACAGGCCAGTGGCCTTCCTGCATGTTGCCCTCCTACCTCCGCCTACTGCACACTCACCTGTCATTCCCCATCCCCCTATAAAGGGCAGTAGGAAGTCCGCAGGGCTTGGGAGCGAGGGCTGAGTCCTGTGCCTCAGTGTCTCTAGGGTAAGCCAAGGATGCCTGAATGTCGATTTCCTCATCGTGAAATAGGACTGATGGGAATCGCTTTCCTGCCCATTCACAGTCCCTTGTGAAAATGAAAGAAGGTCTCTGGTGTTTACATCTATTTTGAAGCTCACATTGTTAGATGCCATTCTAACATTCAATATGCAGACTTTACCCTCTGTCTGAGGACATCTTTCACGCTGGCTGAAACAGCCTGTCTGGACCTCCGTGTTCTCCACCGGAAGGGAAGGGGTTGGTGCTCGTTATCCGGCTCCTTTTGAGATGTAGCATTGGAAGAGTCTACGATTCGCTTTCCTGCATATCTCTGAACTGTTCTGATGTCGTGATCAGTTTCTGGAATTTTAGAGTCCATGTCCTGTGTCTGAGTGAAGAGTGTAGTGTTTATTAAAGCTCAGAACTCCACACACACACACACACACACACACACACTGGTTACACTTGCCCAGCTGGGGCATGCGTGGATGTGGTCAGAGATACACGTCCTTCAGCAGACACATCCTCTCGGGATAGAACCTGGGCCCCGCTGCGTGGGAGCAGGTGTAATGGCCTTACTGCGTGAGAAGCCACTCGGCGCACGTCAGAGAACCTGCACTTGTGCTTCTCATTGGACACCACCTTCTTCCCTCCTTACGTGGCTAGAGGGTATGTGTACTGGCCAGGGCAGGGGATGGGCCGAGAGAGAGAGAGAGAGCGCGAGCGAGCAAGCATCTCCCATGGGGAATTCTCTTCTTCACATATCTCTTTCTCCCCTCGGGGTTTTGGGCATGTGCACACTCATGCACCTGGTGTGTTTTTCAAGGCAGCAGATCTAGGACTTGAACCAGGCCATGGGACCTGTGGGATCCAGCTGCTCTCCTCACCGCCCCACGAGCTGGCCTGGAAGACGTTCTTTACTTTCTCTGTCTGTAGCATTCTAATACCTGTGACATCCCCTTAGGCTTTTTTGAAAAAATATTTTAATTTTTAATTAATTAATTTACATTCATTCACTGAGCATCGTCACAGCATACAAAATGTTATTTTTCCATCCAGCATACACTACATAGTGGCTTAATCATATATGTTATCGTCAAGAATTTTCCGTTTCTAGTTTCATATATATATTGCCTATTTCTCACCCTCTAGCTTCGTGTATCCCTTAGGGTACACGAATTTTTAAAATTCGGTTTCAGCTATTCTGAGATGCTAATTATTTAAGGTCCTCTCCAACCTTGGGGCCAGTGATTTTTTTTTTTTCATTTATTTTCTGGAGGGCGCATGCACTCACCAGAGAGAATGAAAGTGAGCGAGCGAGCCCACCCCCCAGGGGAGCGAGCAGGCTGCAGTCCTCTCTCCTCCATTCTCTCCAGTTCTCGGGCACGCACACACGTGTGCCTCGTGTGTTCCTCAAGCCGCCAGGTCCAGGACCTTGCAGTCAGCCCTATGGGGCCCAGCCACCTTAACCTCCACGTCGTCTGGCTGTCACAGGCCCAGTGAATTTTAAGAGTAGTATAAAAATCTTGGTTTAAAAAAAATTCACATGATTTCAGACTGTACACTCTTTTTTTATTTGCCACAAAATACGTGTGCTTATTAGAGAGAGGGAGAGAGAGAGAGAGACTCCTGCACAGGGGGTCACAATCCCTTACCCTCCATTTCTTCACCCAGTTGGAAGTAGGCATATACTCACACGAGCACCCATTTTTCAAACCTGCAGGGTCGAAACTGAAACTGGAAGGTCACCCATGTGGGGTCTGGCCGCCTTCACCACCAGCCAAGGACCCGGTCCAACTCTCCATTTGTATTTTATTTTATTTTTTAATTAATTTTTTTAGAGATTTTTGCTACAGGGTGCATGTGCTCACCAGACAGACAGAGAGAGACAGAGAGACAGAAAGCGAGAAATTACCCCCCAGGGGGGATGGCCACGCCACAATTCCTTCTCCTCCATTCTCCTCTCTGGATCTTGGGCACGCACGCACACACGCCTGGCGTGAGTTTAAGCCACCAGGTCCGGGACTCAAACCGCTGTTGGCTACGTGGGAGTCCAGCGGCATAGCCATTACACTAACTGCTGGTCCCTCCATTTGTATTTTAAATGGTAATCTGTCCAGTCATTTTTGTGTCATAGGGCACCAAACGGAAGCTCACTTTTATTTTTATAACTGTAAAAGATCTGTAAATTAAAGCATTTGGAGTATAATTTTTCTGAGGAATATTTACTTTCATTTTCTAACTTTTTGGTCAGTTTTGCTGTAGAGCGTACCTGTCTCGCATAGCCTGGCTATCTCCCTTGGCCTGTGCCTTCTAGGTTTGTTGCTTCATGTCAAGTGGCAGGGTATGGCTGTTCTGGCTCCATGGCGTTCAGGACCACAGTTCCTCACCCATTGGTTTCGGGCCACTTAGGTTGATGCTGTGTCTTCGCTATTGTGAATAATGCTGCAATAATCCCAGGTGTGCGGGTGTCGCTCTGACAGACCTTGGCAAATATCCAACAGGGAATTACTGGGCCCTAGGGTAGCTTTAGTACACATGTGAGGAACTTCCACATTGTTTCCCGCAGTGGCTGTAGAAGTTTCTTTTCTTTCTTTCATGAGGGAGACACAGTGGCTGTAGAATTCTTTTTCTTGAAGTTTCTTTTCTTTCTTTCATGAGGGAGACAGAGAATGAGAGAGAGCAAGCGAGCGAGAGAGAAGGTACCCCTGACAGGATCTCCACACTGTGATTCACCCCCAGCCTCAGCCAGTTGGGGTCATGGGCGTGCATGTGCCTCCAGGGAGGACTCCAGACACGAACTCAGGGCCGTCAGCATCTCAGAGCATTGTGCTACTACTGCACCACCAGGGATGGTCCCATAACACCTTTTTTTTTTAATTTGCTCTAGGGAGCATGTGCCTGCCAGAGACAAAGACAGAGCGAGAGTGAGAGAGTGGAGGAGATGGATAGTGGTATGGCCATCCTCTCTGGGAAGTGATTTCTCACTTCCTCTCCCAGTTCTGTCTCTGGTGAGCACACACTCCCTGTAGCATAGACTGAAAACAAAACTAAACCAAACCAAGCCAAAACCAAAACCAAAATAAATAAAGGGAAAAAGAAGGAAACTGTTCCATCTAAGGACCATGTTGGAATATTCGAGTGGCTACTATGGACCGAATTGAGGGAAGGTAGATTTCTCAGGCTTTCCCTCTCTTTCCCACTTCCAAAATCACTTGATTACTGCCTGACTTCAGGAGTGAAAAAGCACTAGGTCTGAGAGGAAGCTAGATTCCATCTTCCAGTGGTGGCAGAGGCTGACTGGACAAGTGTATTACGTGCCTGTTGGATTGTGGGGGGCTGAGGTAAAGGATGAGGAGAGTGGGATGGCAAGGGTTACCTTTTCTACCCAGAAACCCAACAATGTGAGTTTTCCAGTCCTAGGAAGGGACAGCCCCCGTTATAAATGAATACGTTGGCATTCTGCTTTATGAATGAAGTTCTTGTAAGCTCATCACTGGTGTTGTCTCTGGGTCCAGTACAAAAGTGAATTCTGGATTCGCAGCACTGAGCATCAGGCCTGAAGCAGGGCGTACTCACGAGCCAATGGCTCTACAGTGACGTAAATGGTGTTTCTGCGGGCTTTCGCAGACTCGTAATTGTGCGAATTATTGGTTAACTACATTCCACCTTTTTTTTTTTTTTCAGTCCCGAGCCTGACACGATGTAGAAGAAAATCAGCAATATTATGAATAAAAACATTAAAAATGGGTGCCATCGCTGCATTGTGGGCCCCTTGCTTAACTGGAGCCCTGTCACCATTCAGTACATGTTGAATAAGACAATCGAATTGAAGGAACTTGAGAGAGACTTTGATTTGGGAAGACAATACCCATTATAATCTTGAAAAGAAAGAAGGAAACCATTTCCAGGGGAAAATAGAAGTTATTAACAGGAATAAGGGCTCACAGGCTGGATCAATGTACATAAAGATTTTATTCACCATTTTTTAAAGACAAAATTCTGACTAGAATGAAATTTTGGAGTTTTGAGCCATATACTTAGGATTCAGTAAGTGCTCAGTAAATGTTTAATGAGTGACAAGGAGATTAAGTCTAAATTAGCAGGAAAATGGAATCACTTCTGGGAATTTCAATGAAATAGATTTATACCACCAGTGTTTTTTTTTTTTTTTTAAGAAGTGTGGGATTGTTTTTACTATTAGAACAATTTTCATGTGTTTGGATTACGCATGGCTAATTGTACCCTTTTATATTACAGTGGGTGATGATCATTTAAATATATGCTAGAGGTTTTAAGCTCAGCTTATGTAAATGGTCTTACCCTCGCTGTGCCTCAGTTTCTTGATTTGAAAAGGGAAAGGGCTGAACTGGTTGACCTTTTAGTGTCCTGCCAGCTTAAGAATTCATGTTCCTCAGAATACTCTTTCTGGAGAGGTATTGCCATGGATCACAATTTATTGCACCTGTTGATAATCTCTTAGGCTATAAAATTAAGTCTAAGGAATGATAATGAATGATCTTTTTTTTTTAAACTTTCTTCTTATCCAGCTACTTAATTTGAAATTTAACACCTTTCTTATAAGGCCATAAAATTGGACCTTGCTCTTCGATGCGCTGTTTCTGTCGCTATTGATTTGGGTTCCAGGTGACGTTTTCTTGACCTTCAATTTGAGTGTTTCCTCTTCTGTTCACTCAGATTAAAAATGAACCTTACTTTTATTTTTTTCTTGAGAAAATTATTGCCTGGAGTTCATAGAGTCAGAAGGGCACCTCAAGTTTAACAAAGTTACAGGAGAGAGCATCCAATCTCAGCAATCTCAGCATTTGGATGAACCCACCCGGTCAGAGTATTCCTGCAGAATCTCCCGTGAACAACTGCACAGCGGTTACAGCCCTGGCAGTCAAATCACCTTTCAAAACTCAACCATGGCATGCACCACTGGATCTATCAAGTTTTAAGACAGTTAAGTGTGATTTTTTTTTTCAAATTTCACCATAAATATTAATTTAACACCACTAAGTAGTGCAGCAATTGTAACATTCCTTAAATTTAGCTTGAGCACAGAACTTTTGTCTCTAGAAAGAGGGACCAAGTTGCAGCATTTTCAAAATGACTGCCCCACCACAATTTTAATTCTGGATAGGAGAAGTCTGTGTTTCTCTTCTGACTTTGGAACACAAAGCTTATCCCAGTACAGGGTTGCTTTTACCCCAAGTTACTGTTTAGATGGCATTTTCTTCAATACAACGAAAATATCAGCCAGGTACTAGAAATGAAAATAGTCTCTTGGAATAGAAAGTAATTCTTCAGGCTTATCTGGAAATGCCGTGTGCAGAGGAGGGAGAGGGAGGCCGGTCTCTTTGAATGGGGTCATCTCATTGACAGCGAAGTTTCCTGAGTGTGAATAGGATTTGCTAATGCAACAATATCATAGCCTGAGATTATTTTGTGCCATTCTAAAGTTCAGCCACATTCCCCCCTTGTTTGTGAAAGTCCATTAGGGGAATGGAATCACTGCCTGCTTTGGAGATAAGTGAAACCACTGTGGGTGGAGAAAGAAAAGGCCTTTGAACTTAAGAATGTTAATTGGTGCTGGCCAGTGAAGGTGAACAAGAAGCCATAGATGTTTCAAGTGAAAACATGAATAAACTTGAGACTTAAAGGTAGATAACAGGACTAGGGTAAGAGTAGGAATGCATCACAGCTGCTGAGGACATCACCCTTTTTCCTCTCCTGACAACAAGTGGAATTCATTGAACAGATTGACACCCAACCCAATGTCTTAATTTTAAACAATCATGCGCTTTCGTGAGTAATTAGTCAAGGCAATTATGTTTCCTAGTTAACAATGAGCAGAATAATACAAGAATTAGATCATGACCTATGAGTAAATGGGTCTATGTTAAATGTATACCTTCATTAGTAGATGAGTTTTTATGTGGGTAATACTGACTTAGTCTTTTAAAACATTTTTCTTCTAAAGTTGTTCAGGATATGGTTGAACTTTTGAATGAGCAGTTGATTTTTTGTTTAAAAAGCGGCATGGGGCCAGCAGGTGGCATGGTGGTTAAGGCACTGGACTCCTACGTGGCCAACTGCACATACTTTAAGTGAGAGTCCCAGATCTGGTGGCTTGCTTTCTCACTTTCCGTTGCTCTCTGTCTCTCTGGTGAGTGTACATGCCCTACAGCAAATTGAAAAATAAATGAGTAGTGACCAGCAGATAGCATAATGGTTATGTCGCTAGACTCCCACATGGTCGACCATAGTTCAAGTCCCAGATCTGGTGGCTTCAGACTCATGCCAGGTGCGTGTGTGTGTGTGTGTGTGTGTGTGTGTGTGTGTGTGTGTACACACATAAAATCCCAAGAGGAGAAGGGATTTGACACAGCTATTTCTCTTCAGGGGTGATTTCTCACTTTCTGTCTCTCTGGAGAGCACATATGGCACTATAGCAAAAATCTCTTTCTGAAAAAGAAAGAAAGAAAGAAAAATAAATAAATAATAAAATTAAATACATAATTCTTTAAAAAAATCTTCAAAAATATTTTATGGCCACAGTTTGCTGCCCTCATGGATATACATGGTAGCTACCTAGCTAGATATACCATGTATATGGTAGCAAGGTTAAGAACAGCTCAGGTGACCAGCAGATGGCGTAAAGGCTTCATCACTGGATTCCCACATGGTTGACCACAGCTGGAGTCTCGGACCTAGTGGCTTAGAACTCATACTAGGCGTGTGTGTGCGTGCATGCCCAAAATCCCAAGAGGAGAATGGAGGAGAAGGGGTTGCAGTATGGCCATCCCCCCAGGTGGAAGATTTCTCGCTCTTTGTCTCTCTACCTCTCACCTGAGAGACAGAGACCCTAGGGAAAAAAATCTCTCAAAAAAAAAGAACAGCACAGAAAAATCTCTGGCACTCTTAAAAGAACAAATAGCATGACCCACTGATTATGCAAAAGTTCTGTACAGATGGGGGAAACATTTTACGAATACTTTTACGCTATAAGCATTTCCTCTTTTGACATAATTGAAGAGCCTGTTCTTTAAAGACAGATCTTAGTTCGAAACCTGCCTATGACATCCTTTTATGTTGTGCGTTTTGGGGAAAATGGCTTTATTTCTATGAATAGCGTCCGTTCATCATCTCTAAACATTTATTTTGGCTGAGGACTAATGATATCCTTCACCTCCTAAAGAAATGCCTGGCATGCAACTCCTCCGCGTGATAACCATGGCAGAGTTCTTTGTTACCCAGCGTCGGTGAGCCAGGATTGTAGAAAAGCTGTGACTTCCTGCACAGTCATCAAGCTCTGATAATTTATGCTTCTCTTGATGACCCTGAAATGCATTCTGAATAATTAGAGAAAGATTAAATTATAATCAGTTTAGTTTCAGTGTTAAGTGTATTTTAATTTATTCTCATTCTTTAAAAATTAGTAATCCTTCTGCATGTGGTAACAATTAACAAAAAATATTTGATTAGCTAGAGCACGACATTTCCTGACTATCTGACTAAGATGTATATTGTTGGAACCCAAAGTCTGTCCCTATGGATAATCTGGGCATTTGCTGGATAGACTTACTTCATTCTGGTCTTAGGTCCGTTCTCAGAGCCACTGTGTTGACTGTTGGTTGGACATTGGACATTCAGGAATTATTATTAGTATTTTTTGCTATAGGGCACATGCGCTCGCCAGAAAGACAGAGGGATAGAAAGCGAGAAATCACCCCCTGGGGGGATGGCCACACCACAATCTCTTCTCCTCTATTCTCCTCTCGGGATCTTGGGCACGCACACACATGTGCCCGGTGTGAGTTTAAGCCACTGGGTCTGGGACTCCAACCACGGTCGACTACATGGGAGTCCAGCGACATAGCCATTACGCTAACTGCTGGTCCCAAGAATTATTCTTTAAATACTTTTGATAATAGTCGTAGAGCTTCCATGGACTGTTTGCATACTACTTGGATCATGAAGTCCTAGTGCTGGTCATCCCTTCCGATTTTGTGCAGATAAGTAAGTAAATCTTCAACCCCCAAGGTTGTCTATTCTGTTCCTAGGGATTTCTAGAGATGAACATCTCAACTGACATTAATAATCAATCTATCTTGCTATTTCATAAACCTTTATTCATGCCCAATCACGTTTTAAACTTGTTTTCACTAGATGTTTTAGGCAATATAACCTTTCTGATAAAAACTTCACCATGCTTTTTATCATTTTTGTGATTCTTTGAACTTCTCACATTTTTCTCCCATCTGTCTCTCCGTTCTCCACATTGATGTCACTTGCTGCTTTAAAAGGTGACTTGACTCCTGGTTGTGTTAAAAATGAAGTCTCTTCAGGAATTTATCAGGATTACTGTTCCTCGGTGACCTCAATTACTATGACACCTTTTCAGGCACGTGGAATGACTTCCTGTGCAGCCGATCAGCACAGGACGCAGTGTTTCTCAGTCCCCCTTCTTTCCTCTTTCTGCCTTCCTGTGCATCTCTGTGCTACCCAGCACCTTCCTTCTCTTCCATGAAGTCTCCCCGTCTCAGCTTCCATCCCCAGTGTTCCCTCAGTGGAGAAGGAGGAGGCTGGTGGCTTCCTTGAAAGGGGGACTGAAGCCAAGGAGGAAAACAACTGATGAAGAGTCGATTTCGCTTTGCAGACCCAGTCAACTGTTGACCGTGGTGAGAAGGGCAGGGTTGGCAAGGGTGCTGCTGCCAGAGAGCAGAAGTCTTCCTCAGGAATGTGTGCTCAGTGGGGCTAGGGTCCGGGATGCCTAGCCAGGAAGCAACACTTAGTGTTCTGCTCTCAGCCTGCAGTTTCTGTGAGACCGGATTCACTGGTAGCTCTAGCTCAGCTGTCCAGGTAACTTGCCAGCTGCGACCGCATGTCATTTCTCTCTAAAGTGCTTTTTCCCTTTAAATAGAACCTATATTAAAAGACACTGTGCAGCTGGCAGCATGCAGGTTAAGATGCCAGCTTAACATGGCTGACTCCATGGTTCAAGTCCTGGACCTGGTGGCTTGGAAATCACACTGGGAGCTTGTGTGTGTGTGTGTGCCCAAGATCCCAAGAGGAGACTGGAGGAGAAGGGATGGTGGTGTGGCCATACCCCCTGGGGTGAGGTGATTTTTCTCAGTTTCCCTTTCTTTGGCAAGCATATGGGCCCTATTGCAAACAAACAAACAAACAAACAAACAAACAAACAAAACAAAATGAACTAACAAAAAAACAGCAACTCAATGAAACAGCTACTATGGCTCTACTCTAGCACACCTATATGTATTTAATGTTTCAAATTTGACAAACCATATTACAGAGATATTCTGAATCTTCTAGGAACCCAAATTTTGAACTTTGCATATTTGAGTGCTTAGTTACAGTGCTTTACTGAATAGGCTTCTTTAACAAAATGTGACATTTTCTTAAGTATAGCATGTGATCACTTGGCAGGACAAATGAATTTATATGATATAACATGTTAAAATTTAAGAACATTCATGAAATTGCAGTTAAAGTATCTACCCTAGCTTTCAGTACCGATACATGATTAGTCATAGAAATGCCAAATTACGTATGTGTTTTGGACAGTAATTGAAGGATGTTTATATGTCTTATTCCTTCACTTTTGACTTTTATTTTTTATTTTATTTTTTGCTATAGGGCATATGTGTTTTCCAGAGACAGAGAGAGAGAGAAAGTAAGAAATCACCCCAGGGGGGGATGGCTACACTGCAGTCCCTTCTCCTCCAGTCTTCCCTCAGGATTTTAAGCACTCATACGCATGTTCCCAGTGTGATACTCGGGCCTCCATGTCCAGGACTCTGTTGGAGTCAGCCCTGTGGAATCCAGCACTTTAATCTCCATGCCCCCTGCTGGTCCCAACTTTGGACATTTCTAATGCTGAATTCTCTTATGGATATGTGAGACTACATTCACTTTATGTATTTTAATGTTATCCTTTGATTTAAAGGAGATTTTATCTCTCTCTTTTCTTTTTAAAGAAAAAAAGTTTGTTTATATATTGATGTATTTATTTCAAGAGAGATTTTTACTATATGGTATGTATGCTCATTGGAAAGTGAAAAATCAATTCCCCACCAGACGGGATGGCTGTGCCACAATCCCTTCTCCTCCATTCCTCTTTCGGGATTTTGGACATTCACACACATGCACCCAGTGTGAGTTTCAAGCCTCTCAGTCTGGGATTTGGTCTGCAATTGACCATGTGAGAGTCCAGTGACATAACCATTATACCATCTGCTGGTCCCAAGTTTATTTCTTTATGTATTTCTCCTGAGAGAGTGAGAGAGAAATACAAAGACAGTACTGCCAATAAGATCTCCATCCCCAGGTCTCCCGCAGCCTTCAGTGAGCTCAGAGTGTGGCCAAGCACATGCCTGCCATGGTCACGGAGGTCTCTGGACACTCCCAGGACCCTTTCCATGTGTGGCCGCCTCGCCGTGTCATGCCTTGCCATTGTGCTGTCACTTGGGCGCATTTTTAAAGAAGTTTGTTTATTTATTCTTTTAGCGTGATAGAGAAAGCTCTTCACTCTGCAGCCTACCCCCAGTCCTTGTCTCAGCCAGCCCAGATCCCTGCACACCTGCTGTGTTATGGACCTTCTAGTGCATGAACCCGGGACCTTTCCCAGGACAGCCCAGTTGCATTACCTCTGAGTAACCACTTCCCTCCAAGATATTTGCTTAGCTTATCATTTTATTATCTTTTTGTGTTTCTGCTTAATTGTTTTTTGTTAGCATAAATACACTCAAATTTGTGTTATTCAGAGTAATGGTAGGGAGACAAGTTAAGAAATGCCACTTTACATTGGTTGAGAAGTGCTCATTTTTTTTTTGAAAGTTTTCTTTCTCTTTTTAGCTATAGGGTGCATGCGCTTGCCAGACAGACAGAGAGAGACATAGAGACAGAAAGCAAGAAATCACCCCCCAGGGGGGATGGTCACGCCGCAATCCCTTCTCCATTCTCCTCTCGGGATCTTGGGCACGCACGCACACGCGCCCGGCGTGAGTTTTAAGCCCCCGGGTCCGGGACACGAACCGCGGTCGACTACGTGGGAGTCCAGCGACATAGCCATTACGCTAACTGCTGGTTCCCGAAAAGTGCTCATTTTTGTCCATGAGTGAAGATGGGCCATTTTGTTACATTCCGTTTCTTGATGAAAACAAGTACCAGCTCAGAATCCAGGTCCAGGAGGAGAAAGGCAGATTGCAAGTGCCCTAACCATAGTTATTGACACAGAGCTTGAAAACTGGCTTGCAGCTTCCCGGTATCTAGGTCGAAAGAAATCAGCATTAGTTGCATCTAATGGAACTACAGTTACAGTAATTTTCAAACCATGCTCTGTGCAGTCTTGGGTCCCATGAAGAAGTCCTTTGGGACCCTGTTAGGTTACTGAGAGGGAGGGTGAGGAGACAGGGCTCCAGGGCACCTCAACTTTTATTGGTTATATATATTAGAAAATTTTCACTTGAAAGAAAGACTGTTGCTAAAAAAAGAAACATTGGGAGAAAAAAATCACTGAATAACAGGGCTCTCATTATCAGCAGGGAAGGAACAGCAGCTCCTTTGGGGCAGTGAAGTTTAACTTCTTTCTCTCTCTCTTTTTAAATAAAAATAAATGATTTCAAACATAGAGGAAAATTCAAGTACCTTGACAACTGTGGCAGGAATTGACAAATGTCCCCACTTTGGGACACACATTTTACGTTGAGAACAGAAACAGAACACTGACCTGAGTGAGGCCCTTTCGTCCCTCCCTGAACCTCCCTCCTCTCTCGGGTGACCCTGATCCGGGTGTTGAAGTGCACCTATGGGCACCAGATGCACATTTTGCTGCAAACGTTTGTAGACCCATATCCTGTTTGTATATTGTTTTCTGCGTTTTACTCGTTGTATGTACAGGGTCACACAGTATGTCTTTTTTCCACATTATGTTTTCTGAGATACCGCCATGTTGAAACTTTTAACTCTGATTCATGCTTTTGAGTGGATCTATGCTGTTCTGATACTTGAACACGCCGTATTTATTTATACATCCTTCTGCTAATAAATACTTAACGATTTCTATTGTTTTTCAATTTTATACACAGTGCTGGATGGTATTTCCTTGAGTAGATCCTATGCTTAAAAAACAGTTTTCCATGGGGTTTATGAAGCAGCCTTACTGCTGGCTCACAGAATGCCTTTCTACCAATGTGGAGTAAGGTTCCCTTTCTCAAAACACTTTATGGTTTACAAAAATGGCTTCAAAGACTTTACAGATGTATAGTGCCTTTATATTAAGATGTCTTCTAGGGCTATGCAAAATAAACCCTATATAATTATAATTTTTTAAAAGAATTATTTTATTTAACTTTATTTTTAATTTGACCAGAGAGGGACAGAGTTAGAGAGAGAGAGGGATTGATTGATTGAAAGTGAGAAAGTAAGCCTCCAGGTCTGGGACTTGAACTGCAGTCAGCCAAGTGGGAGTCCAGTGCCCTTAACTACCATGCCACCTGTGGGCCCCAAAACCTATATAAGCAGTAGTTCTATGTGTAGGGGATGATCTAGTGTGAAAAACCTATAGGATATAAAGAGTTTGGGTGAACGAATATGCTTAACAGCTTAGAGACTAATTTAAATAAAAGGTTTGTGTTCAGTGTTTACATGATATTTTTCTAGCTCGAGGCAGGGGTTGGGGAAATTGTAGCTTTGAAGGTATGTTGCAGGTGGAGACCAGAAGGAAGATGTATAAGGCTTTTGACTGTTTTCTAGGTCACAACGTTTCAGTGGCAGGGGTGAGTGATGTTGTGGGGGGGTCTTACTCATCACTTTTCCCCTTTCCAGAATACCGCCCATGAGGCCCTCCTGTGTAGACACACAGTGTACAGAGTGGATTTCTACCAGGCCTCATCTAACTTCTACTAACCCAGGAGTATGCCACCAAGCAGCCATTTTCCCTCTGCAGGGGATGGGGCGGGGTCGAGGGAGTTTGACTCTGGCTGAGGTAACAGCTGCGAGCTTCCCAGGAGAACTGGGAAGGCCAGTCCATTGACTGGCTTTTCCTCCATTCTTTGTTCCTCACTAGGTGGCTTTGTCTGGGAATGAAAATACCCCACAGCAGGTACTGCAATGTCTTCTTTTAAAAACATTAGTTTATTTTATTATTTTATGTGTGTGTGTGTGAAGTGAGAAAGCAAGCCACCAGTTTTGGGACTTGAACCATGATTGGCCATGGGAGAGTCTAGCACTGTATCCCCATGCTATCTGCTGGCCCACATTGTCTTCTGTATTGTCTGTGAAAGTTTAATATGGGAAAAACTCTGTCTTGCTTTGGAAATCTTGAAAGCACATTTTTTGCTTTGCAAGTCCTTGTACTTAGATGTTGCGCAAGACAGTCTAGTAACCCTCCAGGTACCTGAAGTTTCTTTTGCTTGATCCTGTCTTCCACGGCATTTTAACCAGTGATTTGGGTGAAGAGTTGAGCGTATCATTTCAAATTTGAAGATGGCAAAATAGTCAGATGTCCAAAAGCTCATTAGGAGAGAAAACTCCGAAGCAGCTCTACTGCTTCTGTATGGATCGTCCAGTTCCATCAAATAGATCTTAGCTTAAATTCCCCTTTTTCACAAAGGGTGTAAGTATGGTCTTTGTTTCCATCAGCGTTTACCTGTTTTCTCTCTAAAACTGCATTTTTTTTTTTTTGGAGAGGTTTTTGCTATAGGGCGCGTGCGTTCGCCAGACAGACAGAGAGAGACCGAGAGACAGAAAGCGAGAAATCACCCCCCAGGGAGGATGGTCACACCGCAGTCCCTTCTCCTCCATTCTCCTCTTGGGATCTTGGGCATGCACACACACGCACCCAGCGTGGGTTTTAAACCACCGGGTCCAGGACGCGAACCGCGGTCAACTACGTGGGAGTCCAGCGACATAGCCATTACGCTAACTGCTGGTTCCCTCTAAAACTGCATTTTTAAAGATGTGTTTGCCGGTTTCCTCACAAACTTCTCTAAATTGTGAACTATGAGAGAAGGGACTTGTTTTCCTTGCGTCCCAGCACTCGAGAACATAGTCATTCCTGGCGCATAGAAGGAACTTAGTGTGTTTTTGTTGATTTAGTGAAAATAGTGGGGCTCGTTGAAAAATACACGGCAAGCAAACGAGGTGGTCAGATTTCTGGTTTAGAAATGAAATGTAGAAGCTGAATAGAAATTATTTAATGTGTTTCCTGGAAGCAAACATATGCATTGCACTCATTTGAAAGTTGGCCTAAATTAAGATGTAATAGCATCATTCTAAGTTTGCGTATCTAAAATATTCTCTGTCAACTTAGGCATCATTGAGTCCTAACATTAATATTAACAATTAAATTGTCCTCAGAAGACAATGTTTGGGATAATCTCCTGTAGGGTGAAGCCTATTAGTTTTTGTTAAAAATTCCGTCAGAACTACCAGATAGGAAACTAAAAAGACTCCTTTTGTGTTATTGCAGCTTGCAGAACTCAGGCCAGTGGAGACCCATTACATGAAGGCAAGTTTCAGTTCAGCATTAGACAAAGCTTTCTAGCAATTAGAGGGGCTGAGTGCAGGAAGGAGTGTCCTCAGGAGATCATCAGGTAGCTGTCAATAGATGGTGTAGAAGCAGATGCCAGGCTCCCATCTGTCACAGACGCTGTGCAGAGGATGCCTGCCCCATGTGGGAGGGTCGTCCCGTAAGTGTGTGCAATCACGTCACATTTATTGTGTACCCTCGGCACACTTGCTTCCGTGGGGGATACGGAAATATATAAGGCACAGCTGCTGTCTGGACATGATCACCTTCCAGTTCTAAATTCTAGGGGTCTCAGGGAGTTCCAGCCAAGACCCTAATGAAGTTCTCACAAATTCCATGTCAGAGCAGTCTGAAGTAATGAAGCCTCACAGCGCTGCCAACCTCCCTCCACCCTTCACCTTAGGCCCAGCAGGAAGACTATGGTGCAGAACACTGCTTCATAGCTAAATCCTACTTTTGTCCCTCGATGTAAGCTCTGTCTGTCGCTTTGTGGCCTGAAAGATTGCTGCACATAAAGAGTTAGTGTCTTCTTTTTTTGGTTCACTTCTCTTCTAGTCTTGAAAGTTAATATGACTTCTGAGCTCGACATGACGTGTATTGACTTTATATTTAGTCAGACTTTGTAGAGGTAAATATTTTTGCATTAGAATTGAATCTCTGTAATTCCTGTTGATGACAAGAGCATGAATTATAAAGTAGAGACTTTATAGAATTATAAGTAAGCACACTTAATTCTTCAAAATGAAGTCTGCCCCATTCAATCACAAAGTGTTTGACTTGGAAACCTCCTTCCGAGCAGTAGAGAACATTAATAAATAAATGAGTGGATGGAACAGTCTTGGGGGAAGATCTGGATATCACATTATGAACTGTGCATTTCGGTCCAAATTCTCAGGTTATGGCAAAGACATGCCCTTGGCTGCTGCATGGGTATAACCCCTCCGTCTTTCACATGTTTCTGAAATAAGTGTATAAGAGTATCAGGAATATCTGATATACCTCCTGTAGCTCATCGATCCAAATGCTATCAGAACGATCGGAAGGATTCGTGCAGTTCCTTAACATCGCACCCGATATACCACTTTGACCCTACATAGATTACAGCCTCAGATATTGAATGTTCGCCTTCATGCTTATATTAATAAATATGCAAAACACTTGAGCCATCTTTAAAAGTATTCCTTTGCTTTGCAGTCTGAGGACCCAGCTCTTGCCTTTATTGGATGAAAAATGTCTGTGTGTGTGCCTACTTTTCATTGGTTGGCCCTGAAATTAATCCGGTTTAAAATTATGCTCTTCAAATACAGTTCAGATGGCTGAGTTCTGAGGAAGGAGTAGAGCAGAGAGACCATCTTTGAAGGAGGCAACTTTCGCAAGTCCCTGCTTCGGGGTTGCTGAGGGCGCTCAGCCAGCGTGACCCGGTGTCCATTTAGGAAAGCAATCACGTCACAGTATTTCAAAAGGATCTGAGATGAAACAGGCATGGATTTGGCAAATTAGAAATGTGAAAATGGAAGTTTGCCCCTCTGACTGGGGAGAAAATATTATCCTCACGTTGCTTCTTTTGTATACCCTACTCCCTGCTCCACATAGAGCAAAGATTTGGAGCACTGCTTCCTAATTTGGGATGCACTTTGGACTCACCCAGAGAGATTATAAAAATATTGATAACCGGGACCAGCAGTTTGCGTAATGGCTATGTCGCTGGACTCCCACGTAGTCGACCGCAGTTTGCGTCCCGGACCCGGTGGCTTAAAACTCACGCTGGGTGTGTGTGCGTGCGTGCCCAAGATCCTGAGAGGAGAATAGAGGAGAAGGGATTGCGGTGTGGCCATCCCCCCTGGGGGGGTGATTTCTTGCTTTCTGTCTCTCTGTCTCTCTCTGTCTGGCGAGCGCACGTGCCCTATAGCAAAAATCTCTGAAAAAAAATATCGATAACTTAGGTTTCATCCCTAATAATTCTAACTTAAATGTCTGAAGTACAATCTAAACACTGGGGAAGTTAACGAGTTCCTCAGGAAGAGTCTAATGGCCAGGAATGCTGAGAAGCACTGATTTAAGCGAATATTGGAGAGAAATGTAAACACTTCGATACTGTTGTGTGTGGTGAGTGGTTTGCATGGAACACAGACTGCGTATACATCTGAACATTGAAATCGACTCACTTTCCAAGAGGTAATTCAACCTGGTGTTCTCATTTATGTAGCGTCCCTGTGAAATGGGGGATCCCTTTACTGGAAATGACTTCAGGAAAAGTTTTAAGGGTGTAATATTTTCAGAACTTTTCTAAAGTGCATTGAATTGGGAATGCATTCCTGTTGTCCTTGCATATGAAGAGCAACTTGTGTATGTTTGACATTCTTTTCTGTCTTCTTCCCCTCCACATCCACTCTTTCAACCTCCCCCAGGGGGGGCAAAAGGATTTAAATATATGAGAAAAATGAAAAGATGTAGCGAACAGATTCAGAAAATCCCCTATTCTGTGTATAAAAATATATTCCTCTTTCTCTTCTTTCCTCCTTCCCTGACCCTCCTGTTATAGTTTCTTCTCATTAAAGACTGGTTTGATCCATTTTGTTTTGGATATTATCATTGGAGAAGACTGTACATAAACAGATTTTTTGTTTATTTCTTTATGATCATATATATATATATGTATATATATACATATATATACATATATATACATATATATATATATGATCAATAATTAAAAGAATATTGGTTTGTCCTTTAAATACATACAGATAATTCCTGTCATTTCATTAATGTCATTTGTCAGCAAGCCATTTGCAACAATGTTTTCAGGTTTTTTGTAATCTCAGGAAAAAATTGTTGCTATTATATCTCTATAAAATAGGCCTGCCTTATCGCGCCATGACGTCCAATGGTGAGGATAATTATTACCTACAAAGCATTAGGTTTGCGGAATCTGCTCTGCATGTCTTTCTTTTTCTCTGATATTTACACATTTTTGTCCTTCTGTGTGATTTGGAAATGGCTTCCACTTCACTAATTTGAATTTCAGCTATGCGTTTCCACTCTCTACTGCCACACTGATTATTTTTTTTAAGTTTTTTTTTTTTTTTTTTTTTTATCATAGGGCACTTGTGCTCACTGGAGAGACAGACAGACAGAGATGATGACAGGGAAAGTGAGAAATAACCCCAGAGGAAATGGCCACGTGGTAATCCCTCTTTTTCTGGGATTCTGGGCACATGCTCACATGTGCCCAGCATGAGTTTCAAGCCACAGGGTCTAGGACTCCATGTCAGCCACGTGGGAGTTTAGCACCTTAACCACTGCGCCACCTGCTGGCCACCCGCGTTAAATTTTAATTCAGCAATTAAGCTCTTCGTTTTTTTTTCCCCTCATATAATGACTACTTTTTTCCTCATATAATGACTACTCATTTTATAAATACAGTAAATGCTAACATAGTTTTGAGGTGAAAGGACACACATTTTCTAAAACTGTATACTTTTCTTGCAATAAGTCTCTTTAAAGAGAAGCATTTCCATAATTGTCAAGATAGGTTCTCTTTTTTAGGAGAGGCAGGATTATTTCAAGGGTCAACATGTTTTCGTCTCCATTTGGGAAGGATCGGGCTGTGTCCATCTTGCTAGCATGTCCCCTTCCCTGTGGGTGAACTCCACCTCCTGACCACATGGGCAGGTCTGTTCTTCCTTTAGTCTAGCACATCTGCCCTGTCCCTCCAGCAGAAAAACCAGAAATTTTGCCTTTGTGTGTATGTGTGTGTGTGTGTGTGTGTGTGAATGGGACACATCTCTTATGGCTTCCAAAGTTAATGTAGGTTAGACATTAATGTAGGTTAGACATTGTATTCCTTGAAATATTCCATAGGAATCTGGATACTGGAAGAATGAGATGCTTGAGCCCATATTAACAGATGCTCTACAAATCATAACAAATCTTTGAAGAATATTGTTTGGGCCCCCCTTCTATTTATTTTCTCAAGGTACAGTTTTACATGGAAAAGTACTGAGTTAAAGAGTATGCATTTTTGTTTTTTCTTTTTTTTTTTGAGAGAGAGATTTTCACTGTAGGGCGCGTGCGCTCGCCAGACAGACAGAGAGAGACATAGAGACAGAAAGTGAGAAATCACCCCCCAGGGGGCATGGTCATGCCGCAATCCCTTCTCCTCCATTCTCCTCTTGGGATCTTGGGCACGCACGCACACGCGCCCGGCATGAGTTTTAAGCCACCGGGTCCGGGACATGAACCGCGGTTGACTACATGGGAGTCCAGCGACATAGCCATTACGCTAACTGCTGGTTCCCAAGGGAATGCATGTTTTAAGAGAGATTTTTTTGATATAGGCATGTGTGCAGGCCATATGGGACAGAGAAAGTCAGAGAGACAGAAAGTGAGAAACCCCATCCCCTACTGGGGAGGGGTGGCACATCTTGCAATCCCTTCTCCTCTATTCTCCTGTCGGAATTTGGGCACACACGCACATGCACCTGGTGTGAGTTTTAAGCCGACAGGTAAGTACTTGAACTGCGCTTGACTATGTGGGAGTCCAGCAACGTCACAATTACGTCATTGGCTAGTCCCAAGAGTTTGCACTTTAAAAAACATTTGGATGCAGAGGGGCCAGCAGGTGGTATGATGATTAAGGGCGTCGGACTCCCACATGGCCCACTGCAGTTTGAGTCCGGGACCTGGAGGCTTGCTTTCTTACTTTCCTTCTCTCTCTCTTTCGCTCTCGTTCTCGCTTTGCCCCTTTCTTGTCAAATTTAAATAAATAAAGTTAAATTAAACAATTCTTTGGGACCAGCAGATGGCATAATGGCTATGTGGCTGGACTCCCATGTAGTTGACTGCAGTTCGAGTCCCAAACCTGGTGGCTTAAACTCACGCTGGGCACGTGTGCATGTGTGCCCAAGATCCCAAGAGGAGAATGGAGTAGAAGGGATTGTGGTGTGGCCATACCCCCTGGGGAGTGATTTCTTGCTTTCTGTCTCTCTGTATCTCTGTCTTTCTCTGTCTTTCTGGTGAGTGCATGCACCCCTATAGCAAAAACCTCTCCAAAACAAAAACAAAAACAAAAAATTTGGGTGCATATTGTCAAGATGATTTCTGGAGATTATTATTTTTCTATTAATACTTTTGGATACTAAGTCTATCCCACCATCACCTGTACTCAGTGTTTCTTTAAGACACACACACATACACACACACACACACACACACACACACACACACACACATGTTCCTTGCTAATTGGATACGATGCATACATTTTTAGGTATATTTTTATTTGTATTTACATTTCACTTACTACAGAGAAGACTAAATGTTTCATTTATTATTTACTTGAATTCTATAAAGTGTCCATGTACTTTGAACATTGTATTGTGGTTTTTGTATTTAGCATGTGTTTTAGCAAAACAACTGCTATTATAGTAAATAAATGTCATTTCCCCTAACAATCCCCAGGAAGTTATTTAGAGACTGCGATGATTCTCACATATGGGGCAAAGCCTTCAACTTTATTTATATTTTAAATATTAATTTTGTTTATTATAATCTTGGCTTCAGTTTTACACATGTTTTAAAGTTTAAAATAAGATATCGAGATGTCATTATACAAATGGCATTGTATGAAAGCATCTGAAAGAAGAAGAGACAAAGGGGTTTCTGGATTCCACCATCTGGAGTATGACTCTTTTTTTCCCCAAAAGGTGTGTGCATTCTCCAGAGAGACAGTGAGAAGGAAAGTGAGAACTCACCCCCAGGAGCTGTGGCCATGCCACAATCCCTTCTCCCAGTGTCCGCAGGATTTCGGGCATGCACACACACACATGCCCAGTGTGATTTTTCAGGCTGCCAGGTCAGACTTCAGAGCTTTTCCTTTTCAGTTCATGATAGTCACGTATTTAGGAACCAGTTTCCTGTGATTTCATCCGCCTCGGACATCAGCAAACCACGTGACGTGCTTCCGTAGCTGCCTACTGTTATACGTTATGGACCCCACGGCAGAGTCAGCCATGGTGAAGGAGCGAGACACGCTGCTGTTACATCCCAACTGTGACCACAGTTGTTTCCTTAAGTCAAGACAAATTTTACTTCCATCTCACAGACACATCCCGAAGAGAAGACAAACAAAAACAAATTGTATTATTATTATTTTATTATTATTATTATTATTTGGCTGTGCATGGCTTATGTCCTCTCTGGATGAGAACATGTCTGTGTGGTGTTGCATTTGTGATAAATCAAAGATGGGGCATTGCACATCAGGACGTGGACCAAAAAAGACCGTGAAAATTAAGGTTTCTGTTCACAAGCAAAATACATTTTTAATGTCACTGAGTTTTTAATCAACAGCCACAGTATCTCAGTATAAAAAAAGGTACAGATTCTTAGTTCTCTGGAAAAATGGCAGTTTCCCAAGCATTGTTTTTATTTCCCTTGCTTCTTTTATGACAATGCCTTTATTTCCGTAAGGTGCCTCTCCTTTTCCTCGTTCACCTTTCTGTGTTCTCTGCTATTCTTTTACCATGAATGCTCTCTCTACTTCAAACTAGGCAAACCATAAGTTTTGAGGGTCATTTCAGCCTGGCTGGGAATAGCTTTGTATAAATAAGACAATTGTGTTATATGCTCTTCAATCTTAAGGAATAAAAATGATTCTCACTTTGGTGAAAAGAAGCATCGCCATGTTTTAAAATTATAGGCTTTTAGAGGGGGAAAGAGCCATGGAAGTCATCGCATCCCTCCTTCTGTTTTATGGGTTAATAGTGATCATGCAGTCATTCTGTCACAGGTAAACTGCTCCCTGTCCTCATGGGCCTTCTCCACACATCCCACCTATTTCCTCAGACTAGGTTTAGCCAGAGTTAGACCAAAGCTCAGTAGTTAAGAGCACAACTTGGAGGCTAGACAGTTATGAGTTCAAGCCAATACCCTTTCGGGTCTTCAGTCTTGAGCAAATCACTTCACTTTGCTGAGCTTCAGTTTTCTCATCTACAAAACGTATCTATCACGTTAGGTCATTATGTAAATGGAATGATCTTGTTTCTAGAACATTTAGATCTGTGCCTGCTATGAAGTAAGTGTCCAAGAAATGGGACCTACTCTAGCAGCATACTCTCCACTTGCGCACCTTCCTTTCTAGGCGCAGAGTTCTCTAAGCTCCCATGTCTAATCTCCTCTGAATGCCCAGTGCCAGGCACAGCGTCTCCCTCAGTGGCAACCCTAAGCTTCCAATTACTCAAGTCCCAGATCTTGGGGTCATTTTTGTCCCTCATCTTTCTTTTGTGCCCTCTCAGACAATTTCTCTGCAGACACCTAGGTGTTAAGCCACCACCATCATCTCTTCCTAGATTCATGGGAGCGACTCTTAACTAGTCTCCCATTTATCCGTTATTTAGCAGCCAGAGTTAGCCTCTTAGACGTCAGCCATACTGCGTACGTGTTCTGCTTAGAACTCCGAAGCTGTCCGCCTCACTCAGAAACAGTCAGAACCTTTACCGGATTGGCATGGCCCTACATCATCCCTTCTTACCCAAGCTCTTGTATCTCGTCTTCTGTTACTCCCTCTCCCTCACTGTACTCCAACCATACTGGATATAAAGTATACTATATATAATATACTGTATATACTATATATTAAATATATAAATATAAATAAATATATAAATATATATTTTTTCTTATAAGAGATTTTTGCCTTAGGGCATGAACACTTTCCAGAGAGAGGGAGAAACAGAGACAGGGAGAAGGAAAGTGAGAAATCACCTGCCAGGGGGAATGGCCACACCGCCATCCCTTTTCCTCCGTTCTCTTGGAATCTTGGGCTACACACTCGTCCTAGATTCATATTTTTAAAGAAAGGTGGTTGTTAACCAGTACGCACATAACCTGTGCACTACAAGTTAGCTCCTACGGACTAGCACATATTCTTCAGTGGGCGTTTTGCAGTCTTTCCACTTGCTTTCCTTTAGGAGCGTGAGGGATTAAAACAAAACTATAGCACATACAGTACGACAGTAACAAAGGATGCAAAAGCTCAAGGAAGACGATTCTTTAGGAACTCTGCTGGGCCGAAAAATCCATCAAAAGCCCACAAGGAAGATGGTAGAATGCACATCCTGACTTCACAGGATTCCTGTTGACTAGTCCCTTTATTTTTCTCCAGATTTTACTGTCTTTAACCAATGTGGTTTTCACTCCTCCTTAATTGTGGGTAGTGTTTCTCTCCTGTCTGATATCTCGTTTGTTCTAATTTCCTGACTCTTCATCTTGCTGTGGTTCCAGTTAGCTCATCCCAGATATGGTGTAAGGGACCCATTTCCAGTCTTTCCAGTCCATATGACCATACATGGATTCCTCTTGGGCAGCTCTGCCTCAAGGCATGACCCGAACATAGCATGGCTGACTCAGAGTAAAGGGTATGAATATACCAACACACGAGTATGGAAGAATTTTTGTGGTGGAGCATTAGGTTTACTGCTGAGTCACTCATCTGCTAAGATGAAAAGGAAAATACTGTAGGAGGCACAGTTTTCCTCATCTAGTAAAAGAATGCATGGCGGTTCTTGAAAAAGTAATAGCAGTATAATTTCCAGTTACTAAAATAAACACTCAACCGTCCATGCCTTATTAGTAATTTACTGTGTGCCACATAAAGATGGAAATTCACAGCTTATTAGGATTTCACTCAGTCTACACTGAAGTTTCATATGAAGTTTTAGAATTACTGTGGTAAGGAAATGGGAGTCCTAAGAGAACAATTATAATTTGATTAAAAATAGGAGCAATTTGTCTTAGAAAAACAGCAAAGATTTGTCCAGTATTTGCTGGGGGGAAGCTATGGACTGCAATTGACTATATTTTGAAATGTAACTCATTTAAGAATAATTGTGAATTAAAAAATGTAGAAATGTGGATTTTTGTAGAAGCAGTAATAGTTTTAATGGTTTTAGGGCACCATGGTGATGCAATGAAAAGAATCTCAGGCTTAAATTAAAAAGTCCTGTGCTCTTTTTTTTACCCCAAAACGTGTGTCCTTAAACAAGTTATCTGAAACACTGTCATCACCTGGGAAGGGGTGGGGACTAACCACAGCTTGCATGTTCTGTGTGGTGTTTTAACTTCTGGCTACTTTGAATGAAGTCACAATATTTCAACGTACAAAGGCCTCGTCTCTAATTCTAACTGCAGTAGAACTTGATTCTCTGCAGTGAAATTGACCTTGACGATCTACCCTGCCATGGCTTAAGGGCATGAGCAGAAAGGATGATGCTAGACGGTCCATCCGGATAGCTGGGCAATGTCCTTCCTTTGGAAAACATCATCATGACTGGCCATAGTCATGCTTCCCAGGATATCCAGCCACCAAAGTGTTGTCGGCATTCTTAGAGTGTATCTGCTTCTCCTGGAACAGACTCATTTCTGGCAACTCACTAGACACTGACATATAAACCAAAATATCAATTTATGATTTGGTAAAAAAACTATCAAAGACATAGGCTATTTATGTCCATTAGATGACATATTCTTTTCTGGACTAAAACTATAAGTGAGGCAGAAGTAAAGATTAACAAGGGGCCAGCTGGTCAGCATTGTGATCTTGGAGCCTGATACACTCAGCTCTGTTATGATGGTTATTCCTACTTGGGGCACAAAAGATTGTACTAGCAGTCTAGGCGATCCAGTCCTGACTGCACCCAATTTCTGTCTTTATGACTGCCCTTTTCCTTTCCCTTGCTGCATCCCGCCGTTGGCCATAGCTGCACCTTCTTTTTGTCTGTAGTCAGCCCTGTCCTGTACTAGGAGAAAGTGAAGTGCTTGAGAGGATTTCTGCAGTGTCTGCTCTCAGCCATTTTTATGTGAGGGATGCTTTTCCAACGTACTGAGTTCTGGGCATGCCCGTGCCCCACCCCCTGTGTTTGTGCACATCACATGGTGTGGTTCTCCCCACTGTATGTTTTGGCAGTAACAAAAGGAATTCTCTCCAGGATGTGCATTCCCATGGCAGGAGATAGCTCTAGGCCTAAATGCTGCGGGAGGAGCCATGGAAATTGGATGGACGGGGATGAAGGGAAGTCTGAGGGGCGTGGCTACGTACCGGGCCAGATAATTTGTCTTTGCTTTGTCCTTGCTGGGCTCAGGCCCTGGAGGGTGGATGTTTGGTATTTAGTAACACTCATGGTAGTCTGGGAAGCTCTTTTTGCAGACCTTGAATATTTTCCCCCCTCAGGGAAAATGGGATTCTCAGGAGTAAAATGAGTGATCTGTTTGGCTAATTAGCTAGGACAGAGGGAAACTCTCGGGAGGATCGTCCCGTCTGAGGACTGTGATAATGTATGCTTGTTTTTGCAGAGTCTATCTCTTTTCATTTTGTAGCCCGCCCGTCCTATAGCTCATGCTTCACAGAGAAGGCAAAATCGTCAAGTAGGCAAAACATCTTTCTCGTTCTGCACTTTCCTGCCTCCCTCCCTTCGCCATGTCTCATCACATCTGATGCTCATGAGTAATCTAAGGCGCTCCGTCCCGATAGTGGCATTTGCCTGCTCTGCCAGCTGCCCACTTTGGGAGATGAAACCTGTCCATGCCCCCACACCCACCCAGCTAGACGTTCTCCAGGCACTCTCCTCAGAAGCCACGGTGGACAGTAAGTGAGGACCCTCATATCTTGGTAAAGTATTGAAGACTCAGAAAGGTTTTATACTCTACCCTTTGCTAATGGGCCTCTTCTGAAACCATCCTACATTCCTTTGAGCAATTTATTCTGTTCCCATTTCAGCCATCTAATTTTGGCAAGAATAGCTCCACTCTTAGCTTCAGAGAAGAGCCTAAATTAGCTCATTCTTAAGATGCTCTTATCTGATGGAAGGATTTGTAACCAAGAGATAAAGAGATGCAAGGTCTTTGGCGGCATTTCTACAAAGATGCTTTCTCTCTTTACCATGGGTCCTATTAAAGGACAGTCTTGGTCTTTCTCTCATGGTGTAAAAAGAGAAGTCTGAAACTGGTAGCTGTGTTATATCCTCAAAGATAGAGTGTAGAGCTTTTGACAGTTGTTGAGAGTATTTTGAAACTGAAGTAGATACTTTGGAAGTCAGAACAGGGGATGGAAAGAAACTGGATCTACAGTGAGATCATCTAAGCTGCTAGATCAAACCATACCTTCAACTAGCACGTGTCTAGACTTTAGTTACATAGGCCTATCAGTTCCCTTTATTGTTTAAGGTCTTAGTAGTTTAAAACTTCTAGATGATACTCTGTTCTAATTTTTTAAAAATAAACTGGTTTTTCCCTCCATGAATACAGCGTATATCAGTCAAGTCAAAGATATTACCATATACATTATCATCAATAGACAACATTTCATTTTTATGCCTGTTAATTTTTTCCCCTAATCCCTTCCCTCCCACCCTTTATTACAAACCCCTTTCTATACTGGGTCTGGTATCTGCAGTTGCCCTTCCTGCTATTATACCTTCCAATCTTTCAGTTTGTGCTGTAGAGTTTAGACATTTGGTGTACAATAAGCAGTGACATACAATGCTTGTCTTTCAAAGTGTGGCTTGCTTCTTATAAAATCTTCCATATTTCTTTCTTCCATTTAGTATTAAAGCTTCCATATTTGTCCACTTTTTATCAAATGTTAGGGTCACTTTTTTATGACTGAGTAATATTCCATAGTGTATATGTGCCACATTTTTTCAATTCAGTCATCGGTTCTTAAATGTTTGGGTTGACTCTGTGTCTTAGCAATTATGAATAATACTGCAATAAATATGGATGTGTAAGTGTTTGTCTGACTGTTTTCCTGTATTTTGGGTAAATAGCCAGGAATGGCTTTACCAGGTCATATGCTCACTCTATTTGTAGGTTTTTGAGGAACTTCCATATTATTTTCCACAGTAGCTGTAATAATTTACATTCCTCCTAATACTGTCGGAAGGTACCTTTTCACTGCAGCTTTGGCAGCACTTACTATTCTTTATTTTTTTAAACTTAACCATTCTGACTAGGGTTAAGCAGTATTCATTGTGGTTTTGATTTGCATTCCCCTTATGATAAGAGATGCTGAGCATTTTTCATATGCTTTTTGGCTGTTCCTCTTGGTAAAGTATTGAAGACTCAGAAAGGTTTTATACTCTACCCTTTGCTAATGGGCCTCTTCTGAAACCATCCTACATTCCTTTGAGCAATTTATTCTGTTCCCATTTCAGCCATCTAATTTTGGCAAGAATAGCTCCACTCTTAGCTTCAGAGAAGAGCCTAAATTAGCTCATTCTTAAGATGCTCTTATCTGATGGAAGGATTTGTAACCAAGAGATAAAGAGATGCAAGGTCTTTGGCGGCATTTCTACAAAGATGCTTTCTCTCTTTACCATGGGTCCTATTAAAGGACAGTCTTGGTCTTTCTCTCATGGTGTAAAAAGAGAAGTCTGAAACTGGTAGCTGTGTTATATCCTCAAAGATAGAGTGTAGAGCTTTTGACAGTTGTTGAGAGTATTTTGAAACTGAAGTAGATACTTTGGAAGTCAGAACAGGGGATGGAAAGAAACTGGATCTACAGTGAGATCATCTAAGCTGCTAGATCAAACCATACCTTCAACTAGCACGTGTCTAGACTTTAGTTACATAGGCCTATCAGTTCCCTTTATTGTTTAAGGTCTTAGTAGTTTAAAACTTCTAGATGATACTCTGTTCTAATTTTTTAAAAATAAACTGGTTTTTCCCTCCATGAATACAGCGTATATCAGTCAAGTCAAAGATATTACCATATACATTATCATCAATAGACAACATTTCATTTTTATGCCTGTTAATTTTTTCCCCTAATCCCTTCCCTCCCACCCTTTATTACAAACCCCTTTCTATACTGGGTCTGGTATCTGCAGTTGCCCTTCCTGCTATTATACCTTCCAATCTTTCAGTTTGTGCTGTAGAGTTTAGACATTTGGTGTACAATAAGCAGTGACATACAATGCTTGTCTTTCAAAGTGTGGCTTGCTTCTTATAAAATCTTCCATATTTCTTTCTTCCATTTAGTATTAAAGCTTCCATATTTGTCCACTTTTTATCAAATGTTAGGGTCACTTTTTTATGACTGAGTAATATTCCATAGTGTATATGTGCCACATTTTTTCAATTCAGTCATCGGTTCTTAAATGTTTGGGTTGACTCTGTGTCTTAGCAATTATGAATAATACTGCAATAAATATGGATGTGTAAGTGTTTGTCTGACTGTTTTCCTGTATTTTGGGTAAATAGCCAGGAATGGCTTTACCAGGTCATATGCTCACTCTATTTGTAGGTTTTTGAGGAACTTCCATATTATTTTCCACAGTAGCTGTAATAATTTACATTCCTCCTAATACTGTCGGAAGGTACCTTTTCACTGCAGCTTTGGCAGCACTTACTATTCTTTATTTTTTTAAACTTAACCATTCTGACTAGGGTTAAGCAGTATTCATTGTGGTTTTGATTTGCATTCCCCTTATGATAAGAGATGCTGAGCATTTTTCATATGCTTTTTGGCTGTTCCTTTGTCTTCCTTGGAGAGTTGTCTGTCTAGCTTTTGGCCTATTTTTTAGTTGGATTGGGCTTTTTTTTGCTAGTAAGCTTCTTGAGTTCCTTATATCTTCTGGTTATCAGTCCCTTATCTGAGGCACAGTTTGTAAGTATATTCTGCTGTGCAGAAGCTTTTTAGCCTGATGTTGTCCCACTTGTATATTTTGGGGATTGTTGCCCATGCTTTGGGGTCTTGTTTAAGAAATTTTGCCTACTCCAATGTCTCCAAATGTTCCCCTGTGTTTTCCACCTATAGTTATATAGTTTGAGATTTTATGTTTAGATATTTGATCCATTTTTAGTTAATTTTTGTTAATAGTGAGAGATAGGGGTCTAGTTTCATTTTTCTGCAGGTGGATATCCAGTTTTCCCAGTACCATTTTATAAAGAGATTTTTTTTCCTTACTAGATTTTCTTGTGCCCTTTGTCAAAAATTGGTTGGCGGTATGTTTTGGGGTTTATTTCTGGATTCTCTATTCTGTTCCATTGGTCTACATGCCTGTTTTTGTGCTAGTACCATGGTGTTTTGATTATCACAGGTTTGTGATATATTTTGAGGTTAGAAAGTGAGATGCCTCCTACTTTATTCTTTTTGCACAGTATTGCTTTTGGTGATATAGGGGCTTTTCATGTTTCTAGACTAATTTTTCTAATTCTGAGAAAAATATCTCTGGTAATTTTGATTGAAATTGCATTGAATTTGTAAGTTAATTTGGGTAAAATTGACATTTAATTTTAAAAGGTTGAGTGGAATATAGCAAAACCATAACTCAAAAGAATTAATCTTTAATGATGGAATTATATACATTATAACAAACCTTACTGCATTCCTCAGCTCATAATACGTAGACCACATATAAGATTAGCCCTGACCATGAGGAATGAATCCTTTAAAGCAATATCTCTAACAGACCATGTATACAAATGTATTTCTGAACTATATTACGTTCTGGCTTTCTCAAAGACACATGGCAGCTTACCTCTGAACCTATTCTATATTCATATTTATGTAAAACCCATATTATTCATAATCAAGCTGTTAGCAATAGCAGAGAGTAGTGGAGGTATCATAGATTTTGAAGTAAAGATTCTCATTTGCTATGTGACCTAATCTCTCTTAAAAAGGCATGTTCTCTAATTGTCTTAAGAGAGCTATGCAGGGGTCAGCAGGTGGGGTGGTGGATTCCCACATGGCTGACTGGAGTTTGAGTCCCAGACCTGGCAGCTTACTTTCTCACTTTCTCTTTCTCTCTCTCTCTCTCTGGTCAAATTAAAAAACAACAACAATAACAACAAATGGAATTAAATAAATAAATACTTCTTTAAAAAGAGAGCTATGCAACTAAATTAAAGTTATTCACAATAGCCAGGATATGGATTCAATGTAAGTGTACATTAGTGAAGGAATGAATAAAGAAAATGTAGTACATATACAAAATAGAATACTATTAAGCCTTTAAAAAGAAGGAAATGCTGTAATTTACAACAGCATGGATAACCCTGTGGGACACTTTATTAAGTGAAATAATCCAAGGCCAACAGTTGGGGTGGTGGTTAAGATGCTGGATCTCACATGCCACACTGTGCAGTTCAAGTTCTAAAATATGTTGGGGGGAACCAGCAGTTAGCGTAATTGCTATGTCGCTGGATTCCCACGTAGTCGACCGTGGTTCGTGTCCCGGACCCGGTGGCTTAAAACTCACGCCAGGCGCATGTGCGTGCGTGCCCAAGATCCCGAGAGGAGAATGGAGGAGAAGGGATTGCGGCGTGACCATCCCCCCTGGGGGGTGATTTCTCGCTTTCTGTCTCTTTGTCTCTCTCTGTCTGTCTGGTGAGCACACGTGCCCTACGTGAAAATCTCTCCAAAAAAAAAAAAAATGTTGGGCATGTGTGTGCATGTATGCCCAAAATCCAAAGAGGAGAATAGAGGAGAAGGGATTGTGGTATGGCCATCCTCTTGGGGCAGACAGAAGCAGAGAATAGAATGGTGGTTATGAGGAGCTAGGAGGAATAAGTTAAGGAGATCTATTGCACAACATGGCTCTATAGTTAATAACAATGTTTTCATTTTTCTTTCAAGCCACCTGAAAGAGAGACAGAGAAAGAGGGTAAGTGGGTTGGGGGCACAATGCCACAATCCCTTTTCCTCTGTTCTCTTGGGATTTGGGAAATGCACACTCATGCACCTGGTGTGATTTTCAAGCTACCTGGTCTAAGACTTGATCTGCAAAGTCAGACATGTGGGATCCAGCACCTTAATCACCATGCCACCTGTTTGCCCAAATAGACAGCATTATTTTTTTCTTTTTTTGTCCAAAAAAGGAAGAGAAAGGAGATGGATGTTGTACAAAACGTGCATGGCAAAGGCTGTGCCTGATGCATTGTGTACACTGAAAAAGCGACATTTCCCTCTCTTCTCTCAAACAAGTAATGACAGGATTTGGAGCAAGAAAGACTATGGAAATGAAAGCTTCTGTCAACAGGCAAGATATGTTTTAATTGTCACTGAGCTTTATAGTCAACAGTCATGATCGTTAAGAAAATGGGCTTAAAATAAGACTGTTTGGGGTCAAATCCTAGTCCCTCTATTTTGGGGCTTAGTGAGCAAGGCAATTTGAACTTGTCCGTCAGCTTCCTCATCTGCAAAGTGGGGATGATAATAATTAGTGTTTCTTCATGGAATTGAGGAGGAAGGTGGGAGAAGGGACCGGACATGCTGCAAGCAGAGGGTCCTGGGGGAGGAGGTGAAGGGTGGTTACACTATATGTGTCATCTCTTGGGGGTCTGTTGAGGATCTTAGAGAGAATGAGAATAGAAAAAGCTGTCAGACAGAGAGAAGAACCAGGACTAAATCTTGGAGTTGGGATCTGACCTCTCCTGTTTCAGGGACAGCAAGGGGTCACTGTAGTGAAGTGACATAGGCAAGGAGGAGCAGGCTGGAAGGAAGAGCAATCCCGGGGGAGTGAGGAACCACATGATAGGGCAGGCCTTAACAATTGCTTCTGCTCTGAGGGAAATAGGAACCCGTGGAGGGTTTTGTGCAGGGGAGGGCAGAATCCAGTGTGTTCTCAGTGCATTTCTGGCTGCTCAGGTCCACCGGACTTGGAGAGCGTGCTGATCTGCATGGGCTGCATTACGGGTGGGAGGCTCGAACAACAGAAGTGTGTTTTCTCACAGCTGGGGAGTTAGAAAGTCCAAAACCAGGGTGCCCACAGGGCCGGCTTCTGGTGAGGGCTCTCTCTGGCTTGTCTACAGCCAGCTTCTTGCGAAGTCCTCCCTCGGGTTTTCCTCGGCGCGCACTCATCTTCCTGTCTCCTTTTCTTATAAGGACAGAGATTTCATCGAAGTAGGGGCCTACACGCACGACTTCACTTTATCTCAGTTACCTCCGCAAATGTCCTGTCTCCAAATACAGCCACGCTGGGGGTTTGAGCTTTAGGGCATGGATTTTGCGTGGACAGAGTCTTGTTCATAACAGGTAATGTGATGACTAATTTTATATACCGACCTGGCGAGGCTGTGGCATCCAGATTTGGTCAAGTACTGGCCTGGGGGTTGCTATGAAGGTACTTTTCAGATGCGACTAACATGGCAATTAGCAGACTTGGCGTAAAGCCGAATACACCCAATACTGTGATGGGCCTTGTTCAGCCGCCTCGAGGCCTGAAGAGAGAAAGACTGAAGCGTCCAAAGAAAAAGGAACTCAGCCTCGGGACTGCCTGTTGGACATGAGCTGCAGCATCCCCTCTTCTCTGGGGCTGCAGCTCGCCCTGCAGGTTTTGAATTTCCCAGTCCTCACAATCACATGAGCTACTGCCTTACATCTCTGGCCCCTCTCTAATCCCTCCCCCACACTGGCTCAGTTCCTTGGAGAACACTGACACTGTCAGAGGATGAGAGCTGGGGCATAGCTCAGACAGCTGCTGCCGCGGCTCCCTGAGACTAGGGTCAAGTGAAATGTCTCAGGACATAATAATATCTTGCCTAGATTTTTATTAAATTACCATAATCTGCTGCATTATGTAACTATAACATGGCAGAGGGCATATTATAACTTGGGTTTCTTTTTCTTAAATTATTTATCCAAGTCCATTTGTTATTGTTATTGTTACTATTATTATTATTTAATTTGACCAGGGAGAAAGAGAAAGGGAAAGCGAGAAAGCAAACCAGGTCCAGGACTTGAAAAACAAGGGGCCATGTGGGAATCCAGTGCCTTTAACCATCACACCACCTGCTGGCCCCGTAATTTGGGTTTCTTATATTGGCTTTGTAAGATATTTTATAAAACTTATACTATAGTCTGTGAAAGAACTGGGGTTCCACATGAGAGAAACAAGATGACCCATTTCTCTGAGTATCCCCCCTTGGCTTCTTTGTTTTTAACTTGGTCCTCTCTGCCAAGTTTTCAAAGATATAAACTGCTCTCAGCAAACCATGCTTCTAGCCGATGGAGGACCACACACTGAGCCCACAGTAGGTGCTCACTGCTCCATAAATACACACACAGTGAGAGCAAAAGTGGTTTGGAAAGAATCTCTGGGGGCCCCGGGTTAGAGGGGGCTGCTAGAGAAGCCTCCTTAGCCCCTAGAGTCGGGGAAGAATTTGGTCTGTTTTATAAAGTTCAGGCTTCAACCTCTCTCTAACCCCTATATTCATGGTCAGTTTATTCTTCAAGTAATTCTGTTTCAAAAGCCTCCCAGCTTCATTGTTTTTGAGAAAGGATACAGAACCCAAACTCCTTTATTCCACACAGTGAGACTTTGAGTAAGTAGTTCATCTCTTTAAGACTGCATTCCCTTATTTTAAAAACAGGGATGAGGCCAGCCAGTGGTGTGATGGTTACGGTACTGGATCCAACATGGCCAACTCCATGATATGAATCCCAGACTCAGTAGCTTGAATAGCACACCAGGTATGTGTGCATGCATTCCCAAAATCCCAACAGAGAATGGAGAAGAAGGCATTGTGGCATGGCCATCCTCGCTATGGGCTGCTTTCTCACTTTCTCTCTCTCTCTCTAGTGAACACGCATGCCTTACATTTAAACCTAAAAGGAATAAATAAATAAATAAATAACCCTCCCCCCCCAAAAAAAAAAAAAAAAACAACAGGGATGACACAGAAGCAAAAGGCAGATTCGTGGTTGCCAGGAGCTGGGTGGAAGGAATGAGAGGTGTGATATTCCTGGGGTTGTGATATTCCTTGGGGTGATGAAAACATTTGGGAAGTGGATAAGGTGGTTGCACAGTATTGTAAATGTCCTCACTGCTCGTTCACTTTCACATGGCTCATGTCATGTTCTGTGACTCTCCCCTCAATAAGCAACGGAGATGACAACAGCACATACCACATGGGTTACCGTGAGATGTATGGGTGTTAAATCCCCGGTATGTGGCTGAGACTTAGTGCGTACTTACCAACAAACGAGTGTGAGTCTGCTCTCTCTTCCTCCTCCTTTCTTCTTCTTTATTGCCTTCGTTGTCATTCTTGTCATGGGCAGCATGTCCTAGAACCAATTTCTTCTTGGATAAAACCGTGAATCTGCATTACCCCATGGTGGTTAGGGCAGCTGGGTCCCATGGGCCTGACTGCATGGTTAGAGTCTTGGGGCTGGGGGGCTTGGGAAACAGCTGGCACATGTGTGTGCACGTATATGTTCAAATCCCAGAAGGGGGAGACATGGAAGAGATTGCGGAGTGACCATCCCCCATGGGGCATTTTCTTATTCTCTCTCTTTCCTCAAGTGCTTACACAATTTTTCTGGCCATTTTTTTTTTTTAAGTGGACCTGCAGGGTCAGCAGGTGCAGTGGTGGTTAAGGTGCTGGTACCGTATAGTTGACTGCTATTGGGTTCCCAGACCTGGCAGCTTTAAAAACACGCTGGCTGTGTGTGTGCATGCATGACCAAAATTCTGAGAGGAGAGTGGAAGAGAAGGGGTTGTAGTGTGGCCATAACCCCTGGGGGCAGGGGCGTTTTCTTCCTCTCTGTTCCTCTCCAGTGAGTGCACTTGCTTTATAGGAAAAGATCTAAAAGTAAATAAATAAAGTGAGTCTGCAGCCATTGCCACCAAAGGAGACTACTGAGAGAGAAGTTGAAAGATTCATTTGAGACTGTGCTATGTCACCTGACAGGTCCAGAATATGTGTAAGGCAGCGAGGAGCCACTGAAGGTCCTTGAGCTGGAGAGGGAAGGGAGTCAGACCATGCTTTGAGCCAATTAGTCGGGAGCCAGCTGCAGAGCGGTTTGAAGGGGAAGAGCCTGAAAGAGGGGGCTCAGCAGGTTCCTCTCCACAGGGTCCTGAGATTTCACTCTTATTTCCTCCTCAATCACCTTGGATTTGGCTGGCTACATAGCAAACACTTAATAAATACTTGTAGATTAGTTATTTTACACTTGTTTAATGCCTTTCTTTGAAGTACTTCCAGTTGAGATTACTTCTACAAATCACATAATGCTAGATAAAATACCCTATATATCTGTCAGTTTTCTCGGAGACTGTTTTCTCAGTGTTATATGTGCTTGGTTCATGGGCTGGGCGTTCAGTGGCTGGAAAAACAGAAATCACCCTATTAGTCATCCTCTGCAAATTTCACGTTTTATATTCCAAGTTTTGTGGTGGGTGATATTTAAAGCGTTATTTTCTGGCCGGCTATTGTATCACTACAAACTGTATATTGCTCGTGGACATTTTGTGATCTCAGATCTAGGGGAAATGAGGATGTTCCATTCGTTATCACTTTGAGAGAAGCACACAAAGACCTTGCAGTGAGAAACACAGCTTAATTAGCGCGTTGGTGATTTATATTACCCAGTGTGAAATCTCTACTGGTACCAAAGAAAGGATCAAAACAAAAGGCATCTTTTGGATTTTTAACTTTTTTTTTTTGTCTTAGAATTCACAACCTTCTTTCTGTGTCTCTAATCTGCAAAACCCAAAATGTAACATCACTGTCTCAAAGTCATCACCTTTCACAACATCAGGTAGAGGAACACAGCTGCTTATTGATTGATCTCTGAGGACAAATGTCCTCGGTCCCATTTTATGCACAGGTTTATACCTGGACCAGTGGAACACAAAAGCTGTTGAGCATATAGAGCTTTAGAACTTGATGGGATTGCTGAAATGTTCTTTTTAACAGTTTTTTCAAGAATTATTTTATTTAGCTTTATTTATTTATTTGCTTATTTATTTAAATTTGACCAGAGAGGGATGGGCAGAAAGAGAGAGAGAAAGTGAGAAAGCAAGCTGCCAGATCTGGCACTCGAACTGCAGTTGACCCCATGGGAGTCCAGTGCCCTTAACAACTGCGCCACCTGCCAGCCCCGACTGCTGCAATGTCCTAATTGCATCTTTATTCTATATTTATTGAGAAAAATCTGAATACGACCATGTGGGAAAGTTTTATACTGATTTATATTTTGTTCAGCACATTATCTACATATATTACAGAAGTATTTGGACATCGGTCTTAGCTCAATAATTATTTGACCTACAGTCCAGGTGAATCAGAGACTTCTCTTTCGCTTGCACAAAGCCCATCTTGCAGAATCAGAGGAATTTGTTTGCACAAGTGGCTGAAAAGGTACAAGGACAATGCCTCAGATGAGCAGGACTCAGAGGCACCAAAGGTCTTTTTTGTTCTCTGCCTTTAGCCTTTGCATTTCTGTGGGTTTCTTCAGCTCCCAGGCTGTCCTTGTGATCCCTAGCAGATCCAGGCTTGTCTCCTCTCAGTTTAAGCCTGAGGAAGGACAACACCTTCCCCTCCTTCTCCAGTTGATGCTTGGCTTAGCTCTGATATGGCAGCTTGCATCAGAAGTCCATTTGTGGACCAATCACTGTGACTTTAACTCTGAAAAATGCTCACCTGACTAGAAAGGCGTCTTGTTTCCACACCCAGATTCAGGGGGCAGGGAGCCTGTCACACCCGAACTGTCTGCACTGAGTATGTGAAGTGTACTTTCTCCAGAAAACCTGGATGGTGGGTGGACAGGAGCAGCAAGGTGACCAAAGCATTGCATGCCCATGAGAAGCTGGTGAGGGTGTTCAGAATTCCTGTAACAGTAACAGCACAGGAAAGAGAGTATACTGAGTTGCCACCTTCCCTAAACTCTGCAAGTCTGCAGATTAGAAACACCACCTGCACCCCATCTCCTTCATGAGGGTATAATCTCAGAACAACAAAATGTCATGTCCATGGCTTCATAGTTCAAATAATAGCTTACTGCTGTTCTAATGCTCTTCCAACAGACAAGAGTGTTTATTTGGTTAACCATATACACCATGTATGTTCTTGGGATTGGCTCACTTTCCCGCGTAGCTCTCCTCTCTCACCATCCTTTACCAGGGAGGCCTTCCTTCTCCACTCTTACTATAAGATAGTGTCTCCTCAGGACCAGCAGGTGGCATGGTGGTTAAAGGAGCTGAATTCCCACATGGCCGACCATGGTTCGAGTCCCAGACCTGGCAGCTTGCCTTCTCATTTTCCCTTTCTCTCTCTCTCTCTGTTTCTATCTGGTCCAATTAAAAAATAATAATCAAAAATGGAATTAAATAATAAATAAATCTTTAAAAAAAAGATAGCGTCTCCTGACCTTCTCAACAATTACCTTGGCTTTCCTCCCTCTTCTGTCGCCCCTGGATGTATGCTTACCTGTACTTGCTTATTGCCACTTGCCTGCCAGGGACTTTGTCTGCTTGTTTTATCTCGATCCCTCTGTACCAGGGCAGTGCTTGATGCATGGTAGTGCCTGGTAAATAGTTGTTAACTTAATAAATGCATGGCAGACAGAGGAATTAAGGATGTATAGGCTACAACTGGGCAAAACAACAACAACTGATTTTGAAGTTGCAGTTGACCGATTTTAATTGAGTGCAAATTTCAAATCCTTATCCAGAAAAAACAACTCCTCTCCTAGTAGTAGTTCTGGCTGTTCCCGAGTCTGTGAGGAATGGCCAGGGAGCTGCACAAAGGCTGAGAGGCCCTGGGGGCAGTTGGCACCACAAGCTCTTCCGACCTTGCCAATGGGACAGCGTTTGCATTCGACACTTTTACTCCCACACGCTGTGATGGAAGCTGCAAGACCAGACCAGGCAGTCAGGAAGGCCCCTCTTCCCTGTGCTAGCAAGTATTTGCTTTCCTTTCATTCCTTTTTGCGTCAGTGTTGGCATTGTTCCTCTTTGCCTCGTGGATATGGTTCACTTGCTCATAATTTGCAGATGAGGCCACATGATTTGGAAGACTGATCTTGGCTATGTCTTTTAAATGTGAGTTAATGGTGACTGGAGAGGCTGCTTGTTTATGAATATGATTCAGGTGGTGTGGAGGATGCATGTTTTGTTCAAATGAAGGCTCTCCTTCAGTTTTCATCTGTGTGGAGTTTAGGGCTCTGAAGGCCGTTAAAAATGGTTTCCCTTGATTTAGTCAAGAAGATTTGCTGAGATGATTTTGCAATTAGCCTCTGAAACTATTGACAGGAAATAAGGTAACAGGGCTTTTTTTTTTTTCTCCATAGATAATTCTCATCAAAATTTTCATACCCATTCTTGACATAGGATTTTAGTCCCACTTTTGCCTCAAATCCATACAGTTAAATTTAATTTGCCTGGATCTAATAGGATTGTTTGTGGCTATATATATAAAATGTATATTCAGATATATGTAATCACACACACACATATTTGTTCATTGGATCGTTTTTTGGTTTTCTCCCTGTTAATACTTATGGGGTAGATGAAAAAGGACTTTTATGACTAGGGTGACAGAACGTTTGTGTTGAGTACATTCCCAGCCAACAAAACAAAACCAAATAAAAGTCCTAACCTGGAAGGAGAAAGTTTATTTAGCACCGAGATGAACCTGTCTTGAACGTGATAAATGCCATGCTTTCAGAGGTTTGTTACGGAATTGATTTCTCTCCATATGTTCCTAGTGGTTTAATTTGATTGGCACAGCAAACTATTGCTGTTTGATGTAGGAGAAGGTATTTTTAATGCACGGGACTGCAGGTGCAAATTTTACTTGTGTTAATAATGTTGAATAAACGGCACTTACGTGTGGGGTTCATTTCTGGCTACTGTGCTACTGCATCATTTCATTGTCCAGTTCTCAGACATGGATTTAAATCTTTGTGCTACTGGGAATCACTTAGTCATGTTGCATTTGCTTCTGCTAATGAGATGAGAAAAACGACTAACCTAACCAAGAGAAGCTACTTGAAAGTTTTCTATCTTTTATTACCCCTTAAGGTGCAAAAGTATTGCCATAAGAACTTAATAGTGAGGAGTAATAGAACTCTTTCCCAAGGTCTGAAGGAATACAGTTCGCACTTTCCCATTCAGTATCTACGTACACTTTACAGCACATGTGAGTTTTTTTTTTTTTTTTTTTTTTTTTGGGAGGGCGCGTGCGCTCGCCAGACAGACAGAGAGAGACATAGAGACAGAAAGCGAGAAATCACCCCCCAGGGGGGATGGTCACGCCGCAATCCCTTCTCCTCCATTCTCCTCTCGGGATCTTGGGCACGCACGCACACGCGCCCGGCGTGAGTTTTAAGCCACCGGGTCCGGGACACGAACCGCGGTCGACTACGTGGGAGTCCAGTGACATAGCCATTACGCTAACTGCTGGTTCCCAGCACATGTGAGTTTTTAAAAGATTTTTTTCTTTAAACAAATCAACCCATTTTCATTCCTTTAAAAGAGATTAACTAGCAACAGTTGACTTTTACACATTAGAAGGTTGTTATTTTTCTGTGTTTACTTTTATTTTTTTTACAGATTTTTGCTATTAGGTGCGTGCACTCACCAGAAATACAGAGAGAGAGAGAGCGAGAGAGAGACAGAAAGCGAGAAATCACCCCCCCAGGGGGGATGGCCACACCGCAATCCTTTCTCCTCTGTTCTCCTCTCAGGATCTTGGGCAAGCATGCACCCGTGCCCGTTGTGAGTTTAAGCCACCTGGTCTGGGACTCAAACCCCGGTCGACTACATGGGAGTCCAGCGACATAGCCATTACACCAACTGCTGGTCCCTCTGTGTTTACTTTGACGACTATAATTTTAAGTGATCACCAAGTACAAAAGCCCATAAAATGGTTGCCACTGTGGTAACATTATTTTGGTGATACTGTTGATATTCATGTATATGAAAGCAGAGACATTTTTGCACACCATGAAATTGTGTGATCAAATTTGCACAGCTTAGGTGACAATTACAGTTACTTAAGGCAGAATTTCAATGTACCCTTTCAGGTCTATTCTTCTCTTTAGTCTGTCGCCCCATTCCAGTGGAATGAAGACCAGCAAGGCTATCGTATTCATTTAATTTTATTATGAAGATGTCATAACATAAGCAGCCATTGCTCATGAGTAGTAGAAGCCATTGGCTTGGCTTCTTATTTCGATCTTTGGGTCTGCTGTAGTAATGCATGAATGCCCCCCCAATGTAAACATTGGAACCCAAAACTCGCTGTTATAATATTAAGAGGTTGATTTCTAGTAGAGAATTAATTTATGAAACTGATTTTCATGGACTATGTTAGTAACCTAACTAGATAGACCCTTTTTTTTTTTTTTTTTTTTTGCCTTTTCATTATTCTACCAAGAGAGGACATAGACACTGGATACCAACACCTTGTTCTTGGTCTTCCCAGCCTCTAAAACCATAAGAATCCAATTTCTGTTCTTTATAAATTACCCAGTCTTAGATATTTTGTTACAGCAGCACGAATGAATTAAGACAGGGTATGACTCTGTGTATGTCTAATTTGACACCAAAACAAGACTAGAACCTAAAATGACTGAAATCATTTAATCTTGAAGAAGTATTTATGAGTAGTAAAGCTAACTCACTGATATTCTGCCCAGTTGATTTTCATCCGGAATGATAGAAATGCACTCAAGAACCTCAACAAACAAATAGCGATTGAGTGTTTGATGCCACTGGGGGAGGGGTTAAAAGTTACATAAAATGATCTTTAAGGAGAATAAAATCAAATTGCTGAGATAATTGTATCTAATACTTACCTAATACTTGGGTATAAGAAAAGTTTCTTAGCTACAGAGTGACACAAACTACCAGTAAAGTATCACTTAATTACCAAGCGAAGGGTTTTGCAGCACCATGGATGCCCGACAGTAAAGCTAATTATTCCAACCTGAGTCATCAAACCTGAGTAAATTTATTCTCCCTCCTCCCACTTTTCTACATCATGATTCTTGGGTTAAGAAGAATTGTTACTGTAAAAGCAGTCAGTAATACCAGCTACCATTTATTAAATGGTTCTGATATATTGGCCACACATCTGTTACCTCATTTGAGACCCCAAATCCTATGAAATTAATACATTCTACTGTCCCATTCCATGGATTGTAGAACCTTGCTGAAGGTTCTACAACTGGTAAATGCCAGAGCTGGGGCTTGAGTCTAGGCAGCTCAGGCTTACAGCCCGTGGTCTGTGCTACTGCCCTGTCCTGCCTTAGATGGAAGTCTGCCCACAGATCACCAGCTTCTCACTGCAAGTTAGCTTTTACAGGGCTCCAATCAGTACACAGAAAGAGCTCATCTACTAAACGGGCTCTGAATAATTGGCTAATGGACTTGGGGTGTGTAGTGTCCTCCAGAGGGCCGTTTTCACAGCCTGACGCCTTGGGCAGTCAAGCTTGAGGTTGTTTATCCCTCTCCAGGATCCCACGGCCCAGCACACTAATCATGGTAGAAAACAATTCTCTCTTTCAAACTCAAAAGGAAGAAAAGAACTGGTAGAAAATGATTCTCTGTTTCAAACTCAAAAGGAAGAAAAGAACCTGCCTCTGACTTTCAGAAGGCAACACCAGGAGCCCAGGCAGGAAGTCCTGGATATGCTCAGGTATAAGCATATAAGTTGGAGGGATGGGAGACTGGGAAAACTGATTTTCACAGTTCACATGTGGGTTGAAACCACGGGGACTGGTGTTTAACTTTTTCCTAAGTCCATAGCCCTCCCTGCTCCGTGAGGAGCGGATGGGTCAGGTGGCTGAAGCTTCCTATTTCGTACCTCTGTTACCACCATCCTAGGTCCTACCGTGGGTAAACTGCAACATGGAGATTCTTTGCAACAAATAATGTAGTTGTTGGCACGTGTCTGGCCCATTTGCTACAGCCATAAAATGGGACTAACAATACCTACCTCTTAAGGGTTGTTGTGAGCATTAAATGAGTAGATAAAAATAGATAAAAATAGGGAGTCTCAAAGAGTGGCTGGCCGATGTAAGCATTTAAAACGTGTTCGCTAGCATTTTGCTGCTTTGCGTGTGTGTGTGTGAGGTCGCGTATAAGGAGAATGAAATTTGCAAAGATGTCTGCTTCTTCCCTATTCTATGTTGGGGAACTTGGAAAACTCACTCATTCTCTTGGCTCAGTGTTCTCATCCCAGATTAGGAAAACAATCTCATAGGGTTGTTTAAAGGAAAAATAAAATAATACGTGGATTCAATTTGTGAACTGTGAAGCCTTGTGTTAAATGCCATCCTTAATTCCCAATACCTGGTCTTTCTATTAAACACTCATTCTTTTTCTCCCAGTCGACACAGCTATTAAGCTGGGAATCGTGTTAAATGCCTTTTCCCCAACTAGTTGCTCCTGAAGATTTGATGCCATCTGTAGTATTTGGTCTCTTCCTCCTATGTCATTGCAACTTCCTTTCGTAGAAGGTTTGAACAGCCTTCTAACGGGCTTCCTGGTCTCTCGTCTCCGGTCTTCTGGTAGAATGATTGTTCTAAAGTACAAATTCACTCTTCTCATTTCCCTGCTAAAACCCCGAGTGGTTTCTCA
>NW_006159931.1:330411-335226 GCF_000334495.1 Tupaia belangeri chinensis
CTCCACCGCGTGGTAGGCAAGGCTTCCATGTGTGACTGTTACATCGTACCCAGGGTCACTCTTACCCCCTTGCCTTTATTCGAAGCCTGTGTCTCACCAAATTAGATCTGATTCCTGTGTCTGTGATGGTTAATTCTATGTCAACCTGACTAGACCATGGGGGACCCAGATAGTTGGCTACACGTTATTCTGAGTATGTCCCTGAGGGTGTTTCTGGGTGAGATTAACCTGTTAATTGTGATTTCTTTAGGCAGATTGCCTCCCCAGTGTAGGAGGGCCTTTTCCAATCTGAAAGTCCTGAGCAGAACAGAAAGGTTGTCCTCTCTGCTCGACTGTCTTCAAGCAGGGACATCTGCTTCTTCTGCCTTTGGGTTTGGATTGGAATAAACCATTGGCTTCCCTGGGTCTCCAGATTGCTGACCCCAGATTTGGGATTTCTCACCCTCTATAATCACATCGCTAATTTTTTATAATAAAACCCTTTTATATATATATATGTATGTATATGTATATATATGTATATGTATATATATACACACACATACATATGAATTTTATTATATATGCATGTATATTTAACTATATAAATATAGTATATATTTATTAATGTATGATATATATTAATATATACTATCATATAAAATAATGTATATTATTATATATAATACATAATAAAATATATATATGTGTGTGTGTGACTGGCTCTTCTGGAGAGCCTGGCTAATACAGGGTTTTTGTCTCCATTGTCTTCTGGCCTTTTCCTCTTTGTTATCTTCTACTTGCCCTTCAGGATGACTCTACATTATGTGTCCTGTGAAGCCTCCCTGACAACCTCTTCCCCCACTGCCTTCTCTGAGTTAGGAATGCCTCCTCTGAGTTAGGGATGCCTTCTCTGAGTTAGGGATGCCTCCTCTGAGTTAGGGATGCCTCCTCTGGGTTAGGGATGCCTCCTCTGGGTTAGGGATGCCTCCTCTTAGTTAGGGATGCCTCCTCTTTGCCCATTGGCCCCAGCTTTTGCTTCGGTTCCATTGCATTGTGTTGGCCATCAAGAACCAGTTAAAATGATTAGCCCATCTTGTACAGGGGTGGCCACTCTTGCGATTCATTACCGGATACGTGGCCTTGGGCACATGGCACCACCTCACTGCGTCTCAGTTTTCTTACTTTGTCAAACGGGAAGAATAATAATAGCAATCATATGGCATTATTGGAAAGAGCAAATAAATATGCATATGAAACTCTTAAAACAGGGTTTGGAATCCTGTAAATGCCCCTTAAATGTAAAATTTTACTGTCTTATTAGCTCTAAAATGGGGGGAATTTTATCTCACGCTTTACTGAAGAAAGTTGCTCTTGGAGGGGTCAATGAGAGATGACTGGGGGAGGTGGTCTCTGTTTCTTAAATGCCAGCGAAGTAGCTTATAATAGAGTAGATTTATTAAAATCAAAACCAAGCCAGTATTTATCAAGTAAAACTACAGAGTTCAGAGACTTACAGAGTCCTGGCATAAACCAGAGAACAAAACTCTGTTGATCTCATGCCTCCTTTGTCTGGCAATTTCTCTGCCCTGCAGTTCACAGCAAAATAGAAGGCGTCCCTTTCCCAGGCACATTCTCTCATCTTCCTCCCTTCTTCTGATGCCTCTTCGTAACATTTCTGTCATTTTAATACTCAAAACCAGAAAAATAAGTGATCTTCAAAAGAGAATGTGTCTAAATAAAAAGAGACTGGCTGGCATGCCGCCCCCAGTCACACGCTCAGTACACGGCACCGGTCCAGAGCTCCTGTGTCACCTCGTCTGCTACAACCACCCACAGAGCTGTAGCTACAGTCTCACAAAGCAAAACTGAGATGGAGAGTGGCCATTTTCTACTTCCTAAGCAGGAATATGGACTCTGAGGATTAGTCAGGAGAAGGGAAGATGGGAGCTTGGAAGGAGCCTGGACTTTGGAAACAGATGGATTTCAATCCTTTCTCTGTCACCTGTTTTCTTCATTTCTTTGAACACCTCTACTTTCTTTGAACTTTGTTTTCTGCATCCATATAATGGACACAACAGCATCAATCTTTTTTTTTTTTTGGAGAGGTTTTTGATATAGGGCACGTGTGCTTGCCAGACAGAGAGAGACAGAGAGACAGAAAGCGAGAAATCACCCCCCAGGGGGGATGGCCATGCCACAATCCCTTCTCCGCCATTCTCCTCTCGGGATCTTGGGCACGCACGCACACGTGCCCGGCGTGAGTTTTAAGCCACTGGGTCCGGGACTCAAACCACAGTCGACTACATGGGAGTCCAGCGACATAGCCATTATACTAACTGCTGGTCCCAACAGCATCAGTCTTAAGAGTTGTGAGCAGCATGGATTTTAGGGATGAACAATAGTTGCTCTTTTATCTATGTATGAAGGAAGTATTGGGCACCATCTTTGGTAATCCTCTGCTGTTCTTCTTGGGTCTTAACAGACTTGAACAACAATGCCCTGGATAAATATTTGTTGAAGGCTTGGAGATAAAAAATAGTTTAGAGATACTGTTGATTGTATAAATCGATGTTTGTCCTCCTTTCCTCTCTCCCTGCCTTCCTTCACAACACACTTGCCAAGTAACTACCCCTGATCAAAGAAGTTTATATTCCCTCGTGAGTGAGGACATTATCAGTACCTCTAGTAAACAAGTCACTTCTTCAGTATGTCCCTAGGTCTAGTATGTAATGTCATAGTTAAAAATCTTCACTTCATCTGTCATTATGGTTGCACGCTCTTCACTTTCAAAGCCAAGTATGGTACAGTTTAAAGGCTCTTTGGATTTGGGGCTGTGGGTACAAGGGAAGTAAGACAGACTCTTACTTAGCAGGCCAGACTCGGGCACCTCGTCATCTTGTGTGATGATTAGGCTAATTCATCTGTATAAAACCCATTCCTAAAATCCTACAAGGCACTACTGTGCGCTGCTTTGGGGAAGAAAAATAAAAGTGTTCCAAATTTCACATAGACTGTTAGCTTAGGAAGAACCCTACCGAGAGTCTAAGTCCAGTGGGCCTATGACTGTCCATTATAAACCAGTCATTTAATCCTGTGAGCAATTTCAGACACACATGCCTTGTTTGTGAGTATGCTAATTAGAGGCAGAGAGAGAAACAGGACTTGAAACCTCAAAGAATGTTACATCGTTTGGGGTCATGGGAGTAAATATGACATGGGAACATATGAGGGGACTTGAAGAAGTTTGTGGAAAATGAAATTAAAATATGAATTTACTTTGGGGCAAACAAAGGTTGAAATCCATGCATGGTCTTTTCATAATACACGTGTCCATCAACTTTTGTGAAGACCCCCTCCCCACCCCCAGTTTCAACCTTGATATGGCTACTATCTTCTCCTTTGTGACTAGTAAACTCTCTTCTTTTAAGTTTCTATTCAAATGCTTATTCCTGTGGAAAGCTGTCCCTGGGACCAGTTAGCATAATGGCTATGTCGCTGGACTCCCATGTAGTTGACCGCGGTTTGAATCCCGGACCCAGTGGCTTAAACTCATGCTGGGCACGTGTGCGTGCATGCCCAAGATCCCGAGAGGAGGATGGAGGAGAAGGGATTGCGGCATGGCCATCCCCTCCTGGGGGGTGATTTCTTGCTTTCTGTCTCTCTATTTTTCTCTGTCTTTCTGGCGAGCACACGTACCTTATAGCAAAAACCTCTCCAAAAAAAAGAAAGAAAGAAAGCTGTCCCTGAACTTCCCAGAAAGGTCGAGTCACCCCTTTCTTTGTCCTCCAATGTTTTCCATAGCTCATGTCCCCCTGAGTTCCCAAACCAGTTCTTTTGGGTCTACCTTCCCAATGAGACCATTAACTCCTGAGAGCAGGGACCGTGTACTATTAATCTCTGAATCATCACACTCAGCCTAGAGTCTGGCACATAATATCTGCTCAATGGGTCTTTGTTGAGTGAATAATGAATGAACTGTGCTTCTCAAATATTTGGAGCAGATGTGGAATCGCAAGGCTCTCTAGTGAAGGGAAGCTGTTCATACCTTCTCCGCCCCTGACATTGCTGATGAATGATGTCCAGCCTAAATCCTGTCGAAGGCTCTCCTGTCCTTGCAGGGCTGCATGATTGAATTGCTTCTTTTCTTTTCAGGCAGACTGGAGGGCTTTGTATGCAGTAATGGAGTCCCCAAAGTTTAGGAGGAGAGATATTTCATGGCCCTCACTCTGAGGTCTATAAGGAGTTTTATTTCTGAATAAGTATTGATCGCAGCTTACAAAATACAGCAAACCCATATAATTAAAAAGAATGAGACCAGTCCTCGTTGGGCAGTGCATGGCTAAGTGTAAGAGAAGACAAATTCTTCAGGTGCCTGTGATTTGATAATTGTACTTTCTCGGGAAGCTTATTAAAGCCTTGCAGGTGCTATGTTTCATCACAGAGTAGTGAACCTTTGAAAGATATGCATAATAAACAGAGTTTGAAATATGTTTTTATTCCAGGCCATATGGTCCTGTCTGGAGCTTTCCTGGATCTTTGGGTCAGTTCATTGTTGAAAGATGGGCTTTGCAAAGACCCACCTCTCGGAGCAGCTGTCAGAGCCCTATCAGGACGAATCTGCTTTTGCATGATTATTTATTTTATGTGGCTCTCTGAAATGAGTCCAACCTCGCTCGGTAGCAGAAATGTGCTGAGCAAAGCCTCTTCCCCTAACAGCTTGTGGCCATATCACCAAGCAGTGTCCTTCCTTGTCCTTAAAAAGCAGACTAGCGAGACTTCTCCGTTCAGCTCGGACAGGCCGTCTGGGTGAGGTGTGGCCACCTGGGCTTGAAC
>NW_006159931.1:335523-358693 GCF_000334495.1 Tupaia belangeri chinensis
GTTAGGGATGCCTCCTCTTTGCCCATTGGCCCCAGCTTTTGCTTCGGTTCCATTGCATTGTAGCTGTTCTTTCATGCATCTGTTTCTGTATGGTGGAACTCTCGAAAACTGGGATCTCCTATTTGATTCTTTATTCACAGCAGCTTGAAACAATAATGTTGATGGAATGGTAGAGTAAATATTGTGCTTCATGAAAATAAGATATTGTTGTCCATCAAGAACCAGTTCAAATGATTAGCCCATCTTGTACAGGGGTGGCCACTCTTGCGATTCATTACCGGATACGTGGCCTTGGGCACATGGCACCACCTCACTGCGTCTCAGTTTTCTTACTTTGTCAAACGGGAAGAATAATAATAGCAATCATATGGCATTATTGGAAAGAGCAAATAAATATGCATATGAAACTCTTAAAACAGGGTTTGGAATCCTGTAAATGCCCCTTAAATGTAAAATTTTACTGTCTTATTAGCTCTAAAATGGGGGGAATTTTATCTCACGCTTTACTGAAGAAAGTTGCTCTTGGAGGGGTCAATGAGAGATGACTGGGGGAGGTGGTCTCTGTTTCTTAAATGCCAGCGAAGTAGCTTATAATAGAGTAGATTTATTAAAATCAAAACCAAGCCAGTATTTATCAAGTAAAACTACAGAGTTCAGAGACTTACAGAGTCCTGGCATAAACCAGAGAACAAAACTCTGTTGATCTCATGCCTCCTTTGTCTGGCAATTTCTCTGCCCTGCAGTTCACAGCAAAATAGAAGGCGTCCCTTTCCCAGGCACATTCTCTCATCTTCCTCCCTTCTTCTGATGCCTCTTCGTAACATTTCTGTCATTTTAATACTCAAAACCAGAAAAATAAGTGATCTTCAAAAGAGAATGTGTCTAAATAAAAAGAGACTGGCTGGCATGCCGCCCCCAGTCACACGCTCAGTACACGGCACCGGTCCAGAGCTCCTGTGTCACCTCGTCTGCTACAACCACCCACAGAGCTGTAGCTACAGTCTCACAAAGCAAAACTGAGATGGAGAGTGGCCATTTTCTACTTCCTAAGCAGGAATATGGACTCTGAGGATTAGTCAGGAGAAGGGAAGATGGGAGCTTGGAAGGAGCCTGGACTTTGGAAACAGATGGATTTCAATCCTTTCTCTGTCACCTGTTTTCTTCATTTCTTTGAACACCTCTACTTTCTTTGAACTTTGTTTTCTGCATCCATATAATGGACACAACAGCATCAATCTTTTTTTTTTTTTTGGAGAGGTTTTTGATATAGGGCACGTGTGCTTGCCAGACAGAGAGAGACAGAGAGACAGAAAGCGAGAAATCACCCCCCAGGGGGGATGGCCATGCCACAATCCCTTCTCCGCCATTCTCCTCTCGGGATCTTGGGCACGCACGCACACGTGCCCGGCGTGAGTTTTAAGCCACTGGGTCCGGGACTCAAACCACAGTCGACTACATGGGAGTCCAGCGACATAGCCATTATACTAACTGCTGGTCCCAACAGCATCAGTCTTAAGAGTTGTGAGCAGCATGGATTTTAGGGATGAACAATAGTTGCTCTTTTATCTATGTATGAAGGAAGTATTGGGCACCATCTTTGGTAATCCTCTGCTGTTCTTCTTGGGTCTTAACAGACTTGAACAACAATGCCCTGGATAAATATTTGTTGAAGGCTTGGAGATAAAAAATAGTTTAGAGATACTGTTGATTGTATAAATCGATGTTTGTCCTCCTTTCCTCTCTCCCTGCCTTCCTTCACAACACACTTGCCAAGTAACTACCCCTGATCAAAGAAGTTTATATTCCCTCGTGAGTGAGGACATTATCAGTACCTCTAGTAAACAAGTCACTTCTTCAGTATGTCCCTAGGTCTAGTATGTAATGTCATAGTTAAAAATCTTCACTTCATCTGTCATTATGGTTGCACGCTCTTCACTTTCAAAGCCAAGTATGGTACAGTTTAAAGGCTCTTTGGATTTGGGGCTGTGGGTACAAGGGAAGTAAGACAGACTCTTACTTAGCAGGCCAGACTCGGGCACCTCGTCATCTTGTGTGATGATTAGGCTAATTCATCTGTATAAAACCCATTCCTAAAATCCTACAAGGCACTACTGTGCGCTGCTTTGGGGAAGAAAAATAAAAGTGTTCCAAATTTCACATAGACTGTTAGCTTAGGAAGAACCCTACCGAGAGTCTAAGTCCAGTGGGCCTATGACTGTCCATTATAAACCAGTCATTTAATCCTGTGAGCAATTTCAGACACACATGCCTTGTTTGTGAGTATGCTAATTAGAGGCAGAGAGAGAAACAGGACTTGAAACCTCAAAGAATGTTACATCGTTTGGGGTCATGGGAGTAAATATGACATGGGAACATATGAGGGGACTTGAAGAAGTTTGTGGAAAATGAAATTAAAATATGAATTTACTTTGGGGCAAACAAAGGTTGAAATCCATGCATGGTCTTTTCATAATACACGTGTCCATCAACTTTTGTGAAGACCCCCTCCCCACCCCCAGTTTCAACCTTGATATGGCTACTATCTTCTCCTTTGTGACTAGTAAACTCTCTTCTTTTAAGTTTCTATTCAAATGCTTATTCCTGTGGAAAGCTGTCCCTGGGACCAGTTAGCATAATGGCTATGTCGCTGGACTCCCATGTAGTTGACCGCGGTTTGAATCCCGGACCCAGTGGCTTAAACTCATGCTGGGCACGTGTGCGTGCATGCCCAAGATCCCGAGAGGAGGATGGAGGAGAAGGGATTGCGGCATGGCCATCCCCTCCTGGGGGGTGATTTCTTGCTTTCTGTCTCTCTATTTTTCTCTGTCTTTCTGGCGAGCACACGTACCTTATAGCAAAAACCTCTCCAAAAAAAAGAAAGAAAGAAAGCTGTCCCTGAACTTCCCAGAAAGGTCGAGTCACCCCTTTCTTTGTCCTCCAATGTTTTCCATAGCTCATGTCCCCCTGAGTTCCCAAACCAGTTCTTTTGGGTCTACCTTCCCAATGAGACCATTAACTCCTGAGAGCAGGGACCGTGTACTATTAATCTCTGAATCATCACACTCAGCCTAGAGTCTGGCACATAATATCTGCTCAATGGGTCTTTGTTGAGTGAATAATGAATGAACTGTGCTTCTCAAATATTTGGAGCAGATGTGGAATCGCAAGGCTCTCTAGTGAAGGGAAGCTGTTCATACCTTCTCCGCCCCTGACATTGCTGATGAATGATGTCCAGCCTAAATCCTGTCGAAGGCTCTCCTGTCCTTGCAGGGCTGCATGATTGAATTGCTTCTTTTCTTTTCAGGCAGACTGGAGGGCTTTGTATGCAGTAATGGAGTCCCCAAAGTTTAGGAGGAGAGATATTTCATGGCCCTCACTCTGAGGTCTATAAGGAGTTTTATTTCTGAATAAGTATTGATCGCAGCTTACAAAATACAGCAAACCCATATAATTAAAAAGAATGAGACCAGTCCTCGTTGGGCAGTGCATGGCTAAGTGTAAGAGAAGACAAATTCTTCAGGTGCCTGTGATTTGATAATTGTACTTTCTCGGGAAGCTTATTAAAGCCTTGCAGGTGCTATGTTTCATCACAGAGTAGTGAACCTTTGAAAGATATGCATAATAAACAGAGTTTGAAATATGTTTTTATTCCAGGCCATATGGTCCTGTCTGGAGCTTTCCTGGATCTTTGGGTCAGTTCATTGTTGAAAGATGGGCTTTGCAAAGACCCACCTCTCGGAGCAGCTGTCAGAGCCCTATCAGGACGAATCTGCTTTTGCATGATTATTTATTTTATGTGGCTCTCTGAAATGAGTCCAACCTCGCTCGGTAGCAGAAATGTGCTGAGCAAAGCCTCTTCCCCTAACAGCTTGTGGCCATATCACCAAGCAGTGTCCTTCCTTGTCCTTAAAAAGCAGACTAGCGAGACTTCTCCGTTCAGCTCGGACAGGCCGTCTGGGTGAGGTGTGGCCACCTGGGCTTGAACCTTGGTGCCAGCAGTGTGTAAACTTACACGGAAGCATTTTAAAGAGGTGTCATTGTTCTTTCTTCTCAATGCTCCGTTATTCTTTTTCCCTGTATCTCTAAGAAAATGCAGGGAAGTGTTTTTGTGGGGACAGCATGGTGAGGGTGGCGCTCGCACTGGCTCTCTCTTCATCGTTACAGAAGGTGACATTGCCTTCTCTGAGAATTTTTTTTTTTTAAGGGACCATTTAATAAAATCTATTCTGCGTGTACAGGAATATCCATCACTGATGGGACACTTGGTTCTGGAGTCATATGATCACAAGAACACATTCTGGTCTTAGCATAGAAGATGCACAGTTATTTCATCAGATGGGGAGGCTAAACCCATATGGTTTTCTATTTATTTTGAGAGTTTTTTTTTTTTTTTTTCACTATAGGGCGTGTGCGCTCGCCCGACAGACAGAGAGAGACATAGAGGCAGAAAGCGAGAAATCACCCCCCAGGGGGGATGGTCACGCCGCAATCCCTTCTCCTCCATTCTCCTCTCAGGATCTTGGGCACGAATGCACACGCGCCCGGCGTGAGTTCTAAGCCACCGGGTCCGGGACGCGAACCGCGGTCGACTACGTGGGAATCCAGCGACATAGCCATTATGCTAACTGCTGGTTCCCAAGGTTTTCTATTTATTTTGAAAAGTGGAACTTGGAGTTGAATTTTGTCATCTTAGTCAATAAAATAACCTTGCCTACTTATGAACCGTCATTATTTAAGTAATTTTTATTGCTGATTTTAGTGTTTTCTATAGGGCATGTACACTTGCCAGAGAGAGACAGGGAGACAGAGACAGAGAGAGGAAGTGAGTACTCACCCTCAGGGAGGAATCGCCATGCCACAGTCCCTTCTTCTCCATTATCTTCTTGGAATTTTGGGCATGCACACACATGTACCTGGCATGCTCTTCGAGCCACCAGGTCTGGGACATGAGCCATGCTGTTGGCCATGTGGGACCCAGTGCCTTAACCACCACTCCACCTGATCCTAACCCCACGCCACCTTCTTACATTTCTGATCATTTGTGCAATATTATATTGCATCTACTTGTAGTTTTTTTATTTAGAAATATTTATTAAGCACCGGGTTTTCACCCGTCATTGCGCTAAGACTGGCGAGTATAAAACCCACATGTTTCCTGCCCTCCCACCATTTATCGTCTGGAGAACACAGACATTGAACAAATGGTGAAGTGCATGTCTTTCACGTGTTACAGAAGGGAAGCTGAGGGTATTGAGTGAGTGTCTATGGCACAGAAATCTGTATATACTTTTTGTTTTTCTACTTGCCTATTGAAAGCTTGAGGGCAATGTGTCTGTTAGATTTTCTTTTTCCTGGATGAGAATCACACTGTCTATAATAATAATTTGTGTATAAAAGGACATACTTAATAGGATTAGCTGGTGGTGTGGTGGTTAAGGCAGCTGGATCCACATGACCAATTGCATGGTTTCAGTCCTAGACTGGGGCTTGGAAAACACATTTGGCACATGCAGTTTTTTGCCCTGATTCCCCAAAGGAGTGAGTGGTGGAGGGGAAGGGATTGAGGCATGACCATGCTCCATGGGGGAAGGGGTGCTGTCTCTTTCCAGTGAGTGCATGTGCCCTTTGGCAAATTAAAAAAATGAACAATTTTAAAAAGGAAATACATAGTTACTAAAATATTTATGGATGTAAGGAAGGAATGAAAGAAAGATATTAAGAAGGATGTGTGAGGGCTAGTTCATGTATTGAGGATACAGTTTGACAAATTACTACTTGTGATTTGGTCTATGTCAGTTGTAGAATAAAGCTACACACATTTCCTTCAGCCCCACATTCCAGTGTCGTCGTTTTTTAAATTCACTCGCAGAATCTAATTTTCCATTTGTATCTGAATACCAGTTCCTTTGAGGGCTTTTCTTGTGTGGCTGTAGGTAGAAATGGCTATTTTTAAAACACAAGTAGACCAATATTCTAAAAAGCGACAGCTATTTCAAAGGATGTATCTCAGGCCTAGGGATAAGATCTTATGATGGGAGGTATTTTCATTTAGAACTCTACTGTGGTCACCTCAGGGACTGCAGAGACCCACCAGTCACCATTCATCACCATTCAGGTTTAATGGGTACCCAGGAGGACGTGGGGTCTGCCCCAGAACATCTAGAACTTTCAGAGCGAACAGGTCAAGGGGAAAACACTTGAGAAGACCGACCCAGAAATGTAACTGAAGGTCAATGGAGGGAGTGTTGACAGGTTGGAAATCAGAAGTTCAAGTGTGGCAGGAGCCAGAGACAAGGGAGAAGCTTTTGAGAAATGTTACAACAGAGCAGGCCAGTGGGACTGGTGGGAGGCTGGAAGGCCCAGGTTGGGACTAGAATCAGAAGCTGGGAGACAGAAAGAGCCAGCAGCACCACAGGGGTGCTGAGTGGAGACTGAAACCTGGCCATCGAAGTCTTGGTTGTGCACCCTGCGGATGCTGTGATGAAGCTGCAGATGTGGGTAGAATGACATCACTCCCTCCCTCTCTCCCTCCCTCCCTTTCTTCCTTGCTTCCTTCCACATTTCTACCTTCCTATCTTACTTCCTTCCCCTTCTCCTCCTCCTCTTCGTCTCTCCCTCATTCCTTCAGCAAGTGCTCACTTAGGATCTGCTGTGTGCTAGGGTACTGTCCTCAGGGTGGGCCGTATTGAAGGGAGTGGACTCACAGGGTCCTCCCTCATTTATTTAGTTTTTGAAGACATTCAGTCTTCTGGAGGATTTAAACAATAACAAATGCACGGCTACATGAACAAGATATTTTAATTCAGTGATAAGGGTCACAAAGAAAGTAGTACAGGATGATATGATAGAGAAAGGACTGGCTGGGAGGAGAATTTTAAATTGGAGCAGTAGCGAAGACCTCTTATGAGGCTGAATTTGAACTAATACCTGAATGGCAACAAAAAGACGCTAAGATGAAAACCTAGAAAAACGGGTTGGACAGGTGGGAAATGAAGAGGAAAGGCCGTAAATGGACAAGAGCTCTTGACACTCCAAGAAGAAAAGGATCTCAGCCGTCCTGGGAATGGCCAGTAGAAGGCAGGAGATGAGGAGAGCTAGGGCGACCTGATCTTAGAGGGTGTTCCAGGTCATCCTTGGTCTTGGGTCGGCAGGTGGCATAGTGGTTAAGGTACTCACATGGCCAACCACAGTTCAAATCCCAGACCTGGTGACTTGCCTTCTCACTTTCCTTCCCTCTCTCTCTCTCTCTCTGGTGAGAGCATGTGCCCTATAGCAAATTTAAATAATAATAAATAAATAAAATTACGTAAATTCTTTATGAGAATAGAAGGACCCTTGGTCTCAGAGGACTAGTATTCCAGAAGCTTCTCCCACTGCTCCCCTCATTATGCTCCCCACCTGATCTAGCGATGTGCTTCCCATGGTGATTTAAGCCTTGCACGTCATGTTATGGTCCTGTGTCCCATATTTATAACCTTTCTCTGTTTTACCCGTGGAAAGATCATGGACTTGGGGGTCAGACAACCTTAGGTTTCATGACCACATTCTCTTTTTTTAGCAGTGTGATGTTTGTAGAATGAAAAGTGTCCTTGGATGTTTATCAAGTCAAGGATATGGGCCATTCCTGGCTCTTTCTCAGTCTTCTTTTCTATCTTCTTCTTATTTTTTTGTAGAGTTTTTTGTTGTTGTTGTAGGGCGCGTGCGCTCACCAGAAAGACAGAGAGAGACAGAGAGACAGCGAGAAATCACCCCCCAGGGGGGATGGCTATGCCACAATCTCTTCTCCTCCGTTCTCCTCTCGGGATCTTGGGCATGCACGCATACGCACCTGGTGTGAGTTTAAGCCACTGGGTCTGGAACTCGAACCATGGTAGACTATTTGGGAGTCCAGTGACATAGCCATTATGCCAACTGCTGGTCCCTTTTCTATCCTATTTTTACTGTTGGAATATTGGAGGCTTGTACCAAAGTCTTGCTTTCTTATTCTCTAACTGCTACTGAACAGCCATGGTTTCAATGAGCATCTCTACACTATGACCCCCAAACCGACTTCTCCATCTCAGACTCTACTTTCTTTTCATGTCAATTCAACTGCCTATTCAGTTCTTCATGCTGAGGTCAAAGCAGTCACCTCACAGTCATCATAACCAAGCTTGACTCATTTTCTTTCCTGCCATTCCTCCAAGAAGTGCCTATGCTGATCGTTCTCTAACTCAGATATCGACAACATTATCCGTTAAATTCTGCTCACTTTGCTTCCTTATCGCCTTTACCCACAGGTGTTTTAGTGGCTTAGTAAATCTTGCTGATTTTATCCACGTGTCAGAACCCATCTGTTTGTCTCCTCCTTCACTCACGTCACCCCAGACCATGCTCTAATGACACCCCCTTGTGATTTACTGCACCCCTAAGTATGCCCTCCAGTTCCACTCTTTTCTTTTTACATTGGTTCGTTTGTTTCTTCCATGAATAAGAGAGGCAGAGAGAGCAGACAGCACCCCCAACAGCCATCTCTGGCCCCAGGAGAGCTAGGAAATCTTAACTCATCCTTGAGCTCTCATCTCTGGATCACTCCAGGAAATGGCTCCATCATCCGTTTCCTCCCATCCTTGCTGGTAAAGACAAATCTTCCACTGTGGCGTGTGGTCGAGACTCAGCGCGGCCCTGAGGGCTGGCACACAGCTTCTGTCGTGACCAAACTGGGGTTCCTGTGCCACTGCTCCTATGTACTCCACATCTGAATTTTGCAAATGTTACCTAACCTCTGTGATTCACTTGTCTTGTCTGTACCATGGGGATAATGACAATATCTGTCTAACTCGTAGGTGGATTATAAAGGTTAAATGAATTAGGCATGTCCAGACCCCTTGACGTGGTACCCGAATGGTCAATAAATATTAGCTAATAGGCTGTTCTTTCTCACGGTTCTCACTTCTGTCTTCTCATGCTACTTTTTAGGCTGTAGTAATCACTCACAGGTGATAATTTGGTTAGGATATGCCTTCTGCATTGGTTGCAGTCTCTAAGGAGAGGGGCTGTCGATTTTGCTCATTGTGGTATTCCGAGTTTCTAGCACTTGTATTTACTGAGTAAAGGTGGGTGGATGTTGTCCTGGGCTCCCAGAAACCTTAAGTGACGCCATAACCAAAGCAGGGGCGTTTCGCAGCTTCCGGTGTTCCTGGCGGTGTCACCCTCACCATCCTGTTCGTTTCTCATGACCCCCAACTGACCCGTCCCCACAGAGCACAGACCCTGTCCCAGATGCTTCGCTCTCCCTCGATGCCCTGATTCCTCTGGTTCTCAGCGTTGAGAATTTCCTGCTTACTTGAAAGCTGCTGGAAGCCAGATGGGAGAAGAGATAAAGCAGATTTCATTCATTGCCCTCCCAGATTCAGAGAGAAATAAAAACAACAGTAGCAACGACAACACAAGTATATATGCAGTGTTTGTCATAGAGTCAGCATTACACAGAGCTTGACAGACATTAATTTATTGAGTACTCACCACATCCTGTGAGGATACCATTGCCTCCATTTTACAGAAGGGGAAGGTAGGTCCCAGAGAACAAGGAAAGAAGGGAGGAAGGAGGAAAAGCGGGGAGGAAGGAAGGAGGGAGGGAGAGGGAGAGGGAGAGGGTAGGCAGCTTTTCTGACAGTAGAGAGCTTCTCTTGCTGAAAACTTTGGTGCCCGGAGAGATTTCTCTACTGAAGCAGAAGTAGCTGTAGACGTCACATGTTGGAGGAATTAAAGGCGGTGATGTTGAATGTGTACCTGTCCTCAGATCGGCTTTCCAATTCAGATATTTTTACATGAGCACTTTCTCTGCTTCCCGAGGTCTCATGGAAATAGTTAGAATAATAGATAATTAAGAAATCTGTGCAGCTCATTCCTGGTTAATTGGCATTTTCCTATTAAATATTTAAAAGTTAGCTTTTGGTTTTCAGAGACTCGCTTTTCAGAGAGTCCCAGTTTTTGCTGCTACGAGTTCTCACCTGCAGGTGGGGCCTCCCGTGTGGGGATGATGCGGGCTTTTTGACAGATGCTGCCCAGCCTGGACCTTCAGCTGGAGCTGGGGGTGGGGCAGGCTTACTGTGCATGTTCTATTTTTAGCTCTTCCTGATGTTTTATTTTATTTATTAATTTTTTTTTTTTTTTTTTTTACAAAGAAAGGAGAATACAGCTCATGTGCTGGTTCTCTTGCGGGAAATGCTATTTGGCAAAGGCTCCATGGTTGCACTGCTCTTGGGCATTTCAGCCACACTCAGAAAAACGCATGTTCAAAGCTAGCTTGGGGGGCAATTGCCAGAAAATCACTTTCAAACTGTCGCCAGAAGGCTTTCTCTCTCTCGCTTTGACAGGCCTTGAGAAAGATGCTCACATGCCCCCAGCAAGATCAGGTGGGTGGTTTGGGACTGGGAGCCCAGCAGGCAACCACTCCAATAGGGCACTGCGCATTCATTTCCTGTGGCTTCCCCAGCAAACGACTCCAAACCTAAGGGCTCGAAGCCATAGACATGCATTCTCTCAGTTGTGAAGGCCAGAAGTCCAAAATGAAGGCGTCAGCAGGATTGGCTCCTCTGGAGGCTGGGAGGGAGAATGAGTTCCATGCCCGTCTACTGGTGTCTGGCGGCCATGGCCATCCTTGGTGTTCCTCGGCTGGTAGACGTCACTCATGTCCCTGCCTCTGTCTTCACAGCACCTTCTGTCCTGTGTGTCTTCTTCCTTTTTCTTCTCGTATAAAGATATTTGTCATGAGATTGAGCGCTCATCATTATCTGTCATGATCACATCCTGTGATCTTTAATTGGATCGTATTTGTAAAACCTCTTTTTTCAAATAGGTCTCTGTTTTATTTGCTGATAATACAAATTCGCTGAAGTAAGACTAGAGGTTTATTGAGCTCATGGTTTGGAGGCCTAAGGTTCAGGAGCCACACCTGGTGGGCACCCTGCAGAGTCCTAAAGAGTCACACCACAAGGGTGAGACCAGACCGGAGTGTCTATGTCCATCAGTCTCTGTCTCGTTCCCGCTCCTGTGAGACAATCAAAGGGCCCAGCCTAGTGACCTTAATCCTAATCTCCTAGTGGCCTTACCGTTCAACACCGTAGTCTGATTATGTTTGCACTTGCTTAATCCCATCACATCCAAATCTCCACACGTGGAATTTGGGGGAACATGCAGATTGTAGAAGTCACACTCATTGGGTTATGAGTGAACATATCGTGGGGAGGGGGCTAAATTTAACCCACTACATATGGTGAAAGTGAGAGGCGATCTCTCAGTCCTCCTAGGATAAAGCTAGACTTCTAAGCAGTGCAATGAAAAGGCGCTTAGCACCCCTGAGCACACGGAATGGCCATGGTTTCAGGGGTCACCCACTTCCAGAAAGTGGTGTGTCCTGGCCTAGACACAGCCACTTCTCAGCCCAGAGCTCTCTGGCTACAGTATTAGGCAAAGGGGCTAACGGAGAGTCTCCAACACTCAGAAGCGTCAAGAGGAATACCTCTGAAGTGACCAACTATGGCAAAAGAATTGCAATAGACTATTAGAGCTTATTTTAGGCTTAAAAATGACCCAAGGAGTTTATTAAAACAGAAGTTCTCAGGTCTCCATGTGCTTTACCTGGCTAGGACTTCCATGACAAAGCGCCACAGCTTGGATAGTTTAACGACAGAAAGTCTCAGATCAAGGCAGTGGGTTTGCTGCTTCCCAAGGCCTCTCTTTTGGACCTACAAATGATGGCCTTCATGTCTCTACATAGTCCCTCCTCTGCAGGGACGTTCCCGTTGTGTCTCTCTCTTCTATTTCTGCCTTGGATTCTGCGTTCTCCTAGGGGAGGCCAGAAGAAAGCAATAGACACCCAGCAGGGCCTGGGGATTGTCCTGGGGTTCATGCTGTTCTAGCAGCCATGAGTGTGGACAGCAGCATGTCCATTGTACTCATGAAAACGTGAGACTCCTTTCTCTAGCAACTGGTGCATTTGGGGTGAAAACTCAAGCCCTTAGAGGTTAGTTTGTTTTCCAAATATGTTACATCACTTTTTATAGTTCCTTTAAGATATTAAAAGCTATCTCCTAAGCGCAGTGAATATAGTCATTGTATAGTTCGTATGATATTTTTAATAACTGAGAGTGTTGTGGGTTTATTTCTGTTGCCTGTTGGATCTGGTGATTTGTTTTTCTTCATATCATCGTGTCTCCATGTCTGACTGGTTATATTTGATTATGTGCTTATGATTATAATTAAAAATATTTACAATGGGATGGCGAATGGCAGGGCCCCAGGAAAAAAGACAGACAAAGGAATGCACAAAGACAGAGCATATGGGTTGTGGAATGACATACCACAGTGGAAAATGGGACAGTGCCAAGTCATATACGTATCTCAAAAACACAACACAACAAAACAAACAAATAAAAACAGGAAAGAAAAATTAGTAGAGCAAAAATTGGTGTCATAATGTCACATTCTTTACTGAAAAAAAAAGAATATACTAATACCCTTGATTTAATTATTGCATATAACATGCATGCTTTGAAAACTCATATTGTACCCCCAAAAAATGTAGAGCAATTAAATATAAATAAGAAATTACTTTTAAAAAGGAACAAAAGAAAAATAGTAAGAAGCAAAAAAAAATTATAATAATAATTAGAGGTTAAGAATATAGGTACCTCCTTTCAAAAGTAATTTGAATGTGTATCTGTCATGCTCTTGGGAATCCCAGGAGTCTGGGTTGACCTCAGTCCAAGATCCAGACTTGATGTTTGCTGAACCATCAAGTGTCTCCAGACTTTCCAATCACTGGTTTGTTCTTGACTCACTCTTGACTCACTCATTACTCTAAAGGTTTAGCCATTTGGGGTTTTAGTTTTCTGTGCATGAGGGTTTCATATCAAACTTCCAATATGATATGGCCCTAGATTTTGATACCTAGCCTCACCCTAAAAAATAGAGAAAGATCCATATTTCCCAAGGTTAAAAAAATTCCATCAGGGGGCCAGCAGGTGGAGTAGAGGTTAAGGTGGCTGGATCCCACATGGTCAAGTGAGTGCTTCAAGTCCCAGACCTGGCAGTTTGAAAAACACTGGGTGCATGTGCATCCAAAATCCTGAGGTGAGAATGGAAGGGAAGGGATTATAACATAGCCATCCCCTTTCAAGGGTGACTTCTCACTTTCTCTCCCTCTCTCTGGAAAGCACACACACTCTAGAGCAAGCTAAAAATACTAACTTAAAAAAAAATTGAAAAGAAATTCCATTGGTAAAAGTAATTGACATGTCCCATCTCAGTTTCCACTTCTATATTTGGCCTGGTAATTTCCTCCTGAACTCTCAGTTTTCCATGGTTTGGAAGATTTATTTAAAAGTTTTACTTAGCATTTTCACTCTTCTTTTAAGCTATGAAGGTTTGCTCTAAAGCTCTAACCTGCCATTGCCCAAACACAGAAGTTTAAAGGTCTAAATATTTTCTTCCTACTCTTTTCTGGGACTTTGTCTTTTTTTTTTTTTTTTTTTTTTTTTTTTTGCTGTAAGGTCACTGCTGTTCACGCCCACACTGTCCTGAACTTTTGTACCGTTTCTTTGGATGGCAGCATGGGGCTGTGGACTAGGGTTCCTTTGATCCCTTGATAGCATTGCCACATGCATGGGTGTCTCACATGAGGTCAGACAATCCTGAAAGGGGAGCGTAGCACTGTTTATAAATCGTGGAGTATAGATCCTACGGATGCTAGCTCCCAATCGCTAGACTTTCGTAATGTGATAAACACACATATAATTACAGTGTTTCATAAACCACTAGCTTGAGAAGATTTTCCCCAGGACCCTGAAATAATGAGCTTGTAAAAGAAATGTAGCTGCGCATATGTGTGTATTGCATCATTTGATTTTTGCCAGAGTGGTTTGGCCTTTGTTCTCAGCTTCTGAGAAGTACTCTATGTCATATTTGATTTAAAAAAAGAAGTATTTCTTTAGGGTAGAGCTAGTTATGCCAGAAAAACACAGCCATGTGATTTAGGGGGGGAAGGCCTTGGGTCAGAAAACCATGTTCATCCACATGGGTAATCAGTCAGTCAATCCTGCCTCTGTATTAAAGTCCCCAACAAAAACGCTGCACACGGAAGACCCGTGTACTCCGCTGGTTGGAAATACTGCATGTGCGCTGTCCCTGCTGGTAGCAGGAGGGTACTACAACCTGACTCCCGAGGGAGAGGGTAATAGACGCTTCCGGTTTGGAACCCCTCAGTCTCTGCTCTATACATCTTTTCCTCTCCTCTCCACTCATTCCCTTGCCTTCCTATAAATAAATAAAGCTCATTTATTTCTTTCTTCCCTGAGAGAGGGGGATAAAGAGAAAGGAAGGGAAAGAGAGAAAGGAGGCATGCCAACAGGTCTGTGTGCTGCAGTCCTATTTTCCACAGGGCATGCACAGGCACCTGCTGTGCACAGAGGGCCCTCAGGATGCGAACCTAGGACCTTCCCGTGTGGCCTCAGCATGGTGGAGTGCTGCATTACTGCAGTGCCTGCTTTGCTACCAACATAGGCTGGCCTTTGTCTCTGCCTCTGGCAGATGTTAATGTCCCTCTTTTCTGGTAATCCTAACTGTGAACACGACAGCTTTCTATGGATTCTTTGAGTACTTCTACCGAATTACTGACAGTGACGATGGTTTGGGGAACTTCTTCAACTTGAACTTGCAGTCAGTGTCAGAAGGAAGGGCGGTCTTTTGGTTGAGTTGTGCCCTCAACCTTTGCAGTTTGGCTAACTCTGGGAAATGTTTTTATGTATGCGTGTGTGTGTGTGTGTGTGTGTGTAGAATACAACACTATCATGAGGTTCTTATAATTAGAACAGCCTTACCAAGCTATAATATATTAGCAAGGCTTAAGTATTTTTCTCTTTGAGAGATGTTTGCTATAGGGTACGTGTGCTTGCCAATGAGACAGAGAGAGACAAAGAGACAGAAAGCAAGAAATCACCCCCAAGGAGGATGGCCATGCCGCAATCCCTTCTCCTCCGTTCTCCTCTCAGGATTTTGGGCATGCATGGACATGCACCTGGCATTAGTTTAGAGCCACTGGATCTGGGACTTGAACCGTGGTCAGCCATGTGAAAGTCTAGCGATGTAACCGCTACATTATCTACTGGTTCCTTTCCTTGTATCTTCACACCCATCCTGCTGGCTGAGGTCTTTTCCACTGGCCTTGAGTTCCAAAACCCAACTGTGACCTGGGAATGGGTGTCATTTTTATACTAGTGTGCTTGGTACCCACTCGAAGTTCCTGTGCATCTCTGCTTACATCTCTTCCCACGCTGGATGAAGAAAGAAAGTAACCTCATAGAATTGTTCTCTGCCTGCCAAGATTTGGGACCTCATCAGTCATGACGACAATTATTTGATGACGGTCTCTCTTTTTTTTTTTTTTGAGATTTTTTTTACTATAGGGTGTGCTCACTCGCTGGAGAGACAGAGACACAGAGACAGAAAGTGAGAAATCACAACCCCCTTCCCCAGGGTGATGGCCATGGCCAGATCCTTTCTCTGTCTCCTCCATTCTCCTCTCGGGATTTTGGGCATGCACACAGATGTGCCGGGCGTGAGTTTTAAGTCGCTGGGCCAGGGACTCATGCCAGGGTTGACCATGTGGGAGTCCAGAACATAACCGTTACACCATCTGTTGGTCCCGCTCTCTCTCCATTCTTGAGAAGATAAGAAGAGGCGAGGTGCATCCAGTGTGGTTTTGTAGTTTTCCCCGGCGTGGGATGGTGAGATGAAATCCAGCAGGCTAGTTCCTCAGCCCTAACTGCGTAATTCTCTCCTCGAAAGTCCCTGCAATGAAAACACAGAGACATTCACTAGTGTCACTCGGGCAGTTTAGTGCCTGCTGTGGAACTCCTGGCAGTTAACAATGAAATTGTCGACATTTCCTTTTTGTTCCCTTCCAAGCAGGCAGGGCATCATTTTTATCCCCTAGCTTAGCACATGAATCAATCCTTTTATACGTGATCAGTGGGACTGCGTGTGTTTTCAGATACTGTTTGGCTTTCTACCTGGCAGGCGTTCTTGTTGGGCAGTAGTTTTGCAAATAAGAAAGAAAATATGCAGATTCTCACAGTCCCCAGATTAAATGAACAAGGCACCAGAGACTGTTGTTTTCTGGCCTGGAATTTGGCTTTTGTCATTTTGATTCTAAGAGGTATGCCCTCCAGTACTTACATTATATTTTTAACAATTCTTTTGAAAATAATTTTCTCCAGATTATGGTTGACAGACTCTCATGGCAAATGCAGGCAGGAAGGGGAAGTGATATCAAGGGCTCGTTTTTATTCCTTTCAAGTTTAATATAGTCGGATGCTCTATTTTTCATTTTTCAACAATTTTCTGTTTAAAAAGATCCAATCTAGTTTGGCTTAATTACTGCCTGGAGGCCATTTGTAAGGCATTCTTTAAGCAAAGCAGTTTGTATGCCTCCGCACACGAATATGGAGGGGCTTCGCATTAATTAGCCTGTTAGGGACCTTCTGTCGGTGGAGTATCCTCCAAGCCAACGCAAAACAAAATTTCAAGAAGATTTGGAGACTAATACATGTGTAATAGAAATGTGTGTGTGTTTTAAAAGACTTGAGAAGCACAGACTGACACCAAAGAAAAAATTAAAGGGTCTCTCTTGCTTTGCTAAATGTTTCGCTAGAGGAATCCTTTTGGTCTAAAGCAATTAGAGGTTGATTTATTATGTGAATGTTCATTTTCACCTAGCTTTTATAGAAATAGGTTCATATTGCAAAGCAAACCTGCCTTTTCATTTAATTTTGACTCTAAAAACGTGCATTAGTGCATCCCACAGATTGAATTTGCCATTCTGGTTCTCAGAAGCACAGTGTGCAGTGAAAAGACTCATACAACTTCAGTGTTTTGCCAAACTTAAAATGCTAGAAAAACTGAATTTGAGGGAGCCAGCAGGTGATGTGATGCTCACAGTACTGGATTCCCACATGACCCACCACAGTTCAAGCTCGGGACCCAGCGACTTGAAAAATCACACTGGGTGTGCATGTGCACCCAAATTCTAGGAGGACAATAGAGGAGAAGGGATTGCAGTGTGACATCAACCCTGGGGGATGATTTTGGACTTCCCTTCTCTCTACATCCTTCTGTCCGTCTCTGGCAAGTACAGCTCATGCACCCTATGAAAAAACCAAAAAGGAAAAAAAAAAGTGAATTTTATTCTCTGACTAAAATGATGGAAATCAGTGTAAAACTGGAGACTTCTCTACACATTGTCAATGCAGGAGTCCATGGATGAACGTTGGAGCATACACAAATGAAACGATGTAGAATTCTGTATTTGTACATACGTGCACTTTGGAAGGAGATGATCCATTAATTTTGCTCTTAATGAGCTTAAGTATTACTCTGAGTCTACGTGTGGACAGAGGAGATATGCTACAGACTGACTATGTGTCTCCTCAACACTCACGTGGATCTCCTACACCTCGATGTGTTGGTATTAGGAGGTGGGACCTTTTGAGGTGCTTGGGTCATGAGGGCTCTGCCCTTATCAGCAGAGACATGAAAGAGCACTCTCACCCTTTCTGTCATATAAGGAGTGCTCAGGGGACTGACTGTGAACCAGTACGTGGTCCCTCAGAAGACATCAAATCTGCCACCGCTTCGACCTCATATTTCCAACGTCCAGAACTGTGAGAAACACATCTCAGTTGTCTGCCAGCTACCTGGTGTATGCTGTTCTGCTCTAGCAACTCCCACCAGCTAGGACTGGATGCCATTGCATTTGTGGGCCCACTGGGTCCAGACACAGGCGTGGCTAGAACTGCGTGCTCACCTTTTTCATTTTGGATGCTCTACTGCCAGAATTATATGGCATGTCTCCATTTGGTCATGGGGATAAAGGATAAGTGATGGGGCCTCCTCAGGCTGCCATTGTCGAATGGTTTTTCTGAACTATCAGGAGGCTGGGCCAGGAAACTGGACATGGTCTTTACTAAATACATTCTAGATGCTAGGGAGGACTTTGTGTGTGTGCTTGTTCACGCCTGAAAATTGGTTATTGAAAAATATGCATCCCATAAATAAGTAAATAAAAGTCAAAATGAATGAATAACAAAATAACTAGAATAATATGGAATTTGACCTGTTGAATGAAGCCTCTACTTGGTTCAAGCAGGAAATTGGGGAGGGGGGTTTTATTATTATTATTATTATTATTACAGTTTTGCCACAGGGCATTTGTGCTGGTCAGAGACAGAGAGAGAAAGCAAAAAATCACTTCTTAGGGGGATGGCCATGCTGCAATCCTTTCTCCTCCATTCTTCTCCCAGGGTATTGGGCATGCATGCACATGCTCCTGTGTTTCAAGCCTCCTGGTCTGGGACCTGAACTCCGGTGTTGGCCATGTGGGATCCAGGGCCTTAACCATCATGCTACCAGCTGGCCTGGGGATATTTTAAATTGAAAATACTTGTATTTATGACATAAAACATGATGCTTTACTTTATGTATTCACTGTAGAATTGCTAACTCCAGCTTTTTAACACATGCATGACCTCACGTCCTTAACTTTTGGTGCGGTTTCCACTGTGAAGGAGAAAGAGACCCAGCCTGCTCATTGGTGATTTTGTCTATGTTCTCATAAAACCATTGCAGAAATAGCAACGTTTCTTTTTTTTTTTTCTTTTTCTCCTTTTTTTACTTTCTTTTTTTTGTTTTCTTTTTTTAATTTAAGCTATCCAACTCGATAAAGTCAATCTTCAGGTGTATTGTTTATGGTCTCTTCTGGATAACTTCGAATGGATCCATGGATACAGCAGCCGGTTTGGATTGTTTCATGTTGATTTTGAAGACCCAGCAAGACCACGCGTCCCTTACACATCAGCCAAGGAGTATGCCAAGGTCATCCGAAACAACGGTCTAGAAGGGCATCCGTAGAAAAGAGGCTGGGAGGTGTCACCAAGAGGAGGGCCGCTGCCCTGGGAAAGAAGATCTGCTTGGTGACGTTCTCGCCAACAACCTCAAGTTGCTTCTGTAATCAGCAGCTCCTCCCAATGGACCCATGATCATGAAATCTGAATATGTAATGACTGGGGATGGATTTAAGACAGCTTCTACTTTCTTTGTGTTTTGATCAGTGAGGTTCTTTAACAAGGACAATTAAAAAAAAAACTGAAATTTATTTTTATATTAAAAATCAGACTTGGAAGCTTCACTTGAAGTTCTTAGAAATTTTCCAGGAAAAATAATGGCAGGTTTATAAAATAATCTGCTTGTGATTTGCAACCATAGCCGCAATTTATTATAAGAATAATACTTCTGATTATATAAGCTATTTTTGCTTAGTATATCCAATGCGGTGTGACTTATAATATTTAATCTAGTATTAAAAAAGTTAAAAATGAGTCACATTATAGGGCCAGACTGTGGTGTGGCAGTTAAGGCAGCTGGATCCTACATGGTTCATTCCAGGACCTGCAGCTTGAAGAACATGCCAGGGATATGTATGCGTGTGTGTGTCCAAAATTGCTAAAGGAGAAATGGAGGAGAAGGAATTGCTGTGTGTCCATCCCTTTTGAGGAATGTTTCTCTCTTCCAATCCCCCTTCCCTATCTCACTCCAGCAAGCACACATTCCCTATAGCAAAATTACACACCGAAAAGTCACATTATATAGCAAGGCATTCATCTCAACAAAGGAATTACTTGATAATCTACTTAATAAAATGTTTTCATAATATGTTTGAACATATTTCAATCTATGCTTGAAAAGTACATATTCCTCTTGCCTAATAAACTTGTGAAAAACAGTGAAATAATAAATTGGGCTTTGCATGGCAGAAGAAAGTATTCAAGTGTTGATGCTCAGCAAGAAAACCTATTTCTACTACAAAGTGACACCAAGTTAAAAAGCATAGTGATAATCAGAGAACAGTCTCTACCTTTGGATATTTCCTTAAATTTTAGATCCTTAGGAACCCCATGAAATAAGTACATGGATTGAATGACCAACATGAGTGTATGGAGGGGCGAGGAGGGGTGGAGTGGGGACTCTTGACATTGGCCGTTGGGATGTCTGTGGTGTGTGTGGGGCTGACAGGAGTTGTAGACGTTACTGATTCCCCAGGAGAGATCAGTAACAGAAGGTGGGCTCCCTCTGGACTCCATATCCTCCTGCGTCCCCCAGGAAAATTTTCACACGTGTGGAATGGGGACCCTCATGTCCATGTCTCAGTAGTGGTTACTAAACACCTATTTACATACTGGGCCTGGTTCTAGGAGGTATTCATCAATTCCCATTTTGCACGAGAATGGATCCTCCTTGGTATCACTGAGTCTGCAGCAGGGCAACTTTAGTCACCTTAGTACTTGATAACTGGCCCCGTCACTTCTCGATCTCAGACCTGTTCTGTCAGGCTCACTGAAGGGTGGGGTGCTGTGGAAGTCATTTCTGCATTTTTCACAAGAGAGAAAGAGGGAAACAGGTGGGTAGCTGGACACAGGAGGAAGGAGAGAGGGTGGTTTCTGTGTTCTCGCTGCGCTTCTCTGAGGAAGCGACACATTTTGGCATCTTGGTAAAGCTTTGGCCCTGAGCAGATGCTGTGAGATTTTTTTCTTTTATAAACTGTGGTCAATTTCTGGATCGTTTTCATGTTCATAATCAGGGAATTATTTACAGCAAAGAACATACTCTCAGTAACTTTGGATGGAGTAAGAAAGAAATGATCATAGTGGTTCAATAAACGTGGATGCGCTGGGGAAAATTATATTAAGATTAAAATGGTATACCCAGGAAGTTCTATTCCATCTTTGCCACTGTTTTGTTATTTTTATTGTTCAATGAGACATTATCTCACAATTTGTGTTCATTTAAGAAGCACATTTCCACATCTTATTTCATTCCTCTCCCATCCCGCCTGTCTCTTTCATTTTTACCATGTATCTTATTTACAATTTATGTGCCCTCTTCTATTACCTTGCGAGACGACTGAGCTTTCCTTTTAATTAGGATGTTGTTTTGAATCTTGCTTATCCTACAGGGCATATTTACAAGTTTTACAACAATACAAATGAGCACTGTATTTTCCTTACCAAAACCGGAAAATGAATATGCATGCTGTAAATAAAACGATCTATCACATGCGTTCCACCAGGTGAAGTTAGCATTCTGGCTGCCAGCGGCCGAGCTTCCTCACAGTGCTTACGGTTTTCTGCAGTTCGCCGCTGGGTTTTCAGGCCACGCTTTGTCCCAGACATGGATCATAGGTAGGGTGCTTCCCTAATTAGGTCTATGAATTAGTACTGCTGGGACATTAGGGGTGAAGGAGTAACAAAAGCAAAAGCAAAACCACCACCCCCAAGCCTAAGCAGCCCTGCATTATTTCAATTAATGCTATTCTTTAATTGCTCCTATTAGCATTTGAGAATAAGATGGATTGGCTTTTGCCTCTTGACTTCTTTAAGAGGAAAAATAGGGGTTGTTAATTATGCTTAAAAATCCACAGACACTGTACTTCCATGTCTTGAAGGTCGTCTGAGGCTTGGAAAGCACATGTTCCATGTCTGTTCTATCCAAGGGGAAGTTCAGGCATGGCAATGATGGGTCAGATTTCCCTGTATTTCTTTTTCTCCTTCCTTTCATCCTTGGCTTTCGTCTTTTTTTTTTTTTTTTTTTTTTTTTTTTTTTTTTTTTTTTTTTTTTTTTTTTTTTTTTTTTTTCTAAAGGAGCGTGTGAACACGTTATTTACATCCTAGGAACCACTTTCAGAGTTTTCTTTTTTTCCCCTCCCCCTTTGGATAGTTTTTATTTTAGTGTAAGTCATCTCTACATTGCTAAAAACACATCAAATAACAATAACCCATTTTCATCTTTCACATAGAGGGCTTTAGTTTTATACCTCCTGAGAACACCAGAAGGAATTGTCCACCTAGGCCTTTTCCCGAATGAGAATGTACAGGTTCTCATTAAGAAACCCATAAACTAAGAAGCTGGCAACCTTGGTATCAGGCAATGGAGTGCCAGTCAAGTCTTCATGTTCTGGGAATTTGTGTTTGGCCTGTAGCTTTTAATTATTTTTATGAACTGGGGAATAATGAAGACATTTATAATGGGTAGAAAAAAAATTCCCTAACACGGAGTGACCAAAAAGTAGATTTATATGATAATCCTTAAACACCAATTCTATTACTCAGTGCTGGGCAGAAAGAAAATAGAACGCTGAGCCTTATTACTGAGAGAGCAGAATATATATCAAAGCTGATGGAATTAATACTGTTTAATTACTAGCAATACACCTCACCTAGAGAACACATATTCGTCACTGATCACCATATTTTAGGCTCCAGTTGTCCTTGGAGGGATATAGTACAGAGAACAAAGCGTGACGAACCTTAAAGAACAAAATTAGAAGACATTTTGACATACAGGTACTTCACAGTTTCCTTAGAAATATGGGTTATGGCAGTGTGAGGGGAGGGGACCCCTGATGAACTGGCAGTGGGTGACTTTGGGAGATGTGGTTCAGTTCCCAGCTTGGAGCCTGGAAGAACAGGTCCCCAGCGTGAGAGTTCATGAATGGTTTTTGAAGAGTAGACAGAGGTGGTTAGGCCAGGCTTTCTCCCAGTCTGCATGTGTCACCTGACCGGTTACTAGATTATGTGATCTTGTCAGAGTGACTGTTACAATCTGGTCTCTGGTAACTACAGGGTGGTCATTACCAGTGAGTTCTGAACCAATTTACCTGGATGTAAATCATGGCTCTGAAGTTTACTAGCCAAGTGACATTAAGCAACCTACCAAAGTTCTGCGTCAGTTTCCCCATCTGTAAGATGAGGATGGCTTCATCATTAGCAGTAAATAAGCTACTAGGGTAACATGTTCACCGCAGCTCCTGGTCCATGGTAGGGACGTGGTCAGTATGACCCATTACTATTGATTGATTGATTTGTTTGTTTAAAGAGATGTTTGCTGTAGGGTACATTCGCTTGCTGGAGAGACAGAGACAAGAGAGAGACAGAAAGCGAGGAATCACCCTTCAAGGGGGATGGCCACATCACAATCCCTTCTCCATTTTCCTCTTGGGATCTTGGGCTCACACGCACACATGCCAGGCTGAGTTTTTTTTCTTTTTTTTTTTTTTTTTTTTGGGAGATTTTTCATT
>NW_006159931.1:358791-382285 GCF_000334495.1 Tupaia belangeri chinensis
GGGATCTTGGGCACGCGCGGACACGCGGCCGGCGTGAGTTTTAAGCCACCGGGTCCGGGACACGAACCGTGGTCGACTACGTGGGAGTCCAGCGACATAGCCATTATGCTAACTGCTGGTTCCCATGCCAGGCTGAGTTTTAAGCCACTGGGTCTAGGACTCTACCTGTGGTCAACCACATTGGAGTCCAGTGATGTAACCATGTAACCTTTATGCCATCTGGTGATCCCTGAGCCTTTATTCCAAGTTTGACTACACTGAGCCTCCAGTAATTTGTCAGTTCCAGTCTCGGTGTCCCTACTCTGGGGCTGCCTTTTGGAGTATCATAAACATCTCCTGCAGAGATTTTAGTTCATGAGTTCCTGCTCTGGTAAGTTGGGATTCGGTTTTGTCTGTGTCTCCAATTTCCTTGTTAACGTCTATCCCCACGACCTCAATTCTCTGATAGATCTTAGAAGCGATGTTAATTTTCAGTTTGTTCAGCTGTTTTGCTTGTTATTAGAGCAGGAGTGGTGATTTCTAGGCCCTTGAAGTGCTGGACTGGACAGGGAAAAGATGCCATTCTTTTTATCATCCTCAGAGTTGAAGGTGTCCAGCCGCCGAATCAGTACACGGTTGTTAAATGAAACTGTGCGTTACCTTCGGAAGATGTAGTACTGCAGGCGGGAATGCTCCCTGAAGAAGCTCAGTCACTGGTTGGGGGGCTTGATGGTAACAGATGATGCCAGGTGGCTGTCCCAGAGAGTGAGGGTTGTATATATGCCGAGGAAGGAGAGCTCTCTGCTAGCTGGGGTCCAGGGGTGGATTCATGGGCAAGGAAAATGATATAATATTTATACATATATAAATAATAGCGTGGTAAGAGCAAAATATCAATAGATAGAAATGTGGAAGTGGAAAGCATAAACCCCATGGGTGTGGGGGGCAGTCCCCAGGCCACTTCATCTTAGGGAAGAGAGGGCATGGGTTGGGTTTAGAATGTGGACGGTCTCTGATGTTCTCTAAAGAAAGTTGTTTTTCTCTTAGAGCAACATTGAAGGTTTCTGAGCAGGGTGGTGATGTTTTAAAAGTAACATTTTGGGGGTGCCATTAGGTGGTGTAGTGGTGAAGGCATTGGACTCTCACATGGCTGACCAAAGTTCGAGCCCTAGACCTGGTGGCTTGCTTCCTCACTTTCCCGCTCATTCTCTGGCCAAAATTAATAATATAGATACATAAGATTAAATATTTCTTTGAAAACATTACATTTTGAAGGATAGCAAAAGGAAGCAGGAAATAGGAACCAGATAGAAAGCTTCTTCTAGCCGAATATAGTGGATGTGTTAAGGGCCCTTTTGGGGCGGAAAGTGCATATATGAAAGGTTAATGTATAATTATAATTAATGTATCAAAAGTACTTGGGAACTAAAGTGCAACCTAATCTATTGGATTATATCCTGGAACAGAAAAAAAGGTGGTAATGGAAAACTGGGAAACCCAAATAAAGTTTGTTATATGATTAACAATACTTAACCAGTATCAACTTACGTTTTAATAAATACAAGGGATCTTCCAAACTTGCGTAAATAAGATCGTGCAGTATTTGTCTTTCTATGCTTGGTTTATTTCATTTAGCATGATGTCCTTCAGGCTCATCCGTATTGTCCCAGACGACGAAATGTCGTTCTTTTGAAAGGCTGGATAGTAGTCAGGTATAGATAGTACCACATTTTCTTTATCCATTCCTCTATGATGGATACTTGGGTTGATCCCCTATGGCCAGATACCTGGAGAACACAGATATCTCTTCGAGCTATTGACTTCATTTCCATTGGATATACATACAGGAGTGGGGTTGCTGGATCACATGGTAGTTTTATTTTGAATGTTTGAGGAACTTCCGTTTTCCATAGTATCTCTGTCATTTATATTTCTACCAATAGCATGTGAGGATTTCTCTTTCTCGCACCCTTGCCAACACTTTCCTTTTGTCTTTTTGATACTAGTCGCTCTAGCTGTTTAAGGTGAGCCACACATACTGCTTTAAATGGTTTTTTTTTTTTTGAGAGTTTTTTTCACTATAGGGCGCATGCACTCGTCAGACAGACAGAGAGACATAGAGACAGAAAGTGAGAAATCACCCCCCAGGGCGGATGGTCACACCACAATCCCTTCTCCTCCATTCTCCTCTCGGGAACTTGGGCATGCATGCACATGCGCCCGGCGTGAGTTTTAAGCCACCGGGTCTGGGACACGAACCACGGTCGACTACGTGGGAGTCCAGTGACATAGCCATTACGCTAACTGCTGGTTCCCCTGTTTTAAATGTTTTTGACTTGTTTGCCCTTCCACATTGTGAAGAACTCAAAGTCTAATTCTCCTGTATATAAGGTCTAGTACCAAACAGAATATCTGGCATTCGCAAGTAACTTATAAATAGTTAAATGTGAAATACTCGATGCAAGAGATACTATGTAGTCACATTCCTGTTTGTGATGAAGACTTAAGATGTGAATTGACTTGTTTGATTTTTACAAAAACTCCTGAGGCAGATTTTCCAATTGTGTTCTGTATTTTACGGATGAATAAATTAAGGCAGAGAAGAGATAGGTAACTTCCATAACCATAGAGCCGTAAGTGTTGGGGCCAGTATGAAACCCGTGAGGTCTGTGTGCAGGCATCAAAGTGACGAATCATATTCTTTCCCGCGTTGTGGAAGAATCGGACCTGGCACCCCCGGCTTCCGACTCCTGCTTATTGCCAGTGGGTTGCCCTGGCACACTTTTAGCCGCATGCACCTTTCATCATAAGATGCTCTGTGTCTCAAGGGTACCAGTCAATCCAGTGGGAAAAGGAAAGCTCTTTAGCAATGGTGCTGGAAAAACTGGGTATCTACCTGCAGAGAGATAAACCTGGATTCCTCTCTCTCACCACAAACTAAAATCAACTCAAAGTGGATAAAAGATCTAAACCTATGACTTCAAACTATAAAATTACTGGTGGAAATACTGGGGAAACTCTGGGAGACATTGGGGTAGGCAAAGACTTCTTAAATATGATCCCTCTCAAAGCAGGCAATAATCCCAAACACAGAAATGTGGGATTATATCATATTAAGAAGAAAAGACACAGTGATTAGTGTGAATTGACAGCCCTTGGAATGGGAGAATATTTTTGTCAACTATGCCTCAGATAAAGTACTGATAACCAGAATACACAGGGAACTCAAGAGGTATACCCAGAAAAAAGTAAAAAAAAAAAAAAAATCAACCCAATTAAAAGATGGGAAAATGAGCTGAACAATTTTCTAAGGGATATATATGAGCAGCCAAAAAGCATTTGAAAAAATGCTCAACATCCCTATCATGAGGGCAATGCAATCCAAACCACAATGAGACACCACCTAACACCAGTCAGAAAGGCTAAGATTAAGCAAAAAATGGTAAGTGCTGGTGGGGCTATGGTGAAAGGGGAACTCTCCTCCACTGTTGGTGGGAATTTAAACTGGTCCAGCCACTGTGGAGAACAGTGTGGAGGTTCCTCAAAGATCTACAGAGAGAACTACCATAGGATCCAGCAATTTCACTCCTGGGTATCTACCCAGAGAATAGGAGAAGGCTCAGTCAGAAGTGTTTACACATCTATGTTTGTTGTGACATTATTCACAATTGCTAAGACATAGAACCAATCCAAATATCCATGAACGGATGAATAGATTTAAAAAAATGTGGCACATATATTCTGTGGAATATTACTCAGCCATAAAAACAAGATGATCTTGGCATTTGATAAAAAGTAGATGAATATGGAAGATCTACTGTTGAGTGAAGCCACCCAGGCTATGAAAGAGACATTGTATGTCTCCACTGACTATATAGTGACTGTCTGCACTCCATGGTGGAAATGGAAAGCTTAGATGATACAAAAGCATGGAAAATGGTGATGTATATTGGAGACAATGTGGGAAGAGGGTGGAAGATGGGCAAGAGTCTGAGGAAAGAAATTAAGGAGAAAAATAAAAAGGTAAGACATTTATGGGACACAGAAATGGATTATTAGCTGTTGATGATCATGTGTATAGTATCCTCAACTGGACTGGTTTGAAGTATATTCATGTTGGGTAAATGCACTTTATTATTTATTTATTTGGAGAGGTTTATGCTGTAGGGTGTGTATGCTCACCAGAGAGACAGAGAGAGAGATGGAGAGACAGGAAGTGAGAAATCACCCTCAGGGGGATTGGTCACACCGCAATCCCGTCTCCTCCATCCTCCTCTAGGGATCTTGGGCACATACGCACACGTGCCCGGCATAAGTTTAAGCCACCAGGTCAGGGACTTAACCCACGGTCGACTACATGGGAGTCCAGCAACATGGCCATTACGCCAACTACTGGTCCCAGGTAAATTCACTTTATAAGCTAAGTGATGTATAGTGACTGAATGTATAAAATAAATTAAAATAAAAAAATTAAGAGATGCTCTGGGTCTCCAAGACATCAGTAAATTTTCCATATCTCATGCCTAAGACACATCATGGAGTAGTAAATCTGTTGTTCCTTTCTTTCCTATGAATACCATTGTCCATCCCAAACATTAGTATCTTTGCTTCCACACTCAGCCAGGCCATCTTGTTTCTGAAACCTGTATTTTTCTAAGTTTGCTACTCTTTCCAGAAATGACTGTCACCAAACCAAAATTATTCTCATGATTAAAATGTTCTATTTCTAGTCACCTATTGAGTAGATGTGATGCTTAACCATGTGGACAATGTCACGTAACCTGGGGTTTGATTGCAGCTCTACATTTTATGGAACATGGGACCATAAGCAACTTACTCTTATCTTTGGTTTTTATTTTCTCCACATGTAAAGTGACAATTAAAATGCACTACTTTATAGGACTAAAGTGAGAATTAAATGAGTTGATACATGTAAATTGACTCAGAATATTGTCTGCTAAGTGGTACTTTCCATGCCCACTAACTAGTAGTTATTATTTTCTACAAACTTGAAAGACTTTAAAATTAGTGAAATAATTTCAGACAATTGACCCTTGCTGCCTGCCCACCTTCCACATCCCTTCCATCTGCATGTTGGCAACCAATGGAGTGAAGACATCTACTACAAGTCCCAAGAAGGCAGCTCCTTTCTGCAGTGGGGAATTATTCTTCCCTGGATTAGAGTTCCAACCAAATGTTCAGTTGCTCCATTATGTTTCCAGATCTGCCTGCCCAGGGAATAGAGGGCTGCCTTCTAGTATAGAAGAGTGACCATCTCCCAAAGCCTGCTGGCTGATGGCTTAAGAACTGCCCTTAGCCCACTCTAATTCTGCGGTGGGCTCCATGTACCTGTTGTGAGTGCAGGTTCCATGCATAGAGAACCAGAAACATTTTTATTTACCATTTGTATAGTAATGAAGAAAACTGGTGGAGAAATCACACTGTGAGTCCCAGTCTCCTGCAAATGTCTCCCTCTCTCTTTGCTTCCCTTTAAACGATAATACACAGTTTTATTACTTTAATAGACTGAATTGATTTGTGTCCAAAATGGAGTTAGTGAAAAGATTGGCTGAGAATACATATTTTTTTCTTCCTCTCTGTTTCCTTTTTTTAAAATTTATTTATAGTAGAATGCATCTCTGAAAACTTTCCAGATTCCTTTCCTTCTGATCATATTGTCTATTATAATTCCACCCGATGGCGAACTTCTCCTTATTGACTCTAAATTACATTTAATCCTGTTAGGATCACTTTTTATTGAAAAGCATGCATTGCGATGGCATTGACAGGAATCCAGAAGCCAAGATGCCCAGCCAGAGGAAAATAAACTCTTGAAGCTTTCTAATGCTTGTCATTTTCATGCTGGGCCCAGCTGTGTAGCCTCTTGAAGGATGTAGAGGATTGGGGTGCTCAGTGCAGATAATGGTGGGCTCCCGGGCAGTGTGGAGAGCTCTCCACCACAAGAAAATAATCTTTTGAGCCCAGTGGACTAAGAACCAAAGACCATTTTGAGCTAAGACAGTATAATTCTATTAGTGGAAAGCCCTTGCAGGGGGAAATTGCCTGTGTTGAAATCTGTGTGCAAATTACAATAACAGAACTAAGGGGGCAAATATCTCTATAAATGGCTTTATGATGCTAGTGGCTAATAATATCCTTGTCACACTAGGATCTGAGGACCTAAAGATACAGGAATTTTCCCCCCACAGCATACTGACCTCTTTTCTCAATTTGAGCCTGTGTAATAAGTATAATCCTGGATGCTTCTTTGATAAATTTGATCACTGTTCCAAAGCATCCTATTGTTTCTTATCAAGAAAAAGTAGACATTAAGGTCTTCTCATCATTGCTGTGGGTTGACCGCTCATAGAATTGATGTCATCTAAAAGCCCCATTTTGGCTAAAAATCTTGCATGAGTAAGATTCGGGTAATTTGCCTGGAATTTTGTGGTGATGAGTCTTGTTAATATTGCTGTTTTGATATGATGTATAAAGTGTATTTAAATGCATAGCTCAGTTGAGAATGGATTCATTAGAAAGGGGAGAAGAGGAAAAGAAAAGCTGTCCACACAAATGCTATTCAGTGTTCAGGGTGATGGACTCCAGAAATCCCCAGGATGGTAACTGGTGAATGGCTAATGCCACATCTGCCAGCACCCTGCTCTCCTGGGTGGGCCCTCCTCATTCACTGGACAGAGGCTGTAGGGTTAAAGTGCATGCTGCACTTTCCTAGCTCCATAACAGAGAGCACGAGCAGACGGCTGTCATGGATTGAGAACAGTGCCATGTAAGTAAGTAAAGACGCGGTTCATAATTCTATGAAAGGATGATGGCGACACTTACTCTAGAGTTAAGCAATAATGGAACCGATTATTGTTTGAGCTCTAGTGATAGATTAGGGAGTTCAGTGCCATACATCTCTCTCCTAACTATAGCTGAATTAAGACAGTAATTGGGGCCAGGTGATGGTGCAGGGGTAACAACTGACCCCACAGGGGAAAGCTGTTGCTTCCCAGTCCTGGGACCTCCTTGAGCAGTCCTGGTATCTGTGTGTGCCGTGATCCAGTCAGGCTGAAACTAGGGCATGGAATGCTCTGGAAAGACCCTGTTGGGGATCTCTCTCTTACAGAAAAAAAATGTAGAAATTAAGATAATAACCGGTTGGTTTTGTTTCCTCCTGCTTTTCTTCCCACCTGCCTTCCTTGTCTTCCTCTTTTCCTTCTTTGTTTTCTCTCACCAATCACTTAGTCTTTTCTTCCTCTCTTCATTCATCCATTTAATCACTTGCTCTCTTATTCTTTTATCAGACAGGTAAGAACCCATTGCGGTTCTGGGATTGTGTTGGTACTGGGACTACACTATGACCAGCCATACCCTATATTTGGTCCTTTTAAAACCACCATTTGTGTAGGAAGGTGTTGACTTACCCAGTAGAAGACAGAGTCCATGCTTAGGGCACAGTAAAGGAGGAGCCATCCCTTCCCCCCTTTAAAAATCAGGTTTAAGAACGTCAGTAAGATGGCCAACTGGAAGCTCCTAGAGCTCTTCACCCCCATCAAAAAACAGAAAACAAAAAACAAACAAACAAAAACACCTTCCAGCAAATAAATAGCCACGTTTTGACCAAAATAACTAAGAAAGAGTTCTTCTTTACTGTAGGGCACAGGAATTAGGCTGGCCTCACAGAGAAGGGAGGGAAACAGTTGCCTCTACCACCCATTATCACCAGCTTGGAAGGAAGAAACTCTCCCTGCAAGAAAAAGGTAAGCAAGAGGACCCCAGTAACCCTCCTCATCTCTGCAGACACCTGTAGTCTTTGGTGCTGGAGATCCTGCAGTTCTTACAGGTTCTGATCCCAACAGAGGAAGCTCTCCAAGGTCCACATTGTGAATGAACCCCAGAGAAGGAGCCAACGGTGTGCCTCCACCTTGGAACCCATGCCGCTACTGCTTTGTGCCATTTTGGAACTGGGGCCACTTCTAGGGTGCATTTTACTCTGAGAGTGAATAGCCACTGCACGCACCTTCCTGCCCCCACCCCTGTGCCCTGAGAATTAGGCACGGCAACACACCCACCTGGTAATATGCCACCTTTGAGGAGAGCTACTGCTATGAGTTACTTCACAGAACTGCTCTATCTCACCACTTCAGTCACTACTGGACTGTTCTCCCCCATGTAAGGCCAAGCTCTTCAAAATACGAGAGTAGTCCCATCCCAGGTACCATGGGCAATACAGTAGTAGGCTGCCCTCCAGGGAAGTCTGGTCTACTATAGCAGTTGCACCCAACCCTTTGGGGGCTATCAGTGTCCAGTACACAACTCCCAGCTCCAGAGCTGATGGGTGTCCCACCCCCAAGGATTCAGCAGATCTGCTCACACAAGTAGTCATACTTCCTGGGGCTATGCACATGCAGTGCCTCACATCCAAGGGAATCAGAGTCTTGACCTAGCTGTGCCAACTCACCTGCCATGCCACACAATCACAACACTTTATCTCCTTGGGACTGGACAAGTCCTCCCACAAGCTGAACTGCTGAGATAACCATCTCTCCAGGTACCAGGGTTGCCACTGTGCTACTCCTCACTCCATCGGGTCATATAGGGGTCCTTGCTGCTGCTGACCCCGGCATCACAGAGCCTGGACAACTCTTGTGTCCCACCATTCCAAGGTCCAGAGTCACCATTATGGGAGACTTTGTTCTCTGGAGCTGAGCTGCTACTGTGCCCTGTTGGTTCTAGGTCCTGACTTGTAACTTTATCCTATTCCTTGAGCCTCTGGTGTGCCTATTCTTCCCCAGAGCCATGGTAGTGCTGTGTGCTCTACCTCCCAGCATCAGAACCACAAGTATGTCCCAGACCCCTTGGCTGAAGTTGCTGAGGTATGCCTCAGAGCAACAGGCCCTAACTAAGAGGGAGGACTACCCACTTGTGTTTTGGAGAATGAACCTCTGCCTCAAGTCTCAGGGTCTGAAGTACTTTTGCAAGACTCTGAGCCCAGAAACCCAGTCTACAGTCATTCTGAGCATCTGTATCCTGGATCCTCGTACTGCTGTGGCTGCCTATGAGATATGTCAGACCCAATACCAAGAGAAATCTGCTCCACTAAGACTCCTTCTGTGAGGAAAACAAGAACAAGGTGATCCCTAAATCCCTGGTCTGAATAACTTGTGCAGCCAAAGCCACTGTCATGACTCCTGCAACCTAGATCACTGAAAGACCCACAGTCATCACTGAACGTTAATCACAACTGCAACAGTTTTGTGGAGGCTATCCCACTGCAGTGATATGGCACTGGAGCCCTGCAGGATCTCAACCAGCATCTCTAGCCCATCTTCAAATGAAAGTCTTCCCATACCTAAGTTTATGAAGTTGGGAAGAAGTGACTGTACCACCAGATACTTAAACATCAAGAAAAGGAAACAAGAAACATGAAAAATATGATACTACCAAAGGAACACAATAATTTGCTAGTTATTGACCCCCCCACACCCCCCCAAAAAACCCCAGAAATTTATAAATTGCTAGAAAAGAAATTTAAAATAATGATCAGGGAAACTCAGCTACAGAGATAATAGATAATTGGATAATTCAATGAAATTGAGAAAACAATTCATGATCTGAATGACCAATAAATATTTATGTTATAGTAGTTCCAGAAGGAGAAGATAGAGAAATGCATAGAAAACTTACTTAATGAAATAATTTCTGAAAACTTCCAGTCTGCGAGAGATATGGACATCCAGATCCATAAAGCTCTAAGGTCCCCGAACAGATTAAATCAAAAGAAGAACCCTCCCCTCTGGGATACATTATATTTAGACTGTCAAAAGGCAAAGGCAAAGAGAATTTAAAAAGTAACAAGAGAAAATTGTCAATTCACATGAAACGGAAATTCCATTAGACTATCAAGGGATTTCCCAGCAAAAATCCTTAAAGGCCAGGAGATAATAATAACATGATATATTAGATTGTTGTAAAAGTCATGATATATTTTTTTTAATTCAAAAACGTGTTGTGACTTTTCTAAGAACCCAATATCTACAGTGCTGTAAGAGAAAAAAAAATGCCAGCTAGGAATCCTATACCCAGAAAAACTGTCCTTCAAAAATGAAAGTGAAGTAAAGTCTTTCACAGATAAAGAGAAGCTGAGGAATTTCATTACCCTTAGACCTGCCTTATAAGAAATGCTTAATGAATTCTTAAAGTAGAAATGAAAGAGTAGTAATTGCTATTATGAATATGTACAAAAGTATAAAACCTATTTGTAGAGGTAAGTCAAATCTATAATACTCCAGCACTGTAATGGTGGTTTTTAAGCCATACATATGTCTAGTAGGAAACTTAAAATTCAAAGTGGTAAAAAATGCCTAAAGCTACACCAAGTTATTAAAAAATATACAATATAAAAAGATGTAAACTGTGATATTGAAAACATTTGTTGTCGAGGAGATAGTAAAAGTCTAGAATCTGTGTATGTGACAGAAGTTAAATTGTTACCAGCTTAAAGTAATTCATTATAATTATAAGATATTTCACATAAGTGACATGGTAACAACAAAACAAAACAAAAAAGCAACAGCATATATGCAAATGATAAAGAAAGGAATCAAAGCTTAGCACCCCAGAAAATTATTAAGTGGGTCAGCTGGTGGCGTAGTGGTTAAGGTGGCTGGATCCCACATGGCCAACCTCACAGTTTGAGTCTCAGACCTGGTGACTTGAAACACACATCAGGTGCATGTGCATGTGTATGTGTGTCCAAAATCGCAAGAGGAAAATGGAAGAGTGGGGATTGGAGTATGATCATCTCCTTCAGTGCTTTCACTTCCTCTCCCTTTCTTGGTCTTTTTCCTGAAAGCGCATGCATCCTCTAGCAAATGAAAAAAAAAAAAAAAAAAGGAAAGGAGAATTTTCTCTTTTTCTTTTAGAGAGATTTTTGCTACAGGGCATGAACTCACCTGAGAGACAGAGAGAGACAGAGAGACAGAAAGAAAGAAATCGCCCCCCTCTCCCCAGAGGGGATGGCCATACTGCAATCCCTTCTCCATTCTCCTCTTGGGTCTTGGTCACGCACACACACACACACACACACACACACACACACCTGGCGTGAGTTTTTTAAGCTGCTGGGTCTAGTACTCAACCACATGGGAGTCCAGTGATGCAATCGTTATGCCATCTGTTTGTCCCAGGGAAATTTTCAAATCGCAAAGATAAATAAAAAGAAAGGACAACAGAAACAAAAGCGCAATGAATGAAGCAACCAGAAAACAAAGAACAAAATGGTAGTAGTGGGCCCTTACCTATCGACAATAACCTCAACTGTAGATGGATTAATTTTACAAAAGATACAGTGTGACTGAATGGAAAAAACATTAGTTTCAACTATGTGCCACCTGTAAGAAACCCACTTAAGCTTTAAGAATACCCATAGACTGAAAGTGAAGAGAGAGAAGAGATTCCTTACAAATATAGTAACTAAAGAGAACAAGGTGGTTATACTTACAACTTATAAGATAGACTTCTAGTAAAAACTATGACAAGAGCAAAGAAGGTCATAAGTTAGTGATAAAAGAATTATCAAGAGGATATGTCCATTGTAAATATAGTGGGTTGTCGGAAAAGTCACGGCGTATTTTTCCATAGAAAAATTATCATGACTTTTCCCACAACCCAATACATGCTTCCACTACTGAAGAATTTAAATACATTAAGCAAATATTAATGGACATGAAAGGAGAAATAAGTAGCAATATAATAATAGAAGGAAACGAATATCTCACATTCAACAAAGGGTAGATCAGACAGATAATTAAGGAAATACTGGACTTGAATTGCCCATTAGACCAAATGGACCTGAAAGACATGTCGACATGGAACTTGCCATCCAGGCAGCAGAGTACGCATCTAAAAAATAATCTAGCACAGATGACCCTGTACTAAGCCACGAAACAAATCTTAACACCTTTAAAACATTAAAACTATGGCTAATAAAATATCAGATCACAATGAAATGAAAGTAAAAATGAGTAACAGGAGAAATCTTAGAAAATTTATAAATATGTGGAAATCAAATAACACGTTCCTGAACAACCAAAGAGTCAAAGAAGAAATCAAAAGGAAAAATTTAAAAATATTTTGAGACAGATGACAATGGAAACATAGCATACCAAAACCTATGGGGTGCGGCAGAAGCAATTTAAAGAGAAAATATGTTAACGAAAAGAATTTTAAATAGTCTGTGTTAAGAAAGAAGACCCTTCCTTATGCTTCAAGAAAACAGGAAAAGAAGAACAAACTAAACTCAAGATTAGCAAAAGAAATAATGAAAACGAGAACAGAAATAAATAAAAAATAGAAAAAAACAGAAAGGATCAATAAAGCTACAAGTTGATTAAAAAAAAAAGGCAAAATAAATTAATGGGGCCAGCACATGATGTGCTGATTAAGGTGTTGGATTCCCACATGGCCAATCACAGTTCGAGTCCCAGACCTGGTAGCTTGAAAATCGTGCTGTGTGTGTGTGTGTGTGTATGTGTGTGTGTATACCCCCAAAATCTTGACAGGAGAATAGAGGAGAGGGGATCATAGTATACCCCCCTGGGGCATGATTTCTCACTTTCCCTCTCTCTGGTAGGTACATGTGCTCTATGGCAAAACCCTAGGGTGAAAAATATCCTGACAAATCCTTAGCTAGTCAGAAAAAAAGACAGAAGACACAAATAAATAAAATTAACAAAGAAAGTGAAAAATGACAATGGACATTTCAGAAATAAAAGGCTCATAAGACATTATAAAAAATTATGTCAACAAGTTAGATAATGTCAACAACCTAGACAAAAATGGACAAATTCCTTGAAAAATACAGTGTACCATGATTGCATTGGGAATAAATAGAAAGCCTAAAAAGATCTATGGCAAATAAAGTGATTGAAGTAATCAAAAACTTTCTAGCAAAAAAAAAAACAAGTCCAATTCTCAGCTACATTCTATACAACATTCAAATAATTAATACCAATACTTCTTAAACTCTTCCAAATAATAGAGCTAGACAGAATATTTCCAAACACATTTCATGAGGACAACATCGCTCTGATACCCATGGCAAACATCACACACACACCCAAATACACACTCACACACACTCCCGACAGGCTCACTTCTCTCAGGAATATTAATGTTAAAATCCTCAAAAACATTTGCAAACCAAATCCAACATGTCAAGAGGATTATACATTATGACCAAAGGGGGTTAATGAACATATGCAAATTAATCTAATTGATACATCACATTAACAGGATGAAAGATTAAAATCACATGATCATATCAGTTCAATGTGGAAAAAGCATTCAATATCCTCTTCTCTCTTTAAAGTTTTATTCGTTTTTTTCCATGAACAAGAGAAAGAGACAGCACACCCAATAAGGTCTTGATGTCACCATATACCCCTGACTTCAGTTTATCCTGGATCATGGGCAGATATGTGCCTGCACACTTGGGGAGGTTTGGGTACACAAACCCAGAGACTTCTGTGACTAAGCCTCTCAAAGTGCCATATTCTACTACTGTGCCACCATCAAGTCCCCATCACTATTTCTTGATATAAACTCCCAGTGTTTTATGTATAAAAACCTCCTTCATATAATAAAGACCATTTATTAAATGGACCACATTTCAATGAATGAGGAAGCATTAAAAGCTTTCACACAAAGGTCCAACATAAGGATGTTGCCCACTCTCACCATTTCTGTTCAACAAAACATTAGAAATATTAGCAAAATGAATCAGATCAAAAGAAGAAAATAACACTAGAAGTACTAGCAAAATGAATCAGATCAAAAGAAGAAAAGGTGTTCACGTTAAAAAGGAAAAAGTAAAATGATCTCTATTTGCAGATGCCATGATTTCAAATGTAAACTAACCCAAAAGATTTCACACAAAAGCACAGAATTCAGTAACGCTACAAAATATGAAATCTAGCTGTTATCAAATAGTTGAATGATAACAAATATTGCTCAAAAAATACTGTGCACCGTGGGTGGGAATGGACATTGGTGCAGCCACTGTGAAAAGTGGTATGAGAGTCTTTCAAGAAATTGAAAACAGAACTACCACATGACCCAGCGTGTACTCAGAGGAAACGAAACCACCACCTCCTGAAGATATCTGCACTCACACGTTCACTGTAGCATCATTCATAATAGCCAAGACATGGAAACAAGCCACATGGTCATCGATGGCTAAATGGGCAAAGGCACTGTGGTTATTTCTGGTTGTCTTTTGTTATTCATGTGGAATAGATTCCAGAAGCTCCCCTGGATACCGACATCTGGAGATGCTCAAGTCTCATGTAAAGCGATGTAGAACAGTATTTGCATACAACCCCCACACACTCTCCTGTATATGCTCAATGATCTCTAATTACTTATAATACCTAATATAACACAAATGCTATGTAAATGGTGATACTGCTGCTTTTAAACTTCCATTATTTTACTGTTAATATCTTTTCAAATACTTTTGATCTGCAGTTGGTTAAATTCATGGATGTAGAACCAACTATATAAACAATGGAATAGTATTCAGCCTTAGAATGAGATTTTGTTATTTGTCACAACATGGATGAGCCTGAAGGACATTATGTTAAGCAAAGTAAGCCAGACACAGAAAAGAAAATACTGTGTGATCGCATTTATACGTGGGATCTAAGAAAAATTAAATATATAGAGATAGAGAACAAAACAGTGCTTACTGAGGGTAGGAGTGGAAAAAGAAATGGAGATACATAACTTAGAGCACACAAAGTAGCAGGCATGTAGGATAAACAAGTGTAAAGATCTAATGTAGAACATGAGGACTGTCGTTAAGAAAATTGTACTTTATTTGGGATACATGCTAAACCAGTAGTTTTGTGTTGTTTTGTTTTGTTTTGCCATATGGCTCATGTGGTCACTGGAGAGAGACAGAGACAGATAGAGAGAGAGGCAAAGAGAGAAATCACCACCTGAGGGGATGACCACCCTACAATCCCTTCTCCATTCTTCTCTCAGGATCTTGGACACATGTCCACACATGCCAGGAATGACTTTCAAGCTGCCAGGTCTAAGAGTCAAGCCATGAAATTGGCCATGTGGGAATCTAGAGCCTTAACCATCATGCCACCTGCTGGCCCTTCTAAACCAGTAGACTTTAGCTGCGGTAGTCACAAAATGAAAAAAGGGAAAGGATAGCTCTGTATGATTATGGCTTTGTTAATTTGCTTCACTACAGTATTTTATTTAACTTTCGATGTGTATCTCATACTTATACATGATAACATTTATTTTAAAAAGTAAAAATGAAGTTCAGTATATGATATTTGGAGTATTGCATTGAAGCAGTCGAGATGGGTAAAAATCAAAACCCTATTGAATTTCTTACACTTATTTTAAAGTTTTGATTTTTTTCTTTTTTTTTTTAATTTCAAAATCCATCTGGTGTTGGAAGAGATACTATTATCTTGTCAGAGCTTAGGGCCTCTAAAGTCTTAATAGAGAACATGTGGGGAACGAGTAATTAGACAGTGACATTGAACAAGTAATTAGAAGTGTGATGAGTACTGTAAAGGAGAACAGAGTGCTGTGGAGCATTTGACAGGGGGACCCTAACCTCCCTTCTCTTTTCTGTATGAAATCCAAGATGCACATTTTTAAACCACATTGAAGAAAGCCCTTGAAAGAGTTGGTGTTTACGCTGCCTGGACTAGGCGAGGGGTCAGAGGAAGCCATCACTATTTCAGGCTGCTTGTGAACAGTATAGAAACACTCGTCTGGGCAGTTGTTTGCAGGGCATTTGAAAGCCCTTGTGAAATAATTTAAACAGAATAAATTGTATTATTTCTTTTTGTCCTCTTTTTTTTTTTTTAAATATCTTTCTTATTTATTTTTTAGGGATTTGTCATAGAATGTGTGTACTCCCTGGAGAGAGACAGTGAGAGGGAAAGTGAGAAATCACCCCTAGGATGGATGGCTATGCCACAATCCCTTCTCCTCCATTCTCCTACTAGGATTTGGGGCTCACCAAGGCATAGTGGTTAAGGTGTTGGACTCCCACAGGGCTGATTGCATTTGAGTTCCAGCACAGTATCTTGAAAGTCATGCTGGGTGCATGTGTATGCATGCCCAAAATCTCAAGAGGACAATGTAGGAGACAGGATTGTGTCATGGCCATTCCTCTGGGTGGGGGGTGGGGGTGATTTCTCGCTTTCTCTCTCTCTTTCCGTATCTCCGTGAGCTCATGTACCCTGTTGCAAAAATCTCTCTCTAAATAAAAATAAAAATAAAAATAAATAAATAAATAAATAAATAAATAAATAAATAAATAAAATTGAGCAGTTGGGCAATTTCGATTTAAGGAACAAACATCGTTTTCTTCATCTCAGTGACAGCAGTTTAAGGCAGAGAAGCTGAAACAGTCCTTCATCCACAGTGTGTGGATAAACTTTAAGCATTTTGCTCCTCATGGCTCTGAGGAGTTCTGGAGACTCAAGGTAGGGACTATTTCTAGGACAGCTTTATGGTACCAGAAGTAAGACTTCGTTGGATGGTCTCCAGGAAGTTTTTTATAAAATCATATGTCAATAAGAATAATATATAAAGTATATGCTAGCATATGCCAGTGGTGTTCAAATTTAGTGGGCATCAGAGTCACCTGTAGGCTTGTTAAAACATGGATCACCATACATCACTCTGGTTTCTGACTCAGGTCTAATGGAGCCTGAGGACTTGCATCTCTATTGAGCTCCAGGATTTACCTGCTGTGCCCATTTGAGAGCCTTCGGTGTATGCTGATGAGGCAACTCACCTTCATAACAAGAATTCAGCAGCGTATTGGACCAAGTATGAGGAGACGTGAGTAGAGCTTCCAGCTCCATTGTTTAAACGGATTGACAATCTTAATCTTGTCCTTGAATTTCTTCCAGTAGCTTTCCTTAACTTTAGAATGTACATGTTTACAATAGTGTCGTCACAGGGTCGAATTATAAAATATATCTGAAAGAATTTTGTCAGCTGGAAAAAAAATAATAGATTAAAAGTCTTTCTCTTAGCTCCAGCATGATCATACATCTTTTTATATAATCCATCTAATGAGCAGGTGGAAGGACAGAGCATTGTGAGGATGAATCTTTGATTTACTCAAGCATGGTTGCAGGAAGAATGTAGTGAGGAGTATTGATACATGACAGATCCACATCACTGAACAATTGGGTTGTGGCTGATTCTGTGGTACTCCTGGAGTTCCTGTTATTGTTATATTTGGTAATCTATCAGTTTTGTTTCTTTGAAATTAGAGCTGCTAATTTTTCTCAGTCTGTTGCAAGTCTGGGTGAATGGATGAGGCTCTTTAGCCAAGTGTGGTTGAACTTTCTTCAAGAGTGATAGATTGTTGAGGAAGAACGGTATTGCTTAAATGCTATAAAAACAAACAAACTCAAACCAAGTAGCAAGTTTGTTTTGGCTATATAAGTCACTTATACTTACTGATGAACTTTAAAAACAACCATCATTTTTATTTTCTGGAATATTTATTCATTGTACAGTTCCTTTTGTTTACATTTATTAAAGCTTTAAAAAGATAAACCTTAAACTAAAAACCTTTCTATCCTCATCAGCTAAAAATGAGACCCCATATTTTAGTGACCATCAGCTGCCTAATGTGCTTGGTCTTGAGTCTCACTAGAGCCCTACCAGAGCTGAACTGTGCGAAGAGACATAGAACACTCTGAGCCCTGGTGAAAATGTGAAAATCCATGTGTCCTTGAAACAAATCTGTTAAATGTACTGGGAGAGCAGCAAAATTGAGAATCCCTTCCATGGGGGTATCTAGAAATCCTTTATTTGGCCATTAGACTGTTCATGGAACTTATCACTTTCAAATGGTGACAGAAAATCTTTGAGAGAGGTCTCTCCTGTCCAGCAATGACAAAGAAAACATCCCTGCATTTCAGGGATTGGTGGTTGTTCTGAGCCATGGAGACACGTCAGGTGGTCCTCAAGGTTTCACTTGAAATATGGTTTTCCCTCAAGCTTTGGGATGCATGTTTACTTGTGTTTTAATAATTATGGCTGGAAGATTTCCCATAGGAAGATGAATTATGGTCCAACAACTTTTCTAGGGGAGAATAATAGGAGGGAAGAAACTACATTAAAAGAGTCCAGGTTTGCAGAACTCATGGGACATCAGTGAGGTCAGTCTTCAGCTCTCAGAAGAGCGACCCATCCGTAACTGAAAGATGCAAGTCCTACTGAATAGGCTGGACTCCAGAGTCAGCCAGGGTTGAATTCCATGTCCTACCACTCTCCAGTTCTCTGACCTTGAGCAAATAACCTTTTCAGAGCCTCAGCTTCCTCTTTTATAAAATCAGCTTAAAAATATTTTCTTCCCCACATATGGATGGTGAAGATTCCAGCTAGATTGTGTGAGGGAACTTCCAAAGCTACATGGAAAAATGGAATTAAAATGCAAATATATTGGTGCAAATTTTTTTTGAAATCTAGGCATAGTTTTTTCATAATACACATTTTCTATTAACTTACTGAAGATCTTCAACACTCCCTACCCTTTGGTCTGGTCCTTGAGAAGAGAGCAAGATGCTTACCCATTTGTTGAAAGGTTGGGCAGAGAGCTGACTGTATGTGAGTGCTGTGAATATCCGTCAATGCACCCCACTGAGATTAGTCCATCTCAGCATGCAGTTACACTTACATATACCTGCTCAACTGAGGGAACACAATTTTTCTATTTCACTTAAAAAAACAAAAGTATAGTGTGGGTCAACTCCCTTATTCACCTCTCACAACTCCTTAAAATATATTCGACCTTTAATTTGGACACCCTATTATTAGAAAGATGAAATAGCAAAATTTCTTCCCAGAAATCTAGGCATAGTTTTTTCATAATACACATTTTCTATTAACTTACTGAAGATCTTCAACACTCCCTACCCTTTGGTCTGGTCCTTGAGAAGAGAGCAAGATGCTTACACATTTGTTGAAAGGTTGGGCAGAGAGCTGACTGTATGTGAGTGCTGTGAATATCCGTCAATGCACCCCACTGAGATTAGTCCATCTCAGCATGCAGTTACACTTACATATACCTGCTCAACTGAGGGAACACAATTTTTCTATTTCACTTAAAAAAACAAAAGTATAGTGTGGGTCAACTCCCTTATTCACCTCTCACAACTCCTTAAAATATATTCGACCTTTAATTTGGACACCCTATTATTAGAAAGATGAAATAGCAAAATTTCTTCCCAGGTCTTCCATGTCATAGGATTTCCTGGGGACATACTTGATTAAAACTTGACATGACGAAAGTTTTATTTTATACAGGATGAAATAAATGCAAAAGGACCATGACTATGTGACTATCATAGTTTGTATTCTTGAAGTTTGGATCTAATTTTTGATTTAGGCGTTTTGCCCCCAATGAAATATTATGTGTTATAATGTAGCAGCTAATAAGATCTGATACAGTGACTTTAAATTGAATTTCATTAAAAAAATAAGAGCATAAAATGTCTTCCTAATAGTCTTAATTAGGGAAAATGGAAGATCACAGTATTTCTATATTAATGCAGTAACTTAGATAATTGGGATAATATAATATACATCGTGAGAAAAATAGGAAGTCTGGAAGCCGAAAGGAAAATAACCCACTATTTCCCAGTTCCTAGTTTTTGTGTGTCTAGATGGAGGAGGCTCACCAGATGTCAGGCATAATGTTTTGAAGTAATTATTCTCTTTCACGTGGACAAGTCAGTATTGTCCTGCTGCAGCCCTGGTTGTGTAGTGACTGCTTCCCTGGGAAAGGCATTGTTCAGAATCTCACTGCTGCATAACAACTGCCACTTGTCCTCCTGATTAGGGCATTGTATGAAAACAGTGCATCCATTGCAGGGTTCTCACTAATCTCTCTCCTTTCATCCAACGCCTCCCAGTTTCTCAGAGAGCTCTGCCTTTGCATTTTTAATTGAATGCTTCTAAAAGTTGATATTCATGTATTCTGCTTGCCTGAAATCTCTGTTCATACCTCACGATGAAGGTCTTATCTTTCTCTTTTATATTTCATTCTGGTCGGGGAGTGAAATTAAGCTCGCTTCTCTAATTGGGAGCCACATGGGGCATCTGCATGATGGTAACTGTACCAGAGCTCAATAGCTACCCAACACTGGAAACAGAAGGTCGCCATTTTGTAAAACCAGAGAAAATGCTACTGGGTGTTTTGCAGAATTGTCAATCAGGATAGAATGGACACTAATTGCTTTTCCCACAGCTGTTAACATTTCTCTTCAGTAGCCAAGCAACCCTTAAGACAAGAGCGAACTCTCTAAGACATCTGAAAATTTTCTGCAAACCTAAATATAGGCTTCCAAGGTGACATCTGTGTTGAATTGTCTATTGATGGACATAAACGAAGAGCTAACACTTCTGAACAAAGAATATTGTAGAGAGATCTGATTCTGTGGAAAGGGCATAATGATCACATAGATAAAACTGCACTATGGTTACAACTTTGGGGCGTATTTGTGTCATAACGATGTTATGTTTCTCTGTAACAGTGTTCTCCAAAGTAGATGTGGGTATAGCTAGGGCTGAGCAAACCAATTCAATGAGGTATGGAAACAAGTCATTAAAACTTGTCTCTATTTATTATTATTTAAAAATGTAAAAAGTGTGAAATGAACTAGTTGGGACCAGCAAATAGTGTAGTGGTTATGTTGCTGGACTCTAATGTAGTCAGACTCAGTTTGAGTCCTGGACCTGGGTGGCTTAAAGCTCACATCAGGTGCATGTGTGTGTGTGCCCAAAATTCTGAGAGGAGAATGGAGGAGAAGGAATGTGTGACATGGTGTTTCCTCTGGGGGGGGGGTGACTTCTTGATTTCCGTCTCTCTGGTAAGTGCAAATGCCCTATAGCAGAATCTCTCTCTCTTCTTCTTCTTTATACATATGTATGCATATGTGTATATGTATATACATATATGTGTGTGCAGAAAGAAATATATATGTGTGTGTGTATATACACACACATGCATTTATATATAGTATATATAGTATATATGCACATATATTTATATATATATATATCTAGTATATATATACATATAAAGAACTAGTAAGACTCCATTGCAAAGCAACAGACAAATAATCCAATTAGAAAGTGGGCAAAGGACTTGAATAGATATTTCTTCAAAGGAGAAATGGCCAACAGGTATATGAAAAAGTGTTCAATGTCACTTGTTACCAGGGCAATGAAAATTAAAACCACAATACAATATTCCCTCATACCTGTTCAAAGGGCTGTTATCAAAAAGATAAGGTGTAGCTTGGAAAAACCACCCTTATACACTGTGGCTTGGAATGTCAATTGGTACATCCATTCTGGTAAATAGCACGAAGTTTCCTTGAAAAATTAAAGTAGAACTACTGTATGATTCAGCAATCTCTCTTCTGGATATTATCTCAAAAAAAAAACAGTAGCTAAAAGAAATACATGCACACCCATGTTTACTGTAGCATTATTCTCCATAACCAAACATTGAAACAACCTATACGTCCACTAACAGATGGGTGGATAAAGAAATTTGGTATATAGATAAGGAATATAGAGACAAGGGAATAGCATGAAAACGATGGAAATCCTGCCACGCGGAATATCATGAAGAACTTTGACGGCATTATACTGAGTGAAAGAATTCTGAGAAAGACAAAACCATACGATCATACATGTGAAGTCTAAAAAAGTCAAACTCATGAAAACTGAGAGGAGACTGGGGCTGGAATTTAGGAGAAATGGGGGTGTGTTGGTCAAATGGCACCAGGTTACAGCTGTAAGACTGCATAAGTTCTGAGATCTAGTGTGCAGTGTGGTAACTAAATGACACTGTATCATGTGCCTGAAATTTGGTGATGGAGTAGATTTTAAATGTTCTCACCGTACAGCAGTTGTAGATGTGTTCACTAACTAGATTGTGGTCGTCATTTCATGTTATATAGAGAAACCATGTTGTACACTTTAACTTCATACAGTTTTCTTATCCCATCCCAATAAAGCTGCAAACATAAAGATTAATTAAAAAATACAAGTTTTACTAACAGTTAAATTTTTTTTTTTTTAAAAAAAGGGCGCGTGCGCTCGCCAGACAGACAGAGAGAGACATAGAGACAGAAAGCGAGAAATCACCCCCCAGGGGGGATGGTCACGCCGCAATCCATTCTCTATTCTCCTCTTGGGATCTTGGGCACACATGGGTCCGGCGTGAGTTTTAAGCCACCGGGTCCGGGACACGAACCGCAGTCGACTACGTGGGAGTCCAGCAACATAGCCATTACGCTAACTGCTGGTTCCCTAATAGTTAAATTTTTGAAGTGTTAAACAGTTACAATTCATAAGTAAATATACATATATTGAGAAGGCATACTTAAAATTTTTTTTACTAATGGGTTTGTGTATTTGATATCTATCACTACATAACAATTGTCCTTCCAAAAGTCAGCTTTAAACAACTAACATTTACTTTCTCTTAGATCAGAAATCTGGGTATAATTTCGTTCACTGCCTCTGCCTTAGGATCTCTTATGAACTGAAATTAAGCTGTTGGTCAGGGCTGTGGTCACATTGAAGGCTCAAACTGGGGAAGGTCTATTTCAGGCTCACTAATCTGGCCGTTGATAGGATTCGGTACTTGCAATCTATCAGACTGAGGCAGCCTCAGTTCCTCACTGGTGGTCGACTAGAGACCTTCTCTTTCTTTGCCTTTGTATTGGGAATCTCACTTAACGGCACCTGGTTTTCCTCAGATCCAGCAAGCAAGAGAGAGAGAAACCATGCAAGAGCCAGTCTTTTTATAACCTAATTTTAGAAGAGACATTGCATTTCTCTTGCTATACGTTATTCTAACAGAATTAAAGAGAAGGAAATCTGTAGAATAGAATAGAAGAAAATAAAATAGAATAGAAAAAAAACAAAATAGAATAGGTGTCACTAAATCTAGCCCAGGCTCAAGGAGAGTGGATTAAACAAAGATGCAGGGATCTTCTGAGAGTATCTTAGATGTTACTTATGCATAATCAAAATTCTGGAAGCCACTTCTCTAGAGCATAAATTGTGAACTCTTTTCTATAAAGCCCTAGATTATAAATATTTTAGGAATGGCAAGTCACATACGACTTTTGTTGAATCTTCTTCTCTTTTCTTCTTCTTCTCCTTCTTCTTCTTTATTTTTCCAGACTTTTAAAAATATGAAAGCTTCTTGGGAACCAGCAGTTAGCGTAATGGCTATGTCACTGGACTCCCACGTAGTCGACCGCGGTTCGTGTCCCGGATCCGGTGGCTTAAAACTCACGCCAGACGCGTGTGTGTGCGTGCCCAAGATCCTGAGAGGAGAATGGAGGAGAAGGGATTGCGGTGTGACCATCTCCCCTGGGGGTGATTTCTCACTTTTTGTCTCTCTGTCTCTCTCTCTCTCTGT
>NW_006159931.1:382303-407258 GCF_000334495.1 Tupaia belangeri chinensis
TTTTGGCAGGCGCGCCCTCCCTATAGCGAAAACCCCGCCAAAAAAAAAAAAAAAAAGAAAAAGAAAACTTCTTAGCTGAATGCCTTATAATAAAAATAGGACACAGGCCAGATCTTACCTGTAGTCCATAGTTTGCCAACACCTGTTCTAGTGAACTGTGAGGCAGATCTCAGTTGAAAATCCAGAACTTTAATAATTAAGGCTACTCAATGTTAGAACCAGTTTGTCCAAGAAATAGGGTAATTCTCTTATCCATAGCAATATTTAAACAGTCACAAAGTTTTCCCACATTGGATGAAGGGTAGTTGGGATTGAGGGATAAGGCAAGAAAAATGAAACAGCTGAGCTCTTCTCAAAGTCGGAACATGAGTTTCAGATATCTCAATAAAATTTTCTCCTAGATAAGTAAGTGTGGAAATGTATTTGCGATATCTGATGTTGAGAGAAAGAACGAAATATTCCCATATCAATTCTCTGAAAGAACAAAGACACTTGTTTGGTTTTGTTTTCCCCAAACTTACTTGACCAAGAAATCTCCCATTTCCTTTTGTTTTAATCACATTCTTCAGTTTATTCTATGGAACAAACATAGGACTCATTAAATTAGCTGACATATGAAATTTCTTCTGACTTTAGAGTTTATGACTCTAGACCTGTAAGAGGTTATTGCATTCTCTTAATACTTTCATGTATCTCAATATTTAGTTATTTTTTTATTCTTAAGTTTATTTTTATTTTATTTTTTTTGGTCGAAGGGCATGGATGCTTACTGCAGAGAGACAGAGAGAGAAAGAGAGAAACAAAGTGAGAAATCACCACCCCCCTGGGAGATAGTCACACCACAATCCCTTTTCCCTCATCCTTCTCTTGGGATTTTGGGAATGTACGCATGTGCCTCTGGCATGGTTTTCGAGCTGCTGGGTCAGGGACTTGATCTGCAGTCAGTCATGAGGGAGTCTAGTGCCTTAACCACCAGCCACCTGCTGGCCTCAATATTTGGTTTATTTTAACAAACTTAGTAACTGAATATATTAGGTCAGGCCCTCTGTCTAGGGATGGAAAAGTAAAGATGATACAGCTTGAGTCATCAAAAAACATATTAATTAGGCTCTGAACTTTAGCACAGTGCTTTTCATATAGGAGGTACTAAGAACGGTATACTGAGTGATGAGGGAAAAATCAAAGACTGCACTATTTGAGGTGATAGACATAGGTTGGAACTCAATATTATGCATGTGTGTGTGCTCATGTGCATGTGTGTATTTATGTAATGAATCAACGGATTCAGAATGAAACGGAAGAATGCAATCGGTTATTCTGATGTTGCCATAAATCTGGGTATGTGTTCTGGAGCAATCAAACTATGTTTATTACTATTATAAATTAAGAAGATTAAACTAGAATTGTGCTTTGGAAATTCAAATTTATATTAGAGTGTGCCACTTTAAAAATAACCCTTGTGGATTCAAGTTGACGTCTTTCCGCTAGATGGTTTGATAGAGCTGTGGCTTTCATCTTTAGACAACAGAGTATTATCTGGTTACAACACATAATTCAATTAACACTATCCTTTAACTTTCTCCATCCTTTGTTAAAATGCTTAAATTTATTCCTCTTTTATCCCTGCCTCTCCTTTTTCAATCTTGGAAACTACCGTCATTAATCTATATCTTTTGAGGTTATCATTTCACTTTAGCTAGGAACCGTTTCATTCTTATCAGCACCCACAGTGCATCATCCTGCCTGCTCTTCTCTATATTGTGTTCTGCCATCAATATTCCATCCTTATATATTTTTAATCTCAGCCAAGAATGTTGTATCATCTTCATTTCTGGTCAGATAAAATAAATGTTCCATTGGATATGTAAATGATCCTGGAAGCCAGATGAATTTAGGAGGCTTTGCTTTCAGTGTTGAAAAAAGACCTTTATCCTAAAATCAGACAGAATGGAAACAAATGAAATGTTACATGCTGGCATATTTTTAAATGCTATTTTTTTAACCTCCCCATAAAGAAAAGAATGCCTCTACAACTGAGGATTTTTTTCCTGAAAAATGAAATCCGCTCATTTATTTACAAAAATCGAGGATGAGGCATCCTCAGGCAAGCTTTCGTTCTTTGTCTATCTCTCCAGCTGTCAGGCTGAGAGAACATGGCTTCTGCCTACCTGGGCCGGAAGCAAAAGGCTGTCCCTCCAGTGCAGCCTGGGAAGTCAAATTCCAGAATGTTTTAGCTGAAAAGAATCTAAAATAATATTTGGAACAGTCTTCTGATTTTATAGTTGAAGACACTGGGACTTAAAGAGATTACATGGATTATTAGGGACCAGTAGTTGGCATAATGGCTGTGTCACTGGACTCCCATGTGGTTGACCGTGGTTTGAGTCCTGGACCCGGTGGCTAAAAAACCTCACTCACGCCGGGTGCATGTGCATGCATGCTCAAGATTCCGGGAGGAGAAGGGAAGAGAATGGATTGTGGCATGGCCATCCCCCCCAGGGGCGTGATTTCTCACTTTCTGGATTATTAAATGGCTCACAACTCTCAGTCCTCTTGTAGGCCAGCTTCCTGACTCCCAGCTCAATGCTCTTTATACATCATTGCAACACCGAGCTTTTCTTCTCTAAGTTTCTCTGAATAATTAACTAAGGACTTCACACACAGATCACAGTACTTAGTAACATGTGTCTGTGGGGACCTGCAGTAGGAATATCAGACTGAGAAAGGTTTTAGAAAAAACAGAATAGAATAGAATTTTAAGCTATAACTAGATAAACTTGGAAAAAATGTGCGTGGGGAATGTCAGTGGTGGGATTCTCCAGCATGTTGAAATAACATGTTACATTAAGACATGATGAGGTCCACAGGAAGGGAAAGTGCAAATGAGAAGTAGAATGTTCGCAAATTCTGAATCCTCTGATATACCTCTTCAGAGATCTAATCTCTACTTATTTTAATCGTGTTTTTGAAAGATAAGCTATTTTAGAATATTCAGGAAACAATAACAAGTGATTTATATATAGATAGAGGTCAAGGGTACTTTCATTTTGTTATATTTCAATTTGTTTATTAAAGAAATGGGAGAAAATTCAGATGACTAATGGAATATTGAACAAAAGCTATGAAGACCAGCAATAAAAGAACTGAACAGAAACCCTTTTCATATTGAAAAACTGTTTTGCAAAATTCAAATCATAACAAAAATTTCAGACCATAGAAAATGCAGTAACTCCCCTTATTTTTAGGTATCCATGAAAACGAACTCCCCTGCAATGATTTTAGATGTCTGATGACTGAAAGAATTCTCCAGAGGCTGGCTTCTGGCATCTTACACTGCAATCCCGTTTCTTCCCAAATATTTATTGACTTCCAGAGATGGGTGCTTTCGCTCATATTGCCATCTGCCCTATGACCCTGAGCTGCTCGTTCATGAAGTCAGCTTAGTGACGTTTTAGCTGATAGGAGTTCTTGAAACCCATCCATTTATCCAGATGGCTATCAATAAATTAGCTATTAATAAAATTGGTTGTGAACAGACCCTATAAATCTACCCCAAACCCAGACTAACTGTGTTCTCAAATGACCTTATTATTTATAAAGAAAAGCAGGGATCTAGGGAAGGTAAATGCAAGGTTTTGTTCATCACTTAGTAGCAGGAGAGAAAGATTAAAACCTGCATCGCTGCCTCCTGGCCAGGTGACCTTTCCTCTACTTCATCCTCATGGGCCTGGGCTTTTTCTGGGTCTCCCCACTGCACTTTCCTTTGGCCACAGGGAGAAGGAGACTTTAGGACTCTTCCCAGTTTTCCAGATGGGCCCAACGACAATTCTTCCTGAGACCAAGTTTTGCCTAATACTCTCTCGACCAAAGATGTCCAGTATATCCCCATACCTTGGATGGCAAAGTTTTAGGAAAAATTCATCTTTTCGCAGTCTGGCCCCTGCTTGGCTCATCAGTCTTTCCTCTTGCTCTTCTAAGTGATCTTCAGACATTCCATTTAGGAAAGTTTGCAGTTATCTGATTTTTTTTTTTTTTAATTTTCTCCTTGCTGTTATAATTGTATTTCATTGTGCAATGTCCTCTGCTTTTTCTCTGCCTGGTTAATTATTCTAACTCCGGTTTGGGATATAGATGAAAAACTTGTATATCCCTCACCAATTTTCCAGTTTCCGGCAGTCTCCTAAACACATTGTATGCAGCATCACATGCTTACAAAACTACTTTAAAGTACAGCGAATGATTGCATTAAAATCTCACCCTGTAGCCCTAGGAGGAGACTGTACACATATTCAAAAGAGATAGTTTGTAGTTAGTAGGCAATACAGTGTGAGCCAGCTCTTGTTTTTAAATGTTATGCCCAGAAGAGATCTTTGAAATTTTATAAACAGATGGATTCTTTTTGCTTGATTCACTAATGTTTTACAATTAACTAATTAACAGGTTTATTGCCAAAATTAGCAATAAAAAGTGTTCAGGAGCTTCGACCAAAGCAGTCTTTTGCAATTACATAGATACCAAAACAAGCTGCATGATAGTTTGAGGCTAAACGTTGCTCAAATCAGAATTTCACCTGCTGTTTTCAAATAAAAGTTGACAAATACGAAAATGAACCCTGTAGATTTCCGCACTCCTTTCATAGACACGAGCCTCTGCCTTAATTAATAATAATTACAGGTAACACAAAGTGTAGTTAGAAGGCCTAAATGTACCCAGATTGCTTTCAAGTGTGCAAAATTGCTTAGCAAACACAGTTCTGAAGGATTATCAGGGACCATTTTTTATGTGAAGTCCAGCTGCTGTTCTCTAGCTAGCAGGACCTTAAATGACTTTTCTACCTTATTTTCCACCCTTCCTTTCCACGAGCCAGGCCAGACTCCTGTCTGGGGAGGCACCGTTAGTCTCTTCTCTGATCCTATCCTGCATTCCTCTCCAGCACACTGAGCTTTGGCTAGAGTCAAATCCTTGTGGTTCCTTGAACAAGCCACACTCTGTATTTTGCTTTGGCATGAGCTGTTTTTCTGCCTGGAATGTCTTCCAGGCTCCTCCAGGATTTAGTTTGGGCATTATCTCTTTGGGATGTATTTTCCAATCAACTGCCTACTAAAATTGGACTTAGGAGGAGAAGGAGAGGTTTTCTTTTGGTGTTTCTTTATTAAACTGTAAGCAATGTCCAATGAAAAAGTATGGTTTTGATTAAAAAAAAAATTCTAGACTCAATCCAGGAAGCAAAGAAGGAAGGGTGGGAGGCAGGAAGGGAAGAGAGAGGGGAGAAAGGTGAGAGGAAAGCAAGTCTTGCTACTGCTGCACCCACAGTTCAGTCTGGCCCCTCTGCCTGGCATCCATCGGTCCACATTTCTGGGTTCATTGATCAGAAGCCCTGTAGAAGCTTCAGTTGTATCAAACCACTTACTCCTATTTCTTTGGAACCTTGTGATAGCCCTTTATTTTTTCTGGCATAAAAAATTTGTTTCATCAATTATATCATAAGCTTCTTGAGCTGGAAGATGTCAGAAAGGGAAGCTCAGTCCTCCAAGAGGCTTAGAGAAATACGATGCAACTAACCCCTTTCCCAACATGGGAATCCCATCTGCCACGGCTCTGGAACTTCTGATAGTTCCGTTCAAGCATCTTTGAAGCCGAGCTCTTGATAACTCTCTTTGTGCATAATTTATCCATTAAACCTTCCCTGTACTTAGCAAGATTAAATATTGTTCTTATTACTTTATTGATTTATTAAATCAATTACTTTTATATTATATCATGCCATGTTCCAAAAAGTACACACAGCTGGATACAAATCAATTACAATCACTTAGCCCCTTTGGGATGGCCTGAGCAGTGAATTAAAGTCCTGCAAATGCGCCTTTATGTGTTAAGTTCCGAGGTGCAGTTTAGTTGTGGCTTTCTCTCCCGTGAAGCAGGAAGCCCTCACCTGTACTTCCAAAGCCCCACTGTGCACACCTATGACAGCACTCAACTGCCTTTCCACAGCAGTAGTTTGTCCCCTGAGTTTACCTGCCTCTAGCATGAGGCTTAAAGTACCTGGAACTCAGTGCCAGTGTCTTCTCACATTGGTGTGCCGCACATACAGGGCTTCGGGTATGGTGCCCTCTCCCAGCCCACCCTCTGGTGCTGCCTGAATTCTCCTTATGGAAAACAAACCTGTGTCTGATATTCCATGCAGAAAAAGCTCTGCAGACTCTGTACCTACAGTAGGAGAAAGAACAAGTTCTTCAGTTTGGAATAGACATCTTTTAAATATAACATCGTCCAGAGACCCGCTGTAATGGTTACGTCACTGGACTCCCATGTAGTCAAACCACTGTTCAAGTCCTAGACCTGGTGGCTTAAAACTCACTCTGGGTGCATGTGCATGTGTACCCAAAATCCAAGAGGAGGAGAAGGGGTTGAGGCACGGCCATTCCACTGGGAGGGGGGGTGATTTCTTGTTTTCTCTTTCTCTTTCTCTCTGATGAGTATATACACCCTATAGCAAAAATCTCTCTCTCTATGTATTTATACGTGTGTGTTTGTGTGTGTGTGTGTGTGTGTGTGTGTGTGTATATGTGTGTGGATGCATGTGTATCACCCTGGGAGGGTGGCCATGCCACAATCCCTTCTCCTCCATTTTCCTCAGGATTTTGAGCACACATACACATAAACGATTGGGTGAGTTTCAAGCTGCTATGGCCTGGACTCCTACGGCCATGTAGGAGTCCAGCACCTTAACCACTATGTCACCTGCTGGCCCCCGAAAACCCTCTATATTAATTCTAGAGGCTGAAGATACTTTCTTGCCACCAACCTCTTTTTGTTATTATTATCAATTTGCTACAGGATGTGTGCACTCTCCAGAGAGAGACAGAGAAAGAGACACACATGCAGAGAGAGAGAGAGAGAGAGAACCCCCCTTCCCTAGAGAGGATGGCCACACCATAATCCCTTCTCCTTCTTTCCCCTCTTGGAATTCTGTGTGTGCATGAACATTTACCTAGCATGTTTTTCAAGCTACTGAGTTTGGGACTCGAACCGTGTAGTCAGCCATGTGGGAGCCTGCTGCCCTAATCGCCACCCCATGGCTGGCCCTGGCTATCATTTTTCTAATTCATTCTTTTAGAATTCCATCTTTTAGCTTTCTTACTTTCCTGTAGTTAATTTTTGCATTAACATTGTCTTTGACATTGCATTAGACATAATGCTTTAGTTTTTTCACATAATGTATGGAGAATTAGGTATACAACTTCTCTGCTGATGCTCAAACTCCTTGCATATTTTATTAAAATATATACCATTATTTCATCCTAGTTTCTTCAGAGAGCTGAGCAGACACTATTCAAGCAAGTTTAAAAGAAATACAAACCTTATTAACTATCCTTTTGTTGTTGTTGTTAAACAATAACCTGTTGCTGTGCTTTTCATGGAGGAAAAAATGCTGCATCAGAAGAGATAGAGCCCATAAAGAAATCGACTTAGTATGCACTGGGGCACTGGTGCAGGTAACATGCACCCTGTCTTCATAACGCAGGCATCGTAGCCGGATAAACCCACAACCACCATCAGAGCATTTCTGAGAGATCAAACCAGGAGTGTTCAGTTCTACTAGGGCCTTCATCTCCTCTGCGCCTTGTGAAAGCACACCCAAATAAATGTCTATGCACAAGATGGAACCACTCTTCACTGATCCCCCCTGTAGACTGCTGGGTAGATTCATTGACTTACATTAATTAACTCTCTCCATTCCTTCGGTGACATGTGCATTGTGCTGACAACCATGCTAATATGCATGGCATTTTGAATACTCAGGTAGTAGGCCATGCTTCCTAAATTGGTTTCCTTGTACACTTATTTTTTGATGAACTATATCATATAGACAAAGGAATATTTAAAATGTTATAACTCCTCTGAAAGATACCAATAAAGTGAATATCCAGGTACCCAGCATCTAGCTTAAAAAAGAGAAACCCACATGCTTCTTCCTCTGTACTCTCTTCCTGTTCCTTCTCCCCTCTGTCCTCTCCCCAGAGTAACAATTATCTCTAAATTAGTCTTTAAATTTCCTTTATGGCTTCACATGTACATCTAAGATATAGTGCCTCATTTTGCTGCTTCCTGATCTATATGTAAGTAAGATAATGTTATATATTAGTATACATACATTCTTCCAATGCATATATATTTGGCTAAATATTTTCTTTATCTCATTTTATTTTTTCCCTTTATATTCTTGGATCTTATTGCCCAATGTATGTTTTTTAATCCTACATCTTTAACAAACTTCTTCTTCGGCATCAGCAACTTTGCTATCCCCCCTTAATTCCAATTTAAATCTTATCATTGTCGTGCATTTTTGAACCTCTTCTTTTTTCCTTCAATGCTTAGAATTTTTATGGTTATATAATAGTCGATATTGATTTATTTTTTCCACACATTTCCCGATTTTTCCTCGCCACTTATCTACTGTGTCCTACCTGTTATCATTCTCTTTCTGTTTAAAGTATATTCTACGGCATGGACTTGGGGGAGAGTCTGTGCTAGGTTGAGTTTTTCATATAGTATTTGTCTAAAAATGCCTTCATCTTCATTTTTGAATAATAGTTCAAGCTTTTTTTCTCACTACATTAACAGTGTAATTCCAATATTGTCTGCTGTTCATTGTTGCTATCGATAAATCATAAATCGATCTGATTTCTATTTCTTTATGGATAGTCTATCCCTGAAAAACTTTTCAGTGTTATTTTGATTGTCAAAGTATGGATTACTTCCTATTTAGATTCCTTAGGATTTCTTGAAACCTGTAATTCTGAGAACTGGTTTCTTCAAATGGTTCTGGGAAATTCTTTTTTTATGAATTATCAATTTAATCTTTTATTTTCATTCATTTATTTTAATTTGACCAGAGAGACAGAGAGAAAGAGAGAGAAAGTGAGAAAGTAAGCCGCTAGCTCCAGGCCTCACACCGTGGCTGGCCATGTGGGAGTATTTGCCGCCTTAACCACCACGCTGGTCCCGGTTTTGAGAAATTCGTAATAATTTTTTTTAAAACATTTCCTTTAACCTATTCTCTATTATTTCTGTAGCAGAGATAATGCTTTGGATATTCTAGGCACAGAATAAAATGAACTTGTCTAGCTTCTCTTTCATGTAGGTTGGGCCTGCATGAATGAGTTATTCACAAGCGAATGTGGTCGAAGGGATGCCTGTCTCATCCAAATTTGTCAAACATGCTGCTGGTGCACTGAGTCATCAACTTCGTGTGGCCAGAGGAATGCCCACTTCAGGTTAAAATAAAAATGTGAACTTATGGGAACTTGTGGACAGTTGGACATCCGGTCAGACATTTGGAAGCAGAAAGATGAGAAGGCTAGGTACAAAGAGATCTGAGTTAGTAACATGTGGGTACACGTAGGGGAGAAGGGGCTACATGTAGGGACCCTACGACACATATTCATTTATTCTCCAACAGGGACTAGCAGTTGGTGTAATGGCTATGTTGCTGGACTCCCATTTAGTCGACTATGGTTTGAGTCCTGGACCCGGTGGCTTAAACTCACGCCAGGTGCGTGTGCGTGTGTGCCCAAGATCCCGAGAGGAGAATGGAGGAGAAGGGATTGCAGCGTGGCCATCCCACTGGGGGTGATTTCTCTCTTTCTGTCTCCCTGTCTCTCTTCGTCTTTCTGGTCTTTCTGGAGAGTGTATATGCCCTATAGCAAAAGAAAACTGTCAAAAAAAAAAAAAAAAAAAAAAAAACCCTTCATTCTCCAGCCCTCACTGATTCTAAAGGCCATCTCCTGGGTGACTTGGCTCGTGTCCTAGAGTATGTCTAACCCAGACTCTGTGTCCCAAAACTCTTCAAAGCATTGCCTTTCAGTAAGAGGTTCTTACTAACAGAGGGACTATTAGACATGAAAGGAATGAAAATTAAAATAAAAATTAGATCTGACTTGTCAACCAATTAAAAACAGAAATAAAGATCACATGCAGTGGGGGCAAGGGCAAAGTGAAAGGAACAAGCTCGTATGTTATATTGAGACCACCAGCTGGTCCAGTGTTTTCACAAAGGTAACTTTTCAATTTGATCAAAATCTTCAATGATATTCTATGGACTTACTAGTTTCCTTTCCTAGAGGAGGAAGATTTGTATGTGGAAATCACCGTAGCTTTATTTGTAAGAGTACAACACAATGTTCAGAAATAGTAAAAGTATTAATACATAGACTAGAACAATTCATATTAGTACAGTCCCATATAACCATTAAAATGATCTTTAGAACAATTCACATTTTATTTATTTATTGGACATTCAACCACTATCTATCATTACAACTTGTGAAATGAATTTCCCAGCATGAATACTCCATATTAGTCCACGTAAGGGTGTTATCGTACACGTTATCATCAACAGATAATTTTCTTTTTTTTTTTTAGAGAAGTTTTTGCTATAGGGCGCGTGTGCTCACCAGACATACAGAGAGAGACAGAGAGACAGAAAGAGAGAAATCACCCCCTAGGGGGGATGGCCATGCTGCAGTCTCTTCTCCTCTATTCCTCTCTCGAGATCTTGGGTACACATGCATACACTCCTGACATGAGTTTAAGCGGGTCCTGGACTTGAACCGTGGTCGGCTACATGGGAATTCAGCGATATAGCCGTTATGCTAACTGCTGGTCCCCATCAACAGACAGTTTTCCATTCCTGTGTCCCTTAAATGTTTTGCTGCTTTTTCCCCTCGATTCCCTGAAAAACTATTTTTCTCAGGCTAGATTCCCATGAAGCCGGGACTGAGATGAAGGCTTTTGAGTAGGTTGCTCCTACGGAACAGGTGTACAGGACACCAGGGAGGGACAGAGAGAGCGACAACAAGAACCTACTCTGTGTCATCCAGGGTTGACTAGAACTGAGCCCACCGGGATCTTCAGAGGGCTCTCATGAAGCGCAGCTCAGAATCTCTTCTTTGGAAATGAAAGGAGGAAGCACATGCCTACGGCGTCTGCCTCTCAGTGGTCAAACGTGGCCACAGGAGCACAGCTCCAGGTTGTGCATGGAGTGCCCATCAGTGTCCCTGTCTGTGGACTTGGAGCAGCCCTCAGGTTGGAATCAAAAGTTTGCACAAGACACTCTCCACCATGTGTATGTGAAGCTCATCAAAGCCTGGGTGGGACTGGGGGCTTCTGCAATGCTTAGAGTTCGTGGAGACACTGAGGGGATTGTGGAGTGATACATACTTCACTAACCTCAAGATCTGCTCATTGTATTGTTGAAATATTGAGAACAAAAAGAGAGAAAGTCACGTGCTCACTGGGCTCTGAGTCGATCCATGCCTTCAGTACTGTCCTGAATGCCACGTATGTTCTAGACTCTGTGCAGCTCCAGCTCAGGAGCCCAGTGGTGTGGTACGAAGTCACAGTTCTCTGCGGGGCAGACCCACACACGTTATGAGCTCACACCTAGAGACCTTGCTGTGCGCATGTGCCCACGATCCAGGGCTGAAGCTGGGGGTGGATCTAGTGTCAAGCCTCTGCTGGGGTGCTGTCTCTGCTTCTTTCCCTGTCCTCTTGCTAATGGAAGAAGTAAACTTCTTTTTAAATTTTTTAATAACAAAGAATAGAATCCAACTTTTTTTCCTTTTGGGAGCATACTTTCTAGGAAAGGAGTAGGGTTTGGGGGCAGGGGTTGGGTGTCAGACAATGAACAAATAAATAAGCACAGTAATGAAATGTAGTGATTAGGACCAGGATAGAGATGAACAGGTTTAAAACAAACAACTCGACAGTGCTTTGGAAAAAGATCAGTAAGAAATTTATAAAAACGGTAGGAGTGGTCGTTTCTGAGTAGTAGAACATATTCTATAACCTTTCCCAAATATTTTTCTGTATTTTTCAAGTTTTATACAGTGGGCATCAGTTTCTTTTAATGGGAAAAAAAAATCACAGTATATTTTTTATTAAAAATTCTTAAAACAAAGTCATTCCTCTTTACCCATGTGGCCTCTGGAAATAACTCTGTGTTCCAGGCTGGGTTTGATCTTCCTGTGGACTTTGGGCCTTGGAGAGCTTCCCTCCTCCTCTTTCACGGCTTTTCAGAAATTTCACGAAGGGTCTACGTGGGCGTGCACGTGTGCATGGATGAAAAAACATGCCTGAAATCAGGGACATGTTTAGTGTGGCTGTGGTCTTAGGGGCTGGGTGAGCCAATGCTCCTGAAATATAATGTTTCCCATTTGCTACTTGGTAACAAGACTAGTGATCCGTGAAGTTGATTCTTCTCTGAGCGTTGGTGTCTGAGCATCTAAATTAATGGTTTGAGAGTAAAGTCTATTATTGTATGCAGCATAGCCAGCAATTTTTTAAATTCAGGATAAGGTATGGATAGATTTACATTTTCCCGTGTAGAGGAGCCTACTTAGCACCGTGATTGGCAACTCAACATTGCTTTCCTGTTCTCCATTACGAGGTATTGCCGGAAACCCAAGTCTATGAGGGACTCTGCCACTTACCATCTGCTTGATACTCCGGGCCTCCAAATGGCCCCAAAAGGTGGTGGCTATTTGCAGCGCTCGGACTTTGAGCTGCGTTGAGTACCAATCTGAAATTTCTAGTTGGCTGACCTCTAAAGAATGTCAGAGGAGACTGGTGCAGACATCAAGTGCCTAGCAAAGGAGCCTTTGGGACAAGAGTCGCTCCCATCCCGGATGCTAGTGTGACCAATGTAGCAATTGTGTCTTTCCCAGGGATAAAATGAATATCGTGTCAGTGAAGCTCGAATCATAGAGTGATGATCTGAGCATCAGTGAGAAGGAAGATGCTGACCTTGGAGAGGTTTAAGAATGCCTTACGAATAGCTATCCGGAACGTAATTAAAGGCATTTTAACATCATAAGCCTTGAAGAATGCAAACCATCACCGCCGCACACTGGGGAGTAAAAGATATTGCTTTTATAGCTGCAGAGCTTATGGTCAGAAGTGATATGAAATATTAGAAAGGTGACAGTTTTATAATAATTTTATTCTTGCTCATTGTGATAATTTTCATTTGCAGCTTTTTACCTTTGAATATCTTGAATTGCATTAAGCCGTTCTCACTCCATCCTTGTCCTGTAATATTAAAGGCTGTAGTTTTAATCTGAAGAATTACAGCGACTGCTTTAGGCGCAAGCAAACAGATAATGGTGTTTATGATGCTTGTTATTTGAAGAATTAAAAGTTCTGAGTGCATCTGTCTCCCACTTAATAAAAGGAATAGAGCCCAGAGTGAAATATTGCTTCTCCTTCTTTTTATACTGTCCCTATCTCTTCTTACATGCAGTTCTTGCATAGTAGCTTTTTATTTTAGGTATGGTGGGGAGGTGGGACCCTTTCTGGTAAATAATTGACTCTTTTTTTTTCCTTTGCCTGTATTTTTCTCCCCTGCTTTTTTCTTTTTCTCGCCTATAGTCCCCCCCCCAGACAGCATATGTGTTTTCTTTATTCTAACCCGAGCTAGAATTTGCACTAGAAGGGCCAACTGTGGCATGGTGGTTGGGGTGTTAGACTCCCACATGACTGAGTGTGGTTCACGGTCCAGACCTGGCAGCTTGCTTTTTCACTTTCTCTCTCTCTCTCTCACTCTCTTTTTCTCTCTCTCTCTCTCGAATATGTGCCTTATAGCAAACTAAAATAATAATAATCATAGGGGTCAGCAGGTGGCATGGTGGTTGAAGCGCTGAACTCTCACATGGCCTACTGTGATTTGAGTCCTGGACCTGGAGACTTGCTTTCTCAATTTTTCTCTCTCTTCATTGCCTCTCTCTGGTGATTGCAGATGCGCTATAGCAAATTAAAAAATAATAATGATGACAACTAAGATTAAATAAGTAACTTAAAAAATAATAATAAATAAAATTTAATAATGATTAAAAAACACACACACAAAAAAGAATTAGCACCAGGAGTTTCTGGTTTACACGCGTTTCCCAGCTAAGGCAACGGGAAATCATGAAGATCAGTAGCAGCTCCCGAGCATTTGCCAGCTGACGAGCCGAACCTCTGAACACGTCACATCCGCTCACTTTTCCGCCTCCGAGCGCCATGCGACTAAGTCCCGCTTCTGCTCTCTTTGCCTTCTACCCCATCTTATAGAAGAAAGGTGACAGTTTTATAATAATTTTATTCTTGCTCATTGTGATAATTTTCATTTGCAGCTTTTTACCTTTGAATATCTTGAATTGCATTAAGCCGTTCTCACTCCATCCTTGTCCTGTAATATTAAAGGCTGTAGTTTTAATCTGAAGAATTACAGCGACTGCTTTAGGCGCAAGCAAACAGATAATGGTGTTTATGATGCTTGTTATTTGAAGAATTAAAAGTTCTGAGTGCATCTGTCTCCCACTTAATAAAAGGAATAGAGCCCAGAGTGAAATATTGCTTCTCCTTCTTTTTATACTGTCCCTATCTCTTCTTACATGCAGTTCTTGCATAGTAGCTTTTTATTTTAGGTATGGTGGGGAGGTGGGACCCTTTCTGGTAAATAATTGACTCTTTTTTTTTCCTTTGCCTGTATTTTTCTCCCCTGCTTTTTTCTTTTTCTCGCCTATAGTCCCCCCCCCAGACAGCATATGTGTTTTCTTTATTCTAACCCGAGCTAGAATTTGCACTAGAAGGGCCAACTGTGGCATGGTGGTTGGGGTGTTAGACTCCCACATGACTGAGTGTGGTTCACGGTCCAGACCTGGCAGCTTGCTTTTTCACTTTCTCTCTCTCTCTCTCACTCTCTTTTTCTCTCTCTCTCTCTCGAATATGTGCCTTATAGCAAACTAAAATAATAATAATCATAGGGGTCAGCAGGTGGCATGGTGGTTGAAGCGCTGAACTCTCACATGGCCTACTGTGATTTGAGTCCTGGACCTGGAGACTTGCTTTCTCAATTTTTCTCTCTCTTCATTGCCTCTCTCTGGTGATTGCAGATGCGCTATAGCAAATTAAAAAATAATAATGATGACAACTAAGATTAAATAAGTAACTTAAAAAATAATAATAAATAAAATTTAATAATGATTAAAAAACACACACACAAAAAAGAATTAGCACCAGGAGTTTCTGGTTTACACGCGTTTCCCAGCTAAGGCAACGGGAAATCATGAAGATCAGTAGCAGCTCCCGAGCATTTGCCAGCTGACGAGCCGAACCTCTGAACACGTCACATCCGCTCACTTTTCCGCCTCCGAGCGCCATGCGACTAAGTCCCGCTTCTGCTCTCTTTGCCTTCTACCCCATCTTATAGAAGAGCGCCTTCTACCCCATCTTATAGAGGAGCGGTGGAAGGCACGTTCAGGAGGGTTCTGGAGCCAACCAATGCCCCACGGATACCACGAGATGACTATAAGCTTTCTTACAAACACGTGGTCATTATCATCGACCATTTTGTTTAGGAACATTTAAACAATACTTTGTGGGGTTTTTTTTTGCGATTTTTTTTTTTTTTTGGAGAGATTTTCACTGTAGGGCGCGTGCGCTCGCCAGACAGACAGAGAGAGACATAGAGACAGAAAGCGAGAAATCACCCTCCAGGGGGGATGGTCACGCCGCAATCCCTTCTCCTCCATTCTCCTCTTGGGATCTTGGGCACGCACGCACACGCGCCCGGTGTGAGTTTTAAGCCACCGGGTCCGGGACATGAACTACGGTTGACTACGTGAGAGTCTAGCGACATAGCCATTACGCTAACTGCTGGTTCCCTTGCAATTTTTTCCCCCCATTTTTGCTATGTAAGGTTCAACTAAAACTCTTTTTTCAAAATGAACTACAAAAAATTAATTGTGGAGATAAAGCAATTTAAGTAAGACCAGATCAAAATTTCCTGAGTACTTACCAGATGGAGTATATGGCACAGAATATCCTTTACCAGGGCCAAGCAGGGATCCAAGGCAGGTCATTCCCGTATTGTTTAGACATCTTGGGAAACTCTACAAGCAGTCTTTGTGAGACTATGTATAGCTCAGCTTTGTAACAGAACTTTAGCTATTTGATATTTCTGAAATTTTTAATCCTCTGAAACATTTTTCTACATACCCTTTCATTTTGATTTTTAAAAATCACAAATAAGTCGGTGCCATGAGAGGACTTCAGACATGCAATTAATTAATAAAAGACTTGATGGGCATGTCTCAGGGGACCATACCCATCTGTTGATGGCTGGCAGATTGCCTTATTTATTTATTTATGGAGATTTTTTTTGCTATAGGGTGCATAAGCTCACCGGAGAGACAGAGAGACAGAGAGAGAAAGTGAGAAATTAGCCCCTGGGGGATGGCAACGTTGCAATTCCTTCTCCTTCATCCTTCTCTCAGGATATTGGACATGCATGTACTTGAGCCTGGTGCAAGTTTCAAGTCACCAGGTCTGGGACTCGAACTGCAGTCAGCCATGTAGGAGTCCAGCGCCTTAACTACTATACCTGCTGGCCCCGATTGCCTCATTTTTATTGAGAACCTTTGCATCTGCAAAAGTTGTAAATCGAATATTCATAAGTGAGAAGATTTCTGGATTATACATTACCGTTGATGTACAAACTTTCAAAGCAGAGTTGCTGTCTTCAAGGAATTGAGAATCCAGTTAAGACAAGGTCTAATAACCTTCCTAAGATCGTCTTCTGGGAATTTATGCAGGGTTGGTTAGATCACTTTCTAGTAAGTGTAAACATTCAGGATCTAGTAAAAGGTGAGATGGCAAATGGTGGGGTAGATGTGGACCTCTGATCCGATGTCCGACAGAAGAAAGGACTTGAGCCGAGCCCAAATGTTGGGTAAGGTGTAGAAGGGTGGATGGGGATGGTGGAACACCTGACCGTTCCATTTCAACATCAGAACCTGCTGCCGAGTAAGCCGTGGCAGGAGCACATGGTTCCCCTCCACCACCCATCCCTTTTGTCTTTGCCGTCTAGAAAGAAGGTGCTCGCGTGACGGTCACCAGTCATCCTAAAATGCTCCGTGGAGCCATCCACTTATTACAGCACTGGTTAAAGTCCTTGAAGGTGGGAACAGCATCGGCCCGGTCTCTCTTCTCACTTTTCTCTGTTAATAAGTAGACACAGGAAGAACTCGCCATCCTGGAGAAGCACCGTTCCTTATTTTCCAATTTCTCCTGACACATGGCTGGGTAGATATCTCAGGCCGGGTTCCACTCTCCCTATCTTTGCTTCTTTTCTTTCTTTCTTCTCTTTTCTCTCTCCTCTGTGCCTTCCCTTCTGTCTTCTAATCCTTCCTTTCCCCACATACTTAACTGTGTATCATTGTCTCAAAATCTGATGTACAGGAGGGACCCAGCTCAGATCTCCAGACAAAACCAAACTTCCTCTGATTCTCTCACGTAACAGAATAACATGGTATAGAGATTGTGTGCGATTATTAACTTAGTGGATTTTTTATTCTAAATATCCTGTCTATGTATTTTGCATGTATCTCTCTTGGGAATCTTATGAGGAGATAAGGACAATAGCCGGGGTAATAGTTGAGGATTCCTATGTTTTTTATTTTCCATATTTGTTTGTCCCAGCAAACATTGATTTTTAGCCCCTAGTAATAAGGTAAAGATTTATTAACCCAGGGCTATTAAATATAAGAAAAGGCACAAGAACCTGTCTTTTTAACATGCTCCTTACAGACTCCTTTAATTCCCCAAGTTTGAGAACAAATGATTCTAAACTCTGTGTTGAGCTCGTAAGTCTAGAAGTGTAGATGTAGCCAAGTCTTAAGATCCCATGTAGTTGGATAAACCATAGCCCTGTTTCCAGCCTTGACCGTGGTGTTTGCTGTGGAACCTGTCTAGGCCAAACATGCCTTCAAGTTTCTTCCTCACATCCACATTAACGTCTGCTGCATCTGTAGTCTGACCCATTCCTGGAGGGTGATGAGATGTGCTGGTGACAGTTTTAACAAAGTTTCTAAACATCAATTCCTTAAACTCATCCGATTTAAAGGCAAGCCATGGTCCAAAGCAAAATGTGTAACAATTTATGCATCACAAAGGATGGACAGAATGCACAGCTGCAGCAAATATCGAAGGGAATTGGGGGACCTTGAGACCATTTCATAAGTCCTGGAATGGTCCGGGTGAATTGTTCTAAATTCTTGACCCATGTGGTTTTCCTAAGGATTGGTTGCTTCACTGGTCAGGAGAAATGCCAGGTATGTTTTAGTTTTGTCTGTGTTTTCTCTCACCATGATCAGAATTGATTTGAAGCCGTATCTAAAAGCTAAGCCAACACATTATGTAGTTGGGCCAGGATAATAAGATGTCTACTTTCTATAATGCTGATTCTTGAGCATATTGGAGATGGATTCGCAGTGTCTGCTATCACCCAGTTTTATTTTTATTCGTACTAAAATGTAGTGCTTTGGAAGGTAACAAGCCGATGACCAGCAATTTTCAGAAAATACGCCTTATTAAATGATAGAATGTGTATCTACTGCCCACTACACAACTTGACACGTGGTAGAATTGAGTTAAACAGTAATCACAACTATTGTTCTCTAAAAATTAATGAACTCTACCCTACTGACTCTGCAATACAAGGTGACAATTCACGAAGAAGTCCAGGGATAAATGTGCATTCACGGAAGATTTTCAGTACTGACTGGATCAATTACAGAAGAAAATGACAGAAAGTGAAGGGGGGTTTCTGAAATCACTGATGCCTAGCCAACAGCGTTGTGAGCCTACTTTTTTCTTTCCTGCAGAGCTTACCTTCCAAAGTCTGCAAAGACTTAACATGTTCTTCCTATCTTGACCAATAATACTTAAGACCAAACCTATTGGAAATGCTTGTAAGACTTTTCACCCTGATGGAAGAGAAAGACAAGAAGGGAACACACCTCTTTCCATTTATTATGCTTTAAATATTTAACATGTGTGAAAATGTGATACTTGGAGTGATGGCAGCCATCTTTCCATCATGAGGATAGGTACAAGAACATCACTTAGACACTAACCCAGAGTCTTGATTCCACCAAGAATCAATGCACTGCATCCACGCACACTCTCCTTTTTATGTGAGACAGATTTTAACCATGCAGGTTTTCTTATTTTTATTTTTGTCATTTTGTTTCTTGATTATTCTGTTTCTTGAACCCAAAGCATCCTATCTGATGCATCTTTATTTATAGCAGTCATGTATTCCTTTTAAAATGTAAGTTCTATGAGGATGCGGGCCAAGTCTGTTTTTTCCCAGCTACAATGACTTCAACACAATAGGATTTGTTTCTGTCTTGCCCCAAGTCCGAGCTGCTGTGATGGCTGTGTGATGTTGTCATGTGAACAGGTTCCTCTCACTGTGTTACTCTGGCATCCAGGGTTGTTGTCCTCTTCTATAAAGTTCAAGATGGTTCCCCATAGTAACCCCATTGACTTTTGGGTCATGCCTTTAACAGGAAGATGGCTTCTTCCCCCTCCCCGTCCTTCCTGCTGGCTGGGAAGAAGCCATCTTCCTGTTAAAGGCATGACCCAAAAATTTTAAGTTTCACTTGGTAGCCCTTTGGTTAAAACATAATCACCGGCTGCCAGTGACCTAAAGTCTTTAGTCCACATAGCCAGGTGCCCAGTTAAAAATTCCACGGGGTACAATATTTGCCAGAGTAAGTGGATTACAGTGTCTGCCATAGCGTGGTGAATCCGAATCATGTGTATGCATAATAGGTATAAATAGATCTGGAAACATCAAACATGAGTACTTGTTCTATGCAGGCATGCCCTTACACTGCTGTATGAGATGATGTCATCCACCCCACACAATGTCCTACCACACAGACAGCACTGTGACCCCACTTTGCAGATGGGCTCACAGAGCAGAGGAGCTCCAGGAATGTAAGCGAGTCGCCCAGAGATATCCTTTTAACCATCGACGGCGTTGGGGTGTAAATCAGAGCCGGTTCTTGTCGAGCTTAACCGCGTAGCTCTGACTCACTACCACCTGTTTCTGTCCCAGCTGCCTCACCTGGTCCCCCACCCTGTATTGTTTAATCCCTCCTCACATTTGCCTGTGAATTCCAAGAGCTTACAGATTTTTATTGCCTACTTGTCATTCCAGTTTTCGATTTCCACTGAGTCTTTTTCTCCGCTCTGTATTTGTATGATACCAGACCCCAAATGGAATGCCTCTCTTTTATTCTGTGATTCCCCCTCCCCACCAGTGCCGGTTGTGAAATAACTGTCTCTCTACTCCCAGCTGACCCTCCTTGTATTTCTCTCTGTGATGTTGAGGCTCCACCTGTCTGTTTGGCATGCTACACCTTGCTAAGCCCTGCCAGGAGGCGGAGCGAGACGGAGACCTCACAGCCTGGAAGGACAGAACTGACCCCATTTCTTTCTGGTTGTTTCCCATTTTTTTCAACGTCCGGTTCCTGCCTGTATCACCTCAAGGTGCTTCTTCACCTTTGCAACTGAATGTGAGCTTATGTTTTCCAGCACTTGCAAGACCAGCCTCATCAGCTATCCTCAGGTATACCAGCTTCAGCCCAGCAGACCCCCTCTCTGGTGAATTTCCCCCTCACCAGTTCTTTCTCTGTTTTGTTCTAGCAATGTCAGTTTCCCTCCTTGCTTTCCCAGGCCTGGGGGTGGGAACTAGCTGGTGCACCTGCTACCTCCCCAAAACATTACCGTTACTGAGTCACACTAAACCTCTCCTCGCTCTCCGCTCCTTCAGAAGGCTGAAGGTGCTGTGGTTAGTTGGCGTTGAACTTTGGTCCTACTCAGTTATGCATTGGTGTGGTTTCATTTTTCTGAGTAGTTATGCGTTTCCATTTTTAGAAAAAGCAAGGGCCTGAAGAGACAGTCCTTGCTAGAGGATGGGATCCCCCTCCTACATCCCTGTCTGTTCCACCAGGAGGAGGCACACTTTGGAGGCCACAGTACAGGTGTGACAAACCCTCGCATCTGTTCCTCCTTGCCCAGATGGTGATATGGTTCTCATTGACGTTGCTGATAGGCTGGGGCTCCCCTGTGCTCAGGAACATCCCAAATCCAGAAACACCTTGCACTCGAGTTTCTTTTCGAAGAAGGATAAGGGTCCTCTTGGTTCTGCCCACTTCCCAGAAGGGAAGATTGAGACAGAGCAAGGAATGTGCCCAAGATTTCGAATTAGGCTCCAGCACAGACGAGGAAACCGTCGCATTGTTGTACTCGTTTTCCCTAACCTTCCCAGAAGGAGGACATCAGTGACCTCTGAGGGCAGCGTTCTTTCCCTTCTTCAACCTCTCTCCCTGGCAAATACAAGCCTTCATTTTTTTAAATGCCTACTCTTCTGGCACTTTCCACTGGCATAAAATTCAGCTCAGAGAAGGAGAATAAGAGCAAGATCAAAAGCTCGTATAATTTCGCTTCTCAGGGGGAGAGAAACCCTCTTCTAAGCAGTGTGCTTTCCAGGAGGGATCCAAAGCCCCGCTTCTTTGTTGACAGTGAATTGGAAGCGGGGGAGAGAACTTGGTATTTCTTTCTTCAGTCACTAATGAAACCAGGGGTGGCTTAGGCAGCCAGGATAAATAATCACTGGGGAGTACCCAGAGCTGACAGTGAACTGTGGGGGCCCCAGGAAAGGGAAGGGGCAGCGCCCCAGTGTCCTTGCAGACTGTGGAGAACTGGAGTCCTCGATTTATTTGGTTCGCAGTTCTTATCTGCGTGTTGCTAGCCGACAACGAGTCTGAACCTTTGGCCAGGTGATTTTCCCCTGATGGTGTCCGGCACTGTGAATACGGTGGCCCGTTCATCACCTGATTGCATCTCTAAGCCTCGCATACAAGTCAGGCTATTTTTATTTTATGTTCTGCTTTGACAGTGGTGGATCTGGCCACAGGAGGGGCTAGTTGATATGATAAGTTGCTTTGAAGATTGAGTGATATTTAAGATCTTGAGTGACTGCAGTGTGTTGGTGCGGCTGGGCTCTTCAAGGACACGTTCTACATGTTTAAAATGGGATGTCTGGGGCTGCCACTGCATAATCGACTGTGAAATAAGCCCCTTGGAAGGGACAATTACTCCTGGGCCTCGAATGTAGTCAGGTCTCCTGCCGCAGTGAGAAGGAGAGTCCTGCTCAGTTTTAGTTCCAGTGAAGACTGCCATTGCTTTATTGCTTAGACGAGCTGGATCTGGTTTACGAAATCACCACCCCGCAGTCTCAGGCACAGCCCCAGAGACCAGCCAACGATCGGCCATGGTAGGAACCGTTCATCCACTCATCCTAGTACTAATTACCCAGAATGCAGTTGCTGAGAGCCTCCTCTGTGCTGGGTAAACACCTAGGGCCTAGGAACAAGGACACAAAGAGAGTATGTCTTTTTGTTGTTGTTGTTACTTCTAGAGGTTTTTGCTATAGGGTGCCTGCACTCGCCAGAGAGAGCCAGAGACAGAGATGGGAGACGGAAAGTGAGAAATCTCCCCCATTCCCCTGGAGAGGGGGGATGGCCACAGTGCAATTCTCCTCCATTCTCTTCTCAGGATCTTGGGCACGCATGCACATGTACCTGGCATGATTTTCAAGCTACCAGGTCCAGGACTCAAACTGTGGTTGGCCATATGGAAGTCCAGTGACATAACCACTATGTCACCTGCTGACCACAAGTACATTTTTTTTTCTATTTTTTTAAAACAGATTTTTGCTAAGGGTCCATGTGCTTGCCAGAGACACAGAGAAAGACAGACAGAGAGGCAGAGAGACAGAAAGCAAGAAATCAGCCCCCCAGGGGAGATGGCCACATGATCCCTTCTCCTCCACTCTCCATGTGGGATTTTGGGCATGCATGCATATGCACCCCGTGTGAGTTTGAAGCTGCCAGGTCTGGGACTTGAACCATAATTGGCCATGTGAGAGCCCAGCAATGTAACCATTATGCCATCTGCTGGCTCCCCCCAATGCACTTCTTAAATACACAGTTAAGTAGGCAATGAGAGGAAGGGAGAAGAGAGAAAGAACCAACATTATTATTATAAACACTAGGCTACATTGCAGAAATGCCATGATGTATGAATTTCCTCAACCACTTCATGAAATAAGTGTTATGGCCCTTTTCCAGAAGGTAAAACTGCGATTTGGAGCAGTGGACCTCTGAGCCCGAGGCACGTGGTTGACGTGGCATGGCGCCACACTGCGTCTGCTCGTCTGCTCGGGTGGAGGGTACGTGTGCTTGCTGCCCTCGCCCTGGGCTGGCGAGAAGTTCAGTCCCAGCCTTGAAGTGACCGGGACTTGGTTCGCTCTCTCACAAATCCTGGAAGCCTTCCTACTCCTGCAGTCTTTCTTTCTCTTAATGGAGAAACTGTTTTCCTTTCCTAAACTAATCATGGATGCTCAAAGCTTTTAGGGAAAGGTACCCACTGATGTCACGTCACATTAGACACACAATTACAGTGACAGATTGCCAATACCCAAACCTGAGGCACCGTGCTGAGCAACCCCCAGAACTGTAAACCAGCGCTTGACCTAAAAACTGCAGCTGATATTGGAAACGCCCAGTGAATTCAAGAAATCCTGTGGATGACTCCGGAATTCAGCAAGGCGCAGTGTACGATGACAACGATGACAACCGTAAAAGCTGAGGAACTCTTTTTCCTTATCAGTATTGCCTTGTTCCCTATTGATAAATGCCCTTATCAGTCATAAAACTTTTTTTGTAAAATATGCACACACATACACACTCCAAAGCAAGAAAAATAGTTTTAAAATGTGTTTGTTATCAGTGAAATCTGATATTTAGTTTACAATATAAATGAAATCTTTTCATTTGTTTACGTTGGTTTCTCTGAGTCTTGCGTTCATTCTGCATGTGTCTGCCAGGGAAAATTTCCCAAACCATCACTTCTGTTTTCCTCACTTGAATACTATAATTGCTTTTCTGGATATTGTGGTTTGAATCACTTCCAACCTCTACCTGGAGAGGTTAGATATAAAAACAACATTTATTCATTTATTTTAAAAATTTATTTATTTTATTATCTTAAAATTTGACCAGAAAGAGAGAGAGGGTAAGGGAGAAAGCAAGCTGCCAGGTCCAGGACTTGAACCATGCTTGGCCATGTGAGAGTCTAGTGCCTTCACCACCATACCACCTGCCTGCCCCCAAAACAGTATTTAAAATATATTTTTTCCAGAACCCTCTCTAGAGATGCTAAGGATTGAATTAGGTTCAACCAGTCATGTTGGGCAGCCTCTGGAAGGTATCAATGACTTGTGAGGCAAAGGTGTGGGGCGATAGGTGTTTCTGCAGCGGGATTCCACGCCCCTCCTCTCCTGGGCTTCTCCCTGCAGTTATGGTGGAATAGTGGTGGCTTGGTCCCAGCCTTGGAGCATAGCTCCAAGGCTACAGATACACTGGTTCTCCTTGTAGTCCAGCCCTACGCAGATCCAGATGTCCCTGGAGGAGCAGTCTAGAAGCCATTTGTCCAGCAGCTCTAAGAAGCTTATAAACTTCCAGTTTCCTATGTTCAATCCCTTCCTGATCAAAAGACCTGGAGTGGTCCTCTTTGTATTTTTGAATCCTGACTAATATGGAAGTCTAAAAAGGCAGGTTGGAGTCACCAAAGGGTTCCAACTCATTTTTTGATCCTAACTGCAAACCTGACATTTTCTAATTCTCACTTAATGTCTCCCTACTGCCCTGCTTTTGCTCAGTTCATTTTCTTGGCTTGGAATGTCATTGATTCTGCCTTCAAGCCACAGTTCAAGTATCACTTACTCTGAGAGTTTTAGGGGAATATAAGATATTTGAATCATAGGCACACTTGTTTTGGGGGCTTTGATTATACCATGGTCCAGGGACATGGAAGTGAAATAGGGCCCTTGCATTTGGGAGGCTTTCAGTCTACCGCACAAGGTGGAGGAATAAATGCACAAACTCAGAGATGCGCACCTGTCCATCTTAGAGTCTGGCACCACGTTGGTGCTCATGAAAGGCTGCTTACGTGGTTTGATATGGTGTGTGGGCGGGCTCATATGTAGGGA
>NW_006159931.1:407289-409667 GCF_000334495.1 Tupaia belangeri chinensis
TTCACATTGCAGTCTTCGGTGCCATGGAAGAAACACTGTCAGTTCCACTTGATGGATTCCAAGTCCATATTTCATTTCACCAGCTCTAGGATAATGATTTGCCTGGTGCTTTGATCTCTAAAAGCCACCATGATTTCTTATGGAAAGAGAATATTCTGACTCTTTCCTTTCTACATAAAGAAAAAAAGAATTAATTTCTTTCAGAAGACATCCCATAACACTCCATTCGAGGTTTTATTTTTTAATTTTTTTTTTCGAGTACGTGGTTAATTCTAGGATTAGAGTCCCTCTCCCAGATAAGGAAAAACATGTTAATAAATTGGGATTATTACTTACTATCTTGGTTTTGTACAATTAAGGGTATATTCATGAGAGGCCTTCATTCAAGTTTTATTAAAACAAACAATCAATCAAAAAGGCAACTGACAAAGGAAGATTTTCTTTTTTTCTTTAATTCCCCAACTTGCCTGCCTAGAAACATGGCTGTCTGCCAGACAGAGCCACTGTCGAACACACTTACAACGGAGAGAGATTTTCAGTCTAATTTCTTTAGGGCTTCCACCATGCTCGATTAAGGAACTTCAGAACTTGAAATCTGGTTTTCTTGAATCCTTTCCTTTGTTTCTTAGTGGACAATCTACCTTTTGCCTGGTGAACGGAATGCCCGGGCAATAGTGATGGTAGTAATGATTATAGGTGCCAGCTGCTGCTCCCACTGCTCCCAGTGGCACCAGTTTAAATTGGGGTTATGCTCATTCAGCAATTCCTTACCTGAAGACAATGCTGGCCTTTTCTTTAGTGTCTCTCTTCCCTTGTTCTCCCAACGTAACCAACTCCCTTGGCTCCCAGATGGTTCTAGCTTAACTTTTGGTTTTAACATCCAGCTTACCCCATCTTCCTGTGGTTCTGTCCTCTGAATTCTTGAGTTTACCTTCTTGTCAAGACTTCTCCTTGAACTTAAACATGGCCCTCATTTTCCTGTCTAGCAAGATACCTGCAAAGTCTAAATCTGAATATTTCTTTGTTGGTGTATTCCCCAAAGAGAAATGTTGATGTTCTCGCCTCTGGTTACTGGCATTCTTCTCTAGAAATAGGGCATTTGCTGGTATAATAAAGATTAGATCATATTCAATTAGGCTGGTCCCTAATCCAATATGAGTGGTAAGACTGGTCTGTCCTTTTATAAAGAGAAAACAGAGTAATAGAGTGGAGAATGCCACATAAAGATGTGGAGACACACAGGCACAGAGAGAAGATGACCATGGGCAGATGAAGGCTGAGACTAGAACCGTTTTGCTGGAAGGAACACCTGGGGTTGATAGAAACTCTTGGCAAGGAAGGATTCTTCCTTAGAAGCTTTAGGGGGAGCTTGGTTTTGTCAAGACCCTGGTTTGGGACTTCTGGTCTCCAGAGCTATGAGAAAATAAATGTCTATTGTTTTAAGCTGCCCAATTTATATAATTTGTTACCCTTAGGAAACAAATACAGAAACTCAAGCAAGATGGAGCCCATTTGGCCCCATGATTAGGTACTGGGTGTCAGACCCGCTCTACTCCAGCTCTCTGTTGGGAAATTCTTTCTTATGTTGTAATATCCCATTGAAGTTCACAGTTGCCATATCTAGCATCCTTACTATTTCCGGCATTTTGTATCAGCCTCTGTATTTTGCAGAGGAGCCTACCCAGGCTCAACACCCAGTGAGTTGATCAGAGTGACGCAGGTAGTGGGTAGCTGAGCCCAGTGCTTTCTCTGTTCTGTTGACTGGAAGTCCAGGGCACTTTTCATGACCCCATTCTGCCTACCTGGTAGAGTAAACAAAGTCCCAGGAATATCGTTCATTTCTTCCTTCACCACTGTCTGCCTGTGTGCTGTAGCTCAGGCAAGCTTTGCACCGAAATCAGGAATTTGAGCTTAATCAGATCAGTGAAAGCAGACAGGAGCTAAGGTCATTTACATATTTAAAATAGTTTGTAGCTCCTCATGGTCCACCTCTGATTTCCACTGATCTGTCCCTGATCCGTCCCTCGTCTGAGTCACCGCCATCTCTCAATAAGGCCACTGCATTAGCCATTGGGGTCTGCTTCTACCCATGCTGGTCTGTCCTCAAAGAAGCAAACAGCATTTAAACATAGAAATCATATAAGCACGGTTCGTCCAGTGCCTTCCGTTTTTCACCAGAGAATACTTAGCCTGGGGGACAAGGTCCTGCAAGCTCTCTGACTTCACGTCGTCTCTCTTACCCCTTGTTCACTGCCTCCCAACATTACATTTTCTTTTTTCCCCTTAAATATACAGAGATCATTCTCATCACCAATCTTTGGATTAGCTTTGTCCTATGCTTAAGTATTCAGTAGCAATTCAGATATTTTCTGTTTATA
>NW_006159931.1:409952-487050 GCF_000334495.1 Tupaia belangeri chinensis
AAAAAATAACAAAAAAAGAATTCCCTGAATAACCTACCTACCCAGTCTGCCTATCTATCTACTTGGCTTTACTTTCATCATAGACATTGTTACTATTTCAAATTCTCTAACTTGCCTTGTTTATTTGATCTCCCTGAACAATCTCTAAGATTCGTAAGGGCAAAAAAATTGTCCATATTTTCTTTTGCTAAATTTCCTGCACATGATGCAGTGCCTGATAGACAGCAAATGCTCGGTAAAGGATGGTCAAGTGAACACCAACTTACGAGGTAATGGAATAACCAAGCTTCCAGAATTCACCGTGTCAGCTAATGATCTTACATGAATGATCTTGTTTATTGCAACCAAATGAGTGAGTAATGATCTTTTTCCAAGTTTACTTATTTATTGCTTCCATGAGACAAACAGAGAGACAGAGAAAGAGATAGACAAACATCCCCAACAGGGTATTTCCACTGTGATCCATTGTAGCCTTAGCCAGACCAGATTATAGACATGCATACACCCAGCGTGCACAGGGAGGCCTCCGGGTGCCAACCTGGGCCATTCCCATGATGCCCAGCATCACAGAGCATTGTCACCACTGTGCCACTCTCTGGACTTAGACATGATTCTTAATCCCCATGTTGGGAATGAGACACTGGGGCCAAGAGTGATTAAAGCTAGTAATAGCTAGTAAGTTTCAGGGGCAGGACTTGAACCCAGGTGTGTGAACAAGCTAGTCCTCTCATGCCAGTGCTCTCTGCTCATAGATTGTACACAAACTCTAGTGGCTTCTTTCATGGCAGGCAATGATCATTTTAGAAAGCAAAATGTGAGGAATGAAGGCAATGATGTTTTCTTCTTTATGGGAGTTGACCGGCTCAGTCCTCTGATCCAGGGCCATCATGCAGCACATCGAGTCAGGAAAATGGCCCTCTTCTTGGCATTCCCATTGGCTTTAGGGCTCCATTCTGGCATAATTTCCTTTGGTATTTTATAGGCTGGGGGTACATGATCCAGGCAAGTCAGTGGGTCCCCTGAAAGTAGAGGATTCTTCAAAACAAAGGGGTCACAGCAGAGGATTGTTCCCTGCATCCCCTCCTCCTCATATGCCTCCCATTAATTTCTGCTTCTGCATTAGCAAAGCTGGCTAGGACACAGGCTCCATTTAGCAAAACGATGGAACACAAACGTTTATCGAGACTGTGCTTCGAATCAACAGGGTTTTCCTCAGATTGAGTTGCCGCCAATTATCCTCCATGCAATTATGGTGATCCCAGAAGCAAGCAGATGGGGAAGAGTTTTGTTTTCAAATGGAGGAGAAACCAATATGTAGGAAGAAAAGGCAGCTTGTTCATTTGAACAGACTCCAGGTGGCTGGTGGCCAAAAGGCAAAGAACTGGGGAGCCAAGTCTGGCCCCGGATCAGTCTGACTGCCCACAGACCAGAGGAACTACCCAGACAGCAGGACTCTGCCTCCTCTCGCCTTGTCTGCCCTCGGCCAGCATGACATGAGTGTGGAGGCGAAGGGTGAGATGACCCCCCGAGACCCTCATAGGTCAGGCTCCCAACCTTGCTGCTGTTGGAACATCACACCCTGCTATTCTGTTGTTGTTCAACAATGTCATGTTGTGTGTTATTATGGAAGAAAATTCAAAATTCAGGAAAGACATTCAAAAGCCCAAACCATATGGCGAACCTCCTTAGATGGCCTTGATTGTGTGGATTTTTTTTTTTTTGAAACCCAGGTTTCTAATTTATTTGTCATATGAATTGTTTTGTGTTTTTAAATTTTTATTTCATTTTCTTTCATACATTCAATCATGTTATTTAGCTAACAAAGTCAATGTGCCAACATGTGAACATTTCTCTGTAGTCCAGTTGATAAAACTATAAACTTATCTTCAACAGATAATACCACACTTCTTTGTCCCATGAATGCTTTGCCTCTCTATTTTTCTTCTAAATGTCCTTCCTCAGTCTCTACTCTTGGAGTGTTGCAAAAACTTGAAAGATATTTTCCCTTTCTTGAGAATTACACTGTTCCAGACTTTTTGCTGGATTCTGCCCCTTGAGGTTACCATTCCCAAGAGAGCCGAGCACACCAGCATGCCGAATGATTACCGTAATTGTTACGGTGTGCGTTTTTATCTATCGTTACACGATATACCTAGGGCTCTATATAACCAGTCAATAACACCAATTTCAGGAGCATCAATGCTTGGGGGTTTTGTTCTCCTTTTGACAAGACAGGAACATTATCAGACTGAAGCAATTCCAAGGCACATGGAGTGTGGAAATGATATTTACATTTATTCAGTACGTTATTTGATGTAGGTATAATTAAATGAGGGAAACTTTGATGCAGAAATCAGCCCCGGTCATGAGACGGATGAAGGTGTTTAAAGTTTAGTCACTCATGTAGCAAATAATGTATACATTCCTCTCTCAGAAAAAGGTAACCATTTCTCTTAGATAAATAGGTGGGGGAAAAAATGATGACCTCAGTGGGACCAGCAGTTGGTGTAATGGCTATGTCGCTGGATTTCCATGTAGTCAACAGCGGTTCGAGTCCCTGACCCATGGCTTAAACTCATGCCGAGTGTGTGTGTGTGTGTGTGTGTGTGTGCATGCCCAAGATCTCGAGAGGAGAATGGAGGAGAATGGAGGTGAAGGGATTGTGGCATGGCCATCCCCCCCTCCCTGGGAGGTGATTTCTCAATTTCTGTCTCTCTCTGTCTTTCTGGTGAGCACATGCACCCTATAGGAAAAACCTCTCAAAAATATATAAATATATGTATAGATATGACTTCAGGGTTTGTCTCTGTCTGGTTCATACATTACTGCATAATTTTTGGTCATATTCACTGAGACTTGATTTCTTCCTGTAAAGCAGCATTCTTAAATTCCAGGACAAATTGTACTAATAGTTCCTGAAACAGCAATTTTTGTTAGGGAAACAGTTGTTCTAGTCCATTTTTGAACTTCTTAAGGGATTGCTTCACTCTGTACACAAGGAAATGGGATTGCTCGAGGGCATGGTGACAGGTTCCTAAGTGATCACCTCTGACATGAATGAGCTTTGTGGGGCTGAACCGGGACATGCAAAATAGAGCCTGGCCATGTAACGACATGTCTGAGGTAGAGGCGTCTCTTTTGGATGGTAAGGGGAAAAGGCCCAGGAAACCTTTAGAGACAGGAAGCAATTTTGGAAGTGTTGCAAAAGACAGTGATATTGTTCTTGGTTTAATGGGTGATCTGCCCATGAAATAAAGCTGCAGGGCCACGTTTGTCTCGGTTAATAATGTCAGCGGAACGAGGAGGTTTAGCTGTAATAACAGTAATAACTGTGTCTATGTAACTGCTGGGGCAGAATCTCCATCTGCAGCCTCATAACGTATGACCTTTGTTATACCTCTACCTGTTGAGTCTTTCAAGGCAAAATTGGCTTGTCTGTTCTGTTCAGTGGATGGAGGTTGAAATAGTCCATTTTTCCTGGGTAAATCAAGGTCTTGTGGGTGGTGATTTAATCTTGCAAGTATCCTTTTGGACTTGATTAAAATTGCAGAGAAAAGAACTCAGACATTAACAAATACATTGTTCATTTGATACTGCATTAGGGGGGTTTAAAGATGGGCCTTTTTTTTTTTCAATCTCTTGTCTGTGTTTTTATCACCTTCCTATCCTCCTCCACCCCCCATAAGAAAATACTGGCACCTGCATTTTCTTTCTACGATACATTCCCTGACCTCTCCTGATAGAGTTAACCATTCTATACTCTTAGAGTGTATTTTTCTTATTATACCTGTTGTACTATTTATCAATATGCTTGTTAATATATCTAGTCTCTATTGCTGGCCTGTGAGTGCTTTCAAGGCAGAGACTAGGTCTTGCTGAACTCTGTATGTTTAGTGCCGAAGATGCCCCTTCGTTAGGACCAGCAGGTGGCATATTGGTTAAAGCATTGGTCTCCTACATGGCTGACTGTGGTTCAAGTCCCAAACCTGGAGGCTTGAAACTCACACCAGCTGTGTGTGTGCGTGTGTGTGTGTGTGTGCCTAAAATCCCGAGAGGAGAATGGGGAAGTGATTATGGCATGGTCATCCCCTCTGGGGGGAGTAATAATTTCTCACTTTCTCTCTCTCTCTCTTTCTCTCTGGCAAGCACACACACTCTATAGCAAAAATATCTTAAAAAAAAAAAAAGAAGATTAGTGATCAGCAGTTGGTGTAATGGTTATTACTTGCACATAGACCACCACTGTTCAAGTTCCAGACCCGGTGGCCTAAAACTCAAGCCAGTCGTGTGTATGTGTGCCCCAAATCCCAAGATGAGACTTGAGAAGGGATTGTGGCATGGCCATTGATTTTTGTCTCTCTGTCTACCTGTGTCTCTCTGGCTAGCATGCACGCTCTATAGCAAAAAATTGCACTTGGAAAAAATTAAAAAGATGGGGGCCAGCAGGTTAGGTATAGTGGTGGGAATAGGGACTCCCACATGGCTGACCGTGCTTTGAGTCCTGGACCTGGTGCTTGCTTTCTCATTCTCTCTTTCTCTCTCTCTCTGTCTGTCTCTCTTTGGTCAAATTGAAGAATAAGAGTAAATAAATAAAATTAAATAAATAATTTAAAAGTAAAGAAAAAGATGGAGCTTCATTGATACACACTACTTTCAAGAAGTCCAATTGAATATTGTTTAATGCATCTTTTTTCCCAGAATGTCTTCCCACAATGTTTGCCCACGTGTTCTCCCAATCATCTGAAGCAGTGGTCAGGAGAGAGAAAATAGTGGAAGAAACACATGAAGAGAGGTAGGTGAAGTGGAGGTTAGCTGAATTGCTCAAGATTTTTTTTTTTTAATTTTTGGTTTAAAACATTTACGCTTATTAAATTTGCAGCCAGAATGTAACATCTCCTGTCATCAGCACTCTGAGGAGGAAAAATCCAACACAGAAGCAGTTGAGTTTCCTGTCCCAGCAACTCCACAGGGCACGGCCGAGGAAGGTCCCACTTTAGAGAGCTGTTGAAGCCCTTTCTAATTCAGAAGGGTAGACATCTGGTAGAAGGAACAACTAACTTTTGGTCTTAGCAGTGGAATGCATGGTCATTTGTGAAAGTCTTTTCCATTTTCAGGCATAGTCTCAGTATGCCTGAAAAGCAGCAGGCATTGTCGGGGATCCGAGGGTACCATCTGCATCCCACCAGTCTGCATGGCCTGTGAGCAGTAGGAAGCTTGGCCAGTGTGGAGGACCAGAGTTCAGCTGTCAGGGCGCTATGGAGTTCACTGTCCAATTTTTCTAACATTAATTACAACCATAGATGTACTCTTTTCCTGGTATTCTAATCCCACTGGAGACTTTACATTAAGACCTTTGTACACATTTTAGGCACAACATGTCCTCCAGGTGAGGGGGTGGGAACTGCAGGCCGGAAGTAGGAAGAGTGCACACTCTCCCTTTTTGTTTCCCAGGAATCCAGGCTTGTCTGGCATGAAACTGCAGTTGAACCCAACTGCCTGTGTTTGCAGGGCACCTTCTCCCATGGACCACACACCACCTGACACCATAGGATTCTTGTGGGGATTCCACAGCCTCTGACTCTGCTGCCTCCATCTTCCCAGACATGGATGCATCTCTGGCCCAGGAGCCCAGCACAGCCTCTGGGGCAGAGGTTGTCACCTCAGTTGTATTAACTCCCTTGAGGACAGCTGCAGAATCTTCAAGGGTAGGCAAACCTGGGCAGGCAGAGGAGCCATTTCCACAGGATTAGCCCTTCCAGAATGCATCTCTTCCTCGGGACTTTCTGCAGATGCTTTCCCTCTGCCCACCTTTGATTTTCTTCATAAGGATGTGTCAGTCCTGGCTCTTTTGCTGTGGTGGAAATACCTGTTTGATTGGGATAAGCGTAGGCATACTGTCTTCTATATGCATCTGATATCTGGCCTTTGGAACTGATCTTTAATTGTTGGCACCAATCCTGCCAAATGTCTCGGTGAAGTCGATTGTCTGGTGGCAGTTTAGAGGGTAGTGGGGGCCCTGACATCTTTTTCTGAGGCTGTAGGCTGCCATTGCATTGTGTCTTCTCCTCTGGACAGAAAGCTTTGTCATCCTTCACAGACTTTTTCTTTTTTTTTCCTCCTCTCTGCTGAAGTTGTTGATGGCCTTGTAGATGTGCTTGGTTGACTGGAAGCCCACTGTTGCACTTCGGTTTTTACGAACACTTGCTCACACGTAGGATTTCCTCACTCTCCCCTTGATATTTCTGTAGATTTCCACTACTTGCCTCTTGCATGCTCCAGACTCAGAAAGTAAATCAGGTTGATTAATGAAAATTCTCACTCCAGATTCCTTAACTGTGTTGTGAACACAGGGTTGAGCTCTTGTTTGCTAATTATTTGCCTTGAGCTTGGGCCAGCCCGCCTGGGCTTGGTAACCTCATGAGATGTGAAGTAATAGACCCTTAGTCATTACTGTTCTCTCTCCACTATACCCAGGCTCATACTACTATGTTTATTTTACCTTCCACCTCACCTATTTTCCTTTTCTTGTTCCAATTTTCCTTCTGATAACTTTATATGTTTTAAAATTTTGTTTATTTAATTTTATTTATTATTATTATTATTATTTTACTTTGCTCTAGGGAATGTGTGCTCATCAAAGAGAGAGAGAGAGAGAAAGCAAGTAGTCAGGACTTGAACCGCGGTAGCCATGTGGGAGTCCAACACCTTAACCACGGGGCCACCTGCTGGCAATGAGAACTAGCTGTTACGGTTTTCTGTTTTGTTTCCTCCACTACTATGTTCTCTTGTCCTCTTTTTTCTCTTTTCCTTTATTTAATGTTTTAAACCTGGCAGTTACATGTCTTGAAGCTGACTGCTTGGCTTTAAAACAATGTGAAGACTTTCTCTGGCAGGCCTCATCTGCTTGATTTCTATCTACTTACTTCAGAAAGTTTTGGGAATGACTAAGCAGTACATGTAAAGAGCTGCCAAACAGTCACATCTTATGCGTGGGAACACTTGATAAATTCACCAGCTATCTTTTGTTCCTCTCTTTGACTGTCTCCTCTCTTCTTCAGTACCTAGCTACCCAGCTTCTCCTCTACGGCCCAGTCAGTCTTTCTCCTTCATGGTTTTACAGGAGTCCCACTGTAGGGCTTGGCATCCTCTGAAATCATAACATTGTCCAGCCTGTGATTATCGTATACTGCCGTGGGGAGTCAGTGCTACTGTGTTAATTTTTGTCTATTTTTTCCCACCTTTCTCTACTACATAGACACAGAACCTGTGGGGATAGCTGTAATAGAAATGACTCCATGTAATAACAGGCTGTGGGGTCCATGACCTCAACGAGCTCCCCACCTTGGAATAATTGCTGATGACGTTCATTTTGCCTCATGCTTTCTAATGTCCTTCCTACGTATCTTTACCTCATTTCTTGTTCCACATTTACATTTTACTCTAAGGATAAAAGTGAAAAATCCTGTTATAAAATGGCAGGCTGGTGATCAAAGAAGGGAAATTAGTCCTTCTAGGTCACACTCCAACTCAGTGGTAGTGTTGGGATAATGATGATGACACGTTACTTGTAGGAGACACTCGATGCCCTGACCTTTTTGTGGATTCTTTGATCTGGTGAACTTTCTAGAGAAAGGCCTTGAAAAGTTCTTCTTTACTCCAAGTTAGCCACCAGACAAAATGTTGGTTCAAGTGTCTCATTGCTATCCTGATGTGACAATGAAAATTTCAGGATGGGGAGATCTGCCGAAGATTCCAGCCCAAATCTGACAGTAACTATTTGAAAATCTAATTCTGATGCTGATTTTTGCCATAAAACAACGACAGCATCATGAACTGTGGCACAGAAAGAAACAAGGAGCCCAGAGAGCTCATGGACAGCAGGAAGCAGTTGTGATATAAACCACTTGCACATCATGCCTTTGGTGGTCCCTTTTTGAGCTCATATTGACAGATTGCGCTCATATTCCTCTATCCTGCGCTCAGGATTTTGTGTCCTTCTAATATCAGACATTTAAACCTTTGTTCCAATTTAGGTCAAAATCACTCAAGCAGAACTCTGAGTTAATGTGTAAATTTTCCCCTAGGGTTCCCTTCATTTTGGAATGAAATGCTTAGTCCCTTCTTAAAAGAATTTCGGGCATTATTGAGCAGGCTTGAAAGATTTCTGGAGGGTGGGGGCTAGCAAGAAGAACTTTCCACATATTGCTCCAAGAAAACGGCATGGATAGTAACAGAAATATAGTCTCCTTTGTCCTTTTGCATTTCAATGTTTGTAATATTCTCTATTATTCAACCATCTGTCTCTCAGTCTGTCATTCTTAAGGGGAAAGAATAGGACCGAGTTCTCAAGTTTCTTTCAGGTCTTACGTTACAGGACTCTACAATTCCACTTTTGTTCTTATCTACTCCCTGTTCTTTACAAACCCCCAACTTCTTCGTGTTTATGTTGTTATTTTTAAGTTGTTGCATAGCAGGGTTTCCTTATCCCCCCATCCCTTCTCATGTCAGCTCCTCACATCCATTATTGACCATGTTTTGAACTGTCCATCTTAAATAATACCTAGTGGTATCCCCCATACACATACCTCTGGGGAGGTAAGATCTTAGTTGGTTATCCATTCTTCATAGCTTTTTAATTAGTAAGATACTTGCCTTTCATTTGTCTATTGGTTACCCCATAACCTTAAGTAATATGCTTAAACTTCTATTTCTTGGTCCATCAACCTCATAGACAGACTTGTTTTATTCATGCATTGACAAAATATTGTCTCTGCTAGAGCTGTCTTAGTCAAAGTCCACACCTACAGTTTCTCTACTGTAAATTAGCACCTTAGTAAAACTACCTGTCACCTGGTTGGCAATAAAACTGTGAGACAAAGACACATTGGAAACCAATATCTGAGCAGGCTTAGGAAAGTTAAAACTGATAAACTCGGGAGACACACACACACACACACACACACACACACACACACACACAAAATCAACATGATAAACAGTAATTGGGAAAATCGCTCACTTAAAAAAGAAACACTATCCAACAATTAGCCGAATTAGCACCTCTATTGATTCTTGGAAGTATTTTCTCCCATTTAACCTACTCAGATCAATTAGCTTGGCATCTGCCTCCAACTTCATATATCAATAGAGCTGTTTTCTCCCCAGCTAACTGCTACTTAGGAGATAATGGGAGGGGTGGACCATTTTACAAGACAATAACACGGTTTCTGGAGAAATAAATCTAGCAACTGAAGGAATCAGATTTATTTCCAAAGGAAGCACTGCATCCCTCCCATGGTGCCTGATACACCAGCGGTTAAACAATTAAGGTTATTTTTGGATACCAAGTTAATTACTTTGAAAAGTCAGTGATACTGCCGTTGACAAATACTACCCTTAAAACCCTCAGAAATAACAAGGCAGTCAGTCAGAACAGCTAAAATGGCAACATTTGACATTTGTTATTGCAGGAATTATGGTCTTCCTGCAAAGTTACCTGATCTTTCTCATCTTAATTGAACCTTATCAGGGCAGGCTTTAGAAGTTACCTGGAAGTGGAGACTGAGAACCCCACCGTTTTCCTTGTTAGACCCAGTGAATATTCCCCAAATGATTGTTCGCCTTGATTAGCTGTCAAGCACCTTTCTCTGGATTGCTAAGTCCCTTGATTTTAAATTCTATTTAGGAGCTAGGCAGGCCCCAAATGTCAAAGAACACCATCATAATGGCCAATGATTGAACTGAAACTTGGTTTGCTTCCTGCAAAATTTTGATCTCTGTTCAATGCAGAGGATTACAAACAATAGAAAAGGGAGGTACATGTGTTATATAACGTAAGATTTATGTAGCCATTAAAAATAATGTCCTCAAATAATATTTAATGATAATGAAAATGCTAGAGATCTATAGTTAGGTATAAAGAGACATAAAACAAAACTTCTCTGAAAATCTAATTTTATTTAATGTAGCTGCATATGGGTCATCACCATAAAAAAAGGAGGAGGGCTTGAAAGAAATATGCTGTGTTTGTTTCATTGGCAGGTGTAGGGGTCAGGTGGTAGCTGCCAGGAACACAACACTCTTCAACTAGCAATCTTAAATAATACCTGGTGCTATCCCCCATACACATACCTCTGAAGAGGTGAGATATTAGTTGGTTATCCATTCTTTCTTCAACATGGACCCACATGGGAAAGTTACCAGTTCACATCCAGAGACCTCTCACATCCAGAGATCTCTCTGAGTTCTCTGGGCACATGCGCATCTGTGGTCTGGGCTAAGAAGAGCTGGGAGGAGATATTGGAATCAGGACGCTGCTGGGGTATTGTATCTCTCTCTTTCTGCTTCTCTTACTCATGGAATAAGTAGGTAAACTTTGAACAACGTGAGAAGATAGTGTGTGATTTTATGGGTGGTTTTTATTTATTTTCACTTTTTTGTATTTTCTAAATATTAATTTAACACACAAATGTATCTTTTACAGCATGAAGAAATAAGTTATGTCTTAAAGATTTTTTCTTTTTTCCGTGAGTGAGTGAGAGAGAGAGAGAGAGAGCATATGCGTGTGCACCCAAGCAGGGTTTCTATGCTGTGTTCCACTTCCAACCACAGCTAGTCCCTAGATAATGAGCCTAGTCTGCCTATGGGTTCAGGGAGATCTATGGACACGAGCCCAGAACTTTCTAAATGAATCAGTTTCATAGACTGATGCTACTGCTATATCACCATTTGGTCCTTAAACTATTTTAAAATCATTACAGGGACACTAATGGCTTAAAGATTCAAAATTCTAAACCCTTCTTTCCTATCTTCTTTCTACTTATTTTATGAGCTACCACAAGCCAGAAGGTGGCTATCTCCATATCTCTTGATAGTTACTTTTCTTTGCTGCAGATGCACTTAAGGAAGGATGCCCTTAAAAAGTCTATCTTTTTAGGAAAAAATGTATATGTGGTTTTTTAATACCATGTTCTCTAAATAACGGTAGGTCAGTGAGAAGCCTAGCAGGAGATAGATGGAATATCCATGTGGTGGTCATGTAAAGCCAAGGAAATCTTAAAATAAAAGAAATTAAATAACCACCTCCAACAGGTGGTAGATTAGAGTGGACACTAGGGGAATAAAGTACCAGTCCCCCTTTCTTTTTGTTTATTTTTTAAGTTTTTGCCATAGAGCATGTGCATTTGCTGGGGAGAGACAGAGGCAGAGAAGGAAAGTGAGAAATCAGCCCTTGGGGAGTGGGGGGAATGGCCATGGTACAATCCCTTCTCCTCTATTCTCTTCTCTAAATTTTGGGCACACATGCATCTGGTATTATCTTCAAGCTGGTCAAGGACTCGAACCTCAGTCAGTCATGGGGGAGTCCAGCACCTTAACCACCATGCCAACTACTGGCACCCAATCTTCCTCTCTCTTATCTCTTGTTGTTGTCTCTTATGGCTACCCCAGTGGAGGACAAGGGGGCTTATTAGAGACAGACTTTTGAGGCTCCCCTTTTGCGCCCAGAGCAGAGTGGGGTGTGGAGTTGCAGGAGCAAGCAGAGAACATCTAGCACAGAGTTCTTCCACGCAGTTCATGGACCTTAGCAAGCCACCAGGAGGAACATACCACACAGGGAAGTTCCTCTTCTTAAAAGACTTGCAGATGGAGGGGACCAGCAGTTAGCGTAATGGCTATGTCGCTGGACTCCCACGTAGTCAACTGCGGTTCGCGTCCTGGACCTGATGGCTTAAAGCTCACGCTGGGCGCGTGTGCATGCATGCCCAAGATCCTGAGGGGAGAATGGAGGAGAAGGGATTGCGGCGTGGCTCTCCCCCCTGGGGGGTGATTTCTCACTTTCTGTCTCTCTCTGTCTGCGCCCTATAGCAAAAACCTCTCCAAAAAAATAAAAAAGACTTGCAGATGGAGCAGTTGACAGCATAGACCAACTCACTGGTGGACCCTTCTGCACTAACAAACAGCAGGATATGAGGGTTATCCATAGCATGTCCCTCCACTTCCTACCGCCGCATACAGAAAGGAACTCAGGCACTGGAGTTCAAACCTACTTTCTCTAGAGGTTATGCACCAGAACCAGCTTCTGCCGATAGTCCCAAGGGATATGCTGAGCACCGCCATGCCCAGCTCTCTGGCTGTCAGCATCAAAGGTGAGGGTTTACTTCACAAAGCCCGGTGTCCCACAGTGACTCACTAAGTTCTGCTGTCCCTCTACATGCAGTTATTTAATATTGTAGTTGTCTCCTTCCCCAACTTAGAGAAATTTATATGTGAATACAGTAGGTGATTAAAATGTGACATCATACAGTATATACTTTAATGTCTAACGACTGTGACTTTTTTTTTTTAAGTTATGGCACACTTCCAAGTTTAGGGAGATAAAATTAAAGCATAATTTTAGCATCTTTGGAAAAATTCAATTGTATCAGAAGACTTACGCACTTCTATAAGACAATGATGCATACACTGAGAATTACAGACCTTTTTCTTATTCACCAAATGACCTTAGGTTGCTGCCATTATTATTTTTCATATTTTTGTGGAATTTGTTGTCATTTGTTTTCTTGCTGTCAGACTAGTGGTTTTCATGTTGCCTTCTTATATGATTATGCAACAATTTGACCTAATGTGGAAAGAAATGAAAACTTCAATCTGTACCTTTTTTTTTAATTTGCTGGAGGGCACATGCACTCCCTGGAGAGAGACATAGACATGCGTTAAATGAAAGGATCCCAACTACTGCAGGAGATTGTCTAGGGGGACAGATGAAGGGAGTTGGGGTACTAGCTAAAACCGAAAGTTCACCTGGGAGCCCAGTCGTAGTTTTAGGTTTCAGAGATCTCTGATTACTTTCATAAATTTTAAGTTAATTTGTGTGCTGTGAATGTCTTGTGTGTGAGGCAGTGTGAGGTTATGAATAGAATCCTCTCTTACCCACATACGAATGTTGAAATTTGTTGTCAGTAACCCCATACTTATGGTTGAGTCAAATGAGATTCAGATATGCACAACGGTGTGCTCAGTGGTAGAGCTGAGAGTTAAGTCTGCAATGCCATGTTGTAAGTACAAAGTTATTCACTCTTTTTATTCCTTTTATTTAATAAGGAACTACTGTGTTCTAGGACCTACTTAAGGCCTTAGAGATACAAAGATGTACAAGGCAGAAAAGTATCCCTATTTCTTGTGGCTTGTATTCCAGTGGGAGAGGAGTGGACAATTGAAAAATAAATCAGCCAGAAAAACATAGAGATAAATGATTTATCTTTTTTCCTCTTTGCAATGTAAATTCTTGAGAGCAAGACTTTACCGTTTCACCACTGTTATTTCAAGTACCTAGAAGACATGTCTGCCCAGAATAGGAGCTCAGTCAACACTGGTGATCGACTGCTAAACAAAACAGCAATCGATAGTACCAAGTAGGAAATAAATCCTGGCGTGATAGAGACTGAGGGGTTATTTCAGATTAACCAGTCAAGGTGGGCCTCCCTGAAGGGGCTGAAAGAAAAGAGGAAGCCAGCTAAGCGAATATCCGGAGGAAGAACATTCCAGAGAGAAGTGAAGAGCTGGTGCAAAGGCCCTGAGGCGGGAATAGACTTGGTTTGTAGCTACAGAACAGCGGTCAGTGTGCTGAAGCGTGGAGAATGGGGTAAGGAGAGGGCCACAGCGAGGTCCTGGGAGGCCCTGCTGGGTCCTGGGACCTGTGAGTGAAGCCACTGGAAGGTTTTAAGCAGGGAAACAGGACTACAATCTTGGGCAGTAGTCCAGAGAAGAAGTGAAAAGGCTGAAACGAGGGTTAGAGAGAGTAATGGAGGTGAAGGAGGGCCGCTAGTCCCCGAGGCGCCGTTTATTGATGGTTTGGCTCTGGGATGGGGTGTACGTGTGCACGTGTGTAAGGAAATGAACAAGTTGAGGCTGATTCTTAACTTTGTCCTTTTTTTTTTGGGGGGGGGGAACATATTTGGTCACTGGCCCAGGCTGCTCTCCAGCACATGAGAATGCTGTGTTTTTCCCTTCTAGAAGAGTGTCCTCCAGACAATAGAACCTGCAGCTAGTATCTCGATCTTAGACTTGCCAGTCTCCAGAATTGTGAGAAATAAATTTATCCTGTCTGCAAACAACCCGATCCCAGACATGCCGCTACAGAAGCCTGGGCTGAGTAAGACGGCGCGGGGTGCTGACAGACGTGGCGTTCCTGGCCGAGGAGCGGCATCACTGCGCGTCGGCCTCCATCTCCGCGTCGGCCTCATCTCCTCGTGGCGTTCTCCCCGTGTGAGCACGCTGGGGTCAGGGAGGGTGACTCCGAGTTCCTCTTGATCCCGTGTTAAGTGCGAGTTGGCTGCTAGACTCCAGGAAGTGACATCGGTTACTGCAGGAGAGCAGAGGAGGAGGAGGCAGACCACAGCTGCGAGGTTTTCATGGAGCAGGGCCTGAAGGGTGGGTAGGGCCTTGGCAACATCCTCCTTCAGGCTTCTCTGGGACTCCCAAGCCATTTGTATAAGTAAATGAATAAGCACATTTATTATAACCACGGAGAAGCATTTACTGTTTTCCCCTTCACGGAAGGGAAGATCACCAAGGAATTATTAAACTCGTTATTCTCATCAGTAACTTCAGCCGTTTCCAGACAGCTGACAGCTACCCAGTAGGGAATGCTGACATAGAAAGAGCCCTGCTTCCCAGTCGAAGAATCCCTTTCTGTCTCTGTTAAGACATGTCTCTCTGCTTAAAACCTTCCAGTGGCTCTGGAATGTCTCTCCTGTTCCTCTTGTCCATGCCCAGGAATACGAAATGAAGATGAGGGGAAAATGACAGCCCTGGATTGGGGATGACTCCCATTTTTATCCTGGCATGATTAGATGTGATTTTAGGCATCTACTAAAAATGCCAGTCTGATCATGTTACTTCCTTGATTAAAGACCTCTAGCTGCTTCCCTTTGCTTTTAGACAAAAGACTTCAGTCTTGCATTGTGTCTAGACAAGTTTGCACGTGCTGGCCTGGCCTCAGTCTCTGTCCTGTCTGCATTCTGGCCTCAGCAACCTTCCTTAATTTCCCACTTTCTTCCTAACATTCTGGCCTTGCTTCCTTCACCTCGGGAACTTCGTATATACGAACATTTCAGCCCGTATTAATTTGTGTTTTCTTCCCGGCCTGCCACCTACCCTGCTGATAGTGGGATTGTACTCATTTTCCAGGTGACTGAAGTGCTTAGGTCTTTATGGGTCTTCAGAAACCTGTTTCGTCGTTGTCATTGGACATTCCCCACTTGAGTGCTGTTTCTTTTTGTAAAAATTGTAAAGAATCAGGTCGATTTTGATAGAAGGCGATTCCCTCAGCTCAGGCAGTGTTGGGCTATGCTCTGCATCACCGCTAGGGGGAGGGCCGCCCAAGTTTTATGCTTCAGAGCTTTGGTTACTGCTCACTTGATAGAAGGAATTGCAGAAGAGAAAGTTAAGGGCAGATGTCCAGCCGCAGTGGAGAAGTGGGAAATTAGTGCATAAAAATCAATCCATCTGTCCATCAATCAATCAACATTGATACAGAAAATCTGAGAGGAATGGTTGTCAGTGATCGCAGGTATTGAAGAGAAGAAGCACTGCTTATTTTAAAATTAATAATACGTGCACACGAGAGGAGAGGGCACCTTTACAGAGGTCACTGCTAGAGGCCTGGGTGAGGGGGACTTTATTTTTTTTAATTAATTTATTTATTTGAGAGGTTTTTTCACTATAGGGCGTGTGCGCTTGCCAGACAGACAGAGAGAGACAGAGAGACAGAAAGCGAGAAATCACCCCCCAGAGGGGATGGCCATGCCGCAATCCCTTCTCCTCCATTCTCCTCTCGGGATCTTAGGCACGCACGCACATGCACCCGGTGTGGGTTTTAAGCCACCGGGTCCAGGGTGCGAACCGCGGTCAACTATGTGGGAGTCCAGGGACATAGCCATTACGCTAACTGCTGGTTCCCAGGGGGACTTTATTGAACAACCCTATTACCCTCACTCCCTAGGAAAACCTGGGGATGATCCAGTAGAAGACTCACCTGGGGATTACATAAGACTTTTATAGGTAATTTGCAGAATGGGAGATGTTTTGCAAATAGGGTGAGAGGGCGGGTAACGCCTGGGCAGAGGTTCTGGAATCTCTCCGTTTGACTCTGGGCTCTGTCGTCCATTCCTGTGGTACATTGGGCAAGGGTCGTGACTTTTCTCTGCCTTAGTTTCCTCCTCTGTAAATTGGAAATAATATTAGGAATTAGAGGGTGATTGTGAGGATTAATTACAGTTAAAAAGCAGCATGGTGCTTACTATGCATTAGATTTATTCTGAGTGCTTTATTTTGGAATCCTTTGATGGACAGAACAAATGCCGCATGTATTGTTTTTATTATCCCTACCTTACAGCTGAGGAAAAGGCATAGAGGAGTTTAGACACTTGTTCCAAGTGACAGGGTCCGGGGACCGGCAGATGGTGCAGAGGTTACTTCCCTGGTCTCCCATGGAGTAAACCACTGTTAGAGTCTCTGATCTGGCAGCTTAAAACCCACGCTGACTGTGTATGCATGTAGGCCCAAGAGCCTGAGAGGAGAACGGAGAAGGGATTGCGGTGTGGCCATCCCACCAGGGGGTAATTTCTCGTTTTCTGTCTCTCTGACTCTCCGGCAAGCACACAAGTCCTATAGCAAAAATCTCACTTAAAGAAAAAGAAGTAGTAACAGGGTCAGGATTTGGACTAGCAGGTATTTAAGAGTACCTGGCTTAACTGGGGCACTCAAAAGGTATTGGATAGGATTCCATGTCTGACTGGGAAGCCTCTACCTACCTGTGTGGTGACTGGAGGCCTGGTGTCTATTTTTCATATTTGGATTTGTGGAGGAGGAGACAGGGAGGACTGAAGGCGTCAGAGGAGAAACCCCCAAGTGTTTGGTAGGCTCAGGTTCGTAATGTTTTTCTCCTGATTTCTGAAAGGATTCTTGGATGTTTAGGGTTCAAACAACACTGTTTAGAGAGCACATGTATGAACAGCCTGGAGGGGTGTGGGTTCCTCATTTCTGTGTGAAACGTGGGGTGGCTCCGCCCCTGTTGGGACAGGGAGAACAGGCCGTATTGGCAGCCCAGTCCCTCAGCTCCCAGTTTAGGGAGGATGCATGCCTGGCTCTGGCCCCAGATGGACATCTTTGTTTTCATTGAAGAGCCTGGAGGCAGCAAGAGTAAGAGGCAACAGTGTGAAGAAGGTTCTAGAAGAATAGGATTTCAACCAGCGTGTTGAATGAAACAAGGAAACCCCGAATGTGAGGACATGTTACATACTGTGAGAACCTCTAGCAATAACTTAAATATATATATATATATAGAGAGAGGGAAAGTGAGAAATCACCCCCTAGGGGGAATGGGCACACTCCAGTCCTCTCTCCTCCGTTCTCCTCTCAGGACTCTGGGCACACATGCACCCTTGCCCAGTGTGATCCCCAAGCTGCCGGGTCCAGGGCTCAGATCACCATCAGCCATGGGGGAGCCTGGCGCCTTGATCAGTACACCACCCGCTGGCCCCAGTAGGGAATTTAAAGGAGGGAATCCAGGAGGCCTTTAACATGGCAGGTGAAGTCGTGAGATTACTCATGAGAAAAAGCCCGAATTGATTACTGTCAAGGGGTTCACTGTCCGTCAGTCTGTGAGGTCTGGGGTAGTAGGAAAAATATAGGTCTCTAGTTTATGGAAGTGATATGCCTGATGTATCGTGTAGCATTTATTCTCTGAGATAGCCACCTCATATCCCTCGAAATCTACATCCTCACACCTGTTTGATTGATGTGAAGGGTAGAAACTATAGACAAGCAGCAGGTTATAATTCAGGGTGAATTTATGACTCAGTCTTGACACAAAATGGCTGTCAACACAAGTTTCCAAAAACATATTCTCTTAGAAGAGTATCTAATGCTCTTCTATGAAATTTGCTACATAAATAGAGACTGCAGAAGTAAGTATCATTAAAAACCAGGATTTTTAGGTAACTGAATGATGTGTCCATCACATAGAAAGTTGTGTCTGAACCCTGTAAGGATCCATAGTATGTGTCTCTGAGCTCGTGGAGGGGAGAACTGCTACCACTCGCGTGGTCTTCCTTCACGCCCAGAGCTCCGCTGGATACGGACCGAAACTCCGTCGACGATGATAATGAGGCCTGTGATTTCTTTCTGTTCACTCCCCAGAGAGCCCGTTTGGGAAATATATCTAACTCTCTTATGAACAGATGACCCTATGAGGTGAGAAAGATTGCGATTCCTCTACCAGAGATACAGATCAGAAAGACTTGTACCAGCCTCAGAGGTTAGAGACTTGTCAACGTGCACTGTGGTTGCTACAAATTAACGCGATTTCTATCAGATTTATTAGACTCTGGTCAAGGTTAATAAATTTGTAGTTAATTTTTCATTGGCATACTAAAAATGTAGAGCAATAAAGGCCCATTTCTGCCACCTTCTTTAGTAGATATAATAACAATAATTGATTCTGGAAAGTGACAAATAACAATGGTGACGGTTGTATGAAACAGGTGGGAGAAAGCTGCCACAGGAGGGATTTGCGATATTCTCTCTTATTGAGAAGACTGTACTTGTGAAGTCATTTCCAAATAATCATCCTTCCCTGGTGTTCCACAATGATTTCCTGGTACTGAGGGCAGGTAAACTGCAAATGATGCTTAAAAGTTTGGAAAGTTTTATTACGGGTATATAGAGAATAATTCGTAAGTGTGGTTCGGAGATGCTTAGAGAGTTTTGCTGAGCTTTGCATTCTTTGCCAAAGTGATTTGCTTTTTCTTTATTGCTGGAGAGTGCATGCTTGCCAGAGAGAAGGCATGCCCCTGTGGGGTGTGGTCATGCCACAATCCCTTCTCCTCCATTTCTCCACTTCCCTCAGGAAGTGGGGCACCGTGCTCATGTGCCTGGCCTGTTTTTCAAGCTGCTAGGACCAGGATTTGAACCACCGTCAGTTATGTGGGATCTAGCTCCCTTCACTGCTGTGCTATGAGGCTGGTCCTCTCAAAGTGATTTTAAAATGATTTAAGTCCAGTTTTGAAGTGTAAGTATAATACTCAACATACTGAGAGCTGATATCTGGCAAAGTGAACAAGTGTAACCTAGACGTCAGCCAGGTGGTTTCGCATCTGCAGTGACTGAATGTTTGTGTCCTCCCAAGTTAACTGTTAAATCCTAACCCTCAAGGCTTAAGGTGAGGGTATTAAGGAGAGGTGGGCCGGGGCCAGCAGGTGGCATGGTGGTTAAGGTGCTGGACTCCCACGTGGTCAACCATGGTTTGAGTACTGGACTTGGTGGCTTGAAAACCACACTGGGCATATGTGTGTGCATGCCCAAAATCCCAGGAGGAGAATAGAGGAGAAGGACTTGTGATACAGGCATACCCCCTGCATCTCTCACTGTCTCTCTCCTCTCCAGTAAATGCATGCACCCTGAGGCAAAAAACTTAAAAAAAAAAAAAGACAAAAGAAGAGATGGGTCTTTGAGAGGCAAATGGGATTCATGCTCTTATGAAAGGGACTACATAGAACTCCCTGTTCTCCTCCGCCATGTGAGTACGCAGCAAGAAGACAACTCTCTGTGAGCCTGGGAACAGGACACAGAATCTGCCGGCTCATCGATCTTGGGCTTCCAGCCCCTAGAACTGTGAGAGATAAAGTTTCTGTTGTTTATAAGTCCCCCAATGTACGGCATTTTATGAAGAGTGGCATAAATGGGCCGAGACTGTGTCTCTTTGCTGTTTTGAGTCGTACAACATTAAGCAGCCTGAGTTTGTAGCTCTGAAACTGAGCATTTTATGTTTCACTGGATGCTGAAAGCTAAAGGGAGGGAAGAAGACACGTTGTTCTCTTCTGCACTGAAGTTTTGAACCAAGCAGAGTTTGAGTATGGGGCTGTGAAACAGTTTAAAACGGGAGTCAAGAGACAGGGATGAACAGACATTCAAAAAATAGTAAGATTTCCATACAAAAATTTTCAGTGTTGCTTTGCTTTCCTTTGAAAGTTATCTTTTTCTAAAATGGGACTTTGGATTTAACAGTAGGGTTTGAGCTAGTTATTAAAGATAAATACATTTGGAGTATTGAATAGTATGGTCCAAAGTACATTTGATTGGGTCTGGGCCTTTATGGCTGAATAGCTCTGTGAACATCAGAATCAAACTCTCCCCAGGATAGAATTTTCTTACTTGTAAAATGTAGAAAGCTGAACAAAATGATCTCCAGTATGATGTTTAGTAGCGAATTCTGAAATTTATAATGAGAGAGATACTAAGTTGTCAGTTCAGAATCCAGAAGTGCTTTATGACTCAGTTTTGCCTGGACACTGGATCTCTGTCCACTGTAACTCATAAGAGGCACCTCAGGGCAGCACTGACCCACTCTTTAATGCAACTGAGGAGGAGTTACTGGAGGAGGAGCACACCAACTCTTAAATCAGAGATGAAATTGCAAATACAACACTGGGCGTGTGTGCATGCATGCCTAGGATCCTGGGAGGAGAATGGAGGAGAAGGGATTGGGGCATGACCATCCCCTCTGGGGGGTGATTTTTTGCTTTTTCTCTCTGTATCTCTGGCAAGCACATATGCCCTATAGCAAAAATCTCTATTGAAAAACAAAAGGAAAAAAGTCATTGGAGAGAAGAGAGAATGCAAAAAAGGCAACATAAAGGAAGGAATAATGCGACAGGAAGGTGGGAGGAAGAGACGGAATAGGAAAGATGAGAAGGAATGAAGCCACGAAGGGTGGAAGCAGGGAGGCAGATTTTCGTGGGGAATGACAGTGGCTCTTGGAATCAGTGGATCTGACTTTGCTCTGTCTCCCGCTGACTGACGTCCAGTGGCTGCACAGCCGCTGTGGTCCTCGATTCCTCCTCCATTTTTCTCTCGGAGAATGGAGGAGAAGGGATTGGGGCATGACCATCCCCTCTGGAGGGTGATTTTTTGCTTTTTCTCTCTGTATCTCTGGCAAGCACATATGCCCTATAGCAAAAATCTCTATTGAAAAACAAAAGGAAAAAAGTCATTGGAGAGAAGAGAGAATGCAAAAAAGGCAACATAAAGGAAGGAATAATGCGACAGGAAGGTGGGAGGAAGAGACGGAATAGGAAAGATGAGAAGGAATGAAGCCACGAAGGGTGGAAGCAGGGAGGCAGATTTTCGTGGGGAATGACAGTGGCTCTTGGAATCAGTGGATCTGACTTTGCTCTGTCTCCCGCTGACTGACGTCCAGTGGCTGCACAGCCGCTGTGGTCCTCGATTCCTCCTCCATTTTTCTCTCGGGACTGTGGGTATGCTTGCACCCTAGCACAATGTGGCTAGTGATATTTTGTGTTCCGATTTCCTTACCAGAGCACCTCGGATAATGTCATGAGATGATATAGATATGGCACTCTCCTCAGGGTCTGGTCAAATCTCTATAAGCTTTAGCTATTGTGGTGAGGATTTAATGCTAAAATGTATCTGAAAATTGTTCAAACAATCCCTGGCACCTGGTAAGTAATAAGTAGTAGGAAGAAAAAGGAATATAATTACCAATTATTGGGAATGTCTTAATATTAATGACAGCCTCCACTAGGTAGGGGCTATGTTGTCACCACCACAAGGTGGTAAAGTTGGATTTTGACTTCCAGCTATTGCGTGAAAAGCATGGAGGTATGCAAGTTAATTGGCTCACAACCATGGTGGTGGGAAGATGCACACTCAAAGATGCTGTCTGGCTAGACAAGCTCATGCTTTCTCTCTTGCAACATTACCTGGTCCTGTCGTCAGTGTTTCATAGCTATTCTAGTCTGTTTACTGGCTAACAAGAGAAGATTCCTCAAACTGGGTGGTTTATAAGAACAGAGGTTTATCCAGCTCACAGCCTGAGGGCCCAAGGGCTACATCGGGTAAGGGTCTCCTTGCTAGTGGCTACATGGCCGAACAGAGGTGAAAGGATTCATGTCTGTGTCCGTACCTCTGTCTCACTCCTGCTTCTCAGTCCTCTAGGAGATAATCATGGGCCCCACCCTCATGACCTTAACCTTAATTTCCTCCCCAAAGCCCCACCTTTCAACATTATAATCAGATTCGTTTTTTTTTTAATTATTATTTTATTTAACTTTTATTATTATTATTTTCCCTTTGGGTCAGAGACAGAAAGAGAGAGAGGGAAAGTGAGAAAGCAAGCCACCAGGTGCAGGACTTGAACCGCAGTCGTCCATGTGGGAGTCCAACACCTTTACCACCATGCCACCTGCTGGCCCCAATCAGATTCAGTTTTTATCTTCGTAACCCCATCACAACTCAATCTCAACACATGAATTTTGGGGAGATACATCCAAACTATAGAAGTAGCTTAAGTAGTTATTATTTACAATAACCTTAAGAGGAAAATATTCTGCTTTTCATTTGTCCGGAGTCCCAGAAAGATGCTCTAGATACACAATTCTTAGATTCCAAGACCAATTCTGTCCACATAATAACATACAGATGAGTGTTTGTTGAACTCTTCAGTATGTGACCTTTGCAGACCTGCCCTCTTCAATAGAACTATAATGTAAGACAAAATACCAGCAATGCATATGATTTTAAATATTCTAGTAGTCACATTAAAAAAAGTAAAAGGGCTACGTGGGTGGCATGGTGGTTAAGTCACTGGATTCCTATGACCTCCTATAGTTTGAGCCCCGAACCTGGCAGCTTGAAAGTCATGCCAGGGGTGCGTACGTGCATGCCCACAATCCTGAGGGAGAAACAGAGAAAAGATTGTGGCATGGCTATTTCCCCTGGGGGATGACTTCTTACTTTTCCTTTCCCTGTCTTTCTCTGTCTCTCTTCAGCAAGCACACACACCCTATAGCAAAAACCTAAAAAAAAAAATAAAATAAAAAAGAAGAAACCTACCAAATTCCTTTTAATAATAAATGTTATTTATCCTGACATATGAAATATATTATCACTTAAATATGAAATCAATATAAAAATAACCAATGAGATTTTTTACACGTCTGTCTTGTACTTAGTATTTTACAAGGAAAATACATTTCAATCCAGCCTCGCCACATTTAAAGTGCTTACCATCCAATGTGGTCAGTGACTACCATATTGAGTCATGTAACTTTAGACAATTGCTTTGTCAATTTGGGTGATTCTCCAAATAATGAAAGGCATTCAAGTTGGTAGACACGGCAGGATTGTCACAGTATAACAAAAAGGGAAAATGCGATCAAAGATTTTATGAATTAATCCTGTCAATGAAATTCTGGACTGAACTTGTTAAATCTACAAAGTAAGGAATAGCCTAACTTATTTTGCCCTTAAAGGAAAAACAAAAACAAAAACAAACAAAAATCCAACAGTCTTGTTCACTAGGAACAGGATTTGGGTTTACTTTTTCCTTCTTCTAAGCAAATTAAAAACAAAAGGTAGTTAGGATTTCATGTGGGACAGAAGAAACTATTTAGAATTCATTTACTGCCTATTTAGGGAATACGAAATAGAGAGATGGGAGAATGAGAATTGGGAGAACGTCTTCAAAGTCTTTTATCAGCAAAGCTGTCACTTTATAGAGACGTAATCTGACAGGCACGGGTTGAGTTTGCTCTGGTTGAGAGCTTTCGCTTGTAAGGGAATTTTATGACTCAGGAATTCAAGGGAAAGGTAAGAGACTACATCGCATATGCCCGCCTCTTACGCCACTGAACCAGATGTCAGCGCTCTTAGACCTGGAGATTTTCAAGTCCCACAATAAGCTAGATGATAGTTAATGTTGACAGTAAGGGCCAAAGAATTCTGAGAAAATGCTAACCCTCTGACATTCAGAAGCCACTAGCTATATAATACTTCCTTGGAATGTTTAATGGGTCCACAGAGCAGCAATGGTCACCAGATTTCTTCCCCAAATCTGGTCTATTACCAGATCCACTCTTAGGTTTGTAGCTCAACCTATCTCAGTACATTTTGGTGGCCAGTCTGCAATAATTCTAGATGCATACACAGTTAAATGCTATTTCTTCATTTGATATCCCTTAGTTGGCATTCTCATCCATACTGTTGCTTTATCAAACCCTCCTTATTTTTATTATAATTATAAAACAATTAGAAATATTAATAATTACGTGGCTGAAATCTGCTTCTATAAAGTAGAGTAAGAACATTTCAATTCTATCAGTATGGGTGTTAATTATTTTAGGCAAGCTGTCATTTAGGCTTTCTAAAGTGGATTTTGTTCTTGCAGTCAAGAACATTGCTTAGTGCAGAATTAATTAATCATTATAAATATAAAACCTGCCGTATCAGCTCCTATGTTCAGAAAGGTTTCAAGAGGCAAGGTTGAAAGAGTCAATAGGCTGCTGAAGGGAAGCTTATCATGTGGCCTCACCCCCAATCTAATAAAAGGACAGTTACACTATGTGCTTTGTCCTTACATAGGCCTTTACTTCAGGAGCCAGCTCACCGGCTGACAGTGCCTACTTTTTGCAACACAAAGTACTTTTGGGAGTATCTTCTCTCAAAGAGCTTTTTAAAAACAAGATTGACAAGAAGACAGCTGAACATTGGAATTTACTTTGGCTGAAAGAAGATTCCCAAACAAAATAAAAGAACAAAAAAAAAATTCATTCTCATAGCACCATGCTGTATGTCTTCCGTGGACTCTTGGGGTTTTCCCAGATAGCCAGTGGCTACTTCAGAAATGCTCTATCCAATGACCATAATAATTGTCTTCCTCACATTGAAGCTCATGGTCTTTCTACTACAAGAGAAAAAAAGTCTCACTTTCTCTATTGCCTTTCCTATTACTTTTTAGGAGTTGCTGTATCAGAGAAGCTAAATTCCACCAAGCTATACTGGAATACATTGACCAAAAACACAGACATTATGTTTACATGGGTGAAAAAGCTAATAGGCATAGAGATCTAGATAATGATGATATTAACTAACATTTAATAAACCAACTATATGATACCCCTCTAAGTGCTTGAATGTAATTGCTTTGGATAAGTGCTTCATATGTAATTGTCTTGTTGAAGTCTTACCACTCAGAACTAAAGGGTAACTTCCCACCCACATAAAAAAATGTGCTCAATTTTTATATTATTCTGCTAATATCTCAACATTTGAAATGTGCCTGTTTATGTAAAAATGGATATTAAGAGTTGATTCTTCACTGGTGCTTTCCTATGGCAAAGCATAGTGTGTCTGTAACACTAATGTGTACACACACATACCACCTGGTCACCTTGTCACACTGCAGGTGCTGACTCAGCTGGGCTGGGGGTGGGGATCCAGACTGAGATTCGACAGGTCTGAAAGCCTTTACTGCTGGTTTAAGGACCGCAGTTTGAGAACAATGAGTCTATGCCTAAGAAAATTTTGAAGTAATAAAAGCCGTGCCATGATTCTTCTGAGTGTGCATTGGGGGTTGCTTTGTGTATTCTTACTGGTGAAGGAATTGATATCAAAGATGCAGGACATGTCCTAAACCAGGCTGGGATATCTCTAGAGCATTTGGGTCTCTTCAGAAGACAGTTAATGGGGATCTATACATTTTATTGATATCCATACCTGCATTTGACATACTCTTCCAAGTGCTCCTCCCACAGTAATTGAAGCATCTACCTACATCTATCTGCACAGGTAGAGTTCGGACAGTATGCTGTAGCCATCTTGTGTAGAACATTAATTATGCAAATGCTCCTCCCATTTTTTTTTAGAAAGATTCCATTTTATGATTTACATCACTACAATTATATTTCTAGTGGGACTTTAATCTATTTTGAGTCCAATTAAGGAAACCCTATTTTTAAAACATATCCCAGCTGCTGCCACTCGGATGTAATGCCGGCTGGTACACTCTAAGCTCCTGGAGCATCATTTGACTATCAGACAGGAGGGCTTTGGGAATGACCTCTGTGTAATATTCTTTTGCAAATATTACCTTGATGTGTACTGTACTTCTTCAAATTATGTCTATGCCCTAACAATAAATAATTGTTTTTACCATCGAGTATACTCTAATCTTGTGGGAATAAATGATTGGTTCTGGTTTGAGAAAAGAGGCATTTTTCTAGAATGAAGTGCCCTTTGTCCACATATTACATCTATGAATTATGATTTTTTTCTCTCCAAAGTCCCATTGATATTGAACTCCTACAGAGGATGGTTTCAGATGGTTAAGTTCTTTTTTTTTCCCCTAGACTTGAGTTAGTCTCCTTACTCACAAACCTAAATGATTGAATGTCTCCTCCTTGTCTGTTGAACACGCTCTACAACCAAAGCTCTTCGTATTGCAATCTAAGTCTAAACTTGAGTTCATCCCTAGTGCTTTCTGTCCCAGCTCCCCACCCCACACACTGGATTCTTTGCTATGGCTCTTGTTTCTTTAGCCTAGAGTTAAATCCTTTAATAGTTTGATTTGAAGACATTTAGAAAGACCAGTCCAGAGCCAACTTGAAGCAGTGTGGTGAATAAAACCGGGAGAGAAGCTCTGACTTTCAGAATCCATAGGCAAGCTTCACTGAAGGAAATGGTAGCCCTCCGACAGTCTTTTCATTAACCCTCTAGCTGAGTAGTCTTCAAAAAGTCCATGGAAAATATGTATTATGAAAAATTGTGCATGGATTTCAGCCTTTTTTGGGCACCAAAATAAACTTGTACTTCAATTTTTTCATGAACATTTGAAGTTCTGTTATACATGTAGCTCAGAATAGACTAGGACTCCCAGAAGGTTAGGCAGGACATGCTGTATCAATTCTTTATTCCTACAACCAATAATTAAAGGCTCGAGCCTCAAAAGCCTGTGGTCTGTAGCCTGGTGGAACTTTTTACCCTTTACATTTTAAAGTTCTGGCTTTAAGTAACATCTAAGAAGCACAATAAAGGTACTTATCTACCTACCTAGGTACCTGCCTCCTTGTTGTAAAAGTCAGTAAGTGGAAGCTCTGCCCATTGTGAGGTGACTCTTGGAATGAAAATGTCTTTTTCTTATGACCGATCCTTGTTTCATCACAGTCTGCTAGGTCGGTGGTCCTCAGATGCCTTCACAAATTTAAGCTTCCTAAGGCCTGCCTAGTCCCTATCAGTCACATGACTATAAAAGCCTTATTTGTTGTCCTGGCCCATGCTTCCAGGCTCAGTATTTATAGAACCTGGTTGTGCTGAGCCAGAAAATGCTTTCCCCTCTGTTTGCAAAGGTGGGTTTTGTATATGAAGAGGCAAAGCTCTCTGTCAAAGGTCATGGAAGCTGTAGTTTCCATATGAGTAGAGAAGGTGGGCTGTAAAAAATAATGCAGGAGAGTTTTTTGTTACTTAGGGAGAAAAGCAAAGCTATCTGAACCCTGTGACTGTTCTATCCAGAGAGAGAAAGGAAGGAAGGAGAGAGGAAGAAGGCAGGAGTAGGGATTCAGGAAAAGATGGGATGGTGGAGAGAAAAGGAGAGAGAGAAGGGAACGTATAAGGAGAAGAAGAAAAGGGGAGAGTGGATGGGAAGAGGGGAGAGAAAGAGACATTGAACTGCAGATGTGAGTCTAGAATGTGATTTTTGGCTTCCCCTTTGGGGCCAGTAAAATAGTATGGCTGAAGGATTGAAGGGTTAGGATTTAAGGTAACCTCATAGGGTCCGTCAAATTTCAGTAAGGTCTGAAGATAATATTTTAGAGTGTCGAGGAGCCCTCAGGCTGTTGGTAAGTGTTGAGAGGACCAGTTGAGTAGGTTGGGGCTGGGCTGAGGATGAGGAACTCATAGAAAGGGCAATGAATGGACAGCTGCCCCAGATAGGGACCACGGCCGTCGTGCTGCGTTGGCACATTACTCAAAGGGTTCCAGCTCAGTGGATTCTGGTCCAAGACAGCTCAAGGCCTCACACAACATTTAGACTGCGGTAGAGTCCAGAAGGCCTCAGGGGCAGACAGACCTGACAACCACTAATTGTTCCCCCAGTGAGACCATGAGGCAGGCAAGATCCTCTGAAATGGTTATATCAGATTAAAAGAATAAAGGAAAGAAAGCAGAGATGCTAAAACAAACAAACAAACAGAGAAACAAACAAACAATAAAATAAACTCCTGGCAATTTATTTAGACCAAAAAACATTAAGTAAAAAATTATGAAAAACCTTAAAATGGAGTAATTGAGTCTGTTTGTCCCTGGAAAGTTGGAATTAAGGTGTGTGAGCAATTTGAGTTGAGTTATTCAGCTCAACAATTTTGGTAGGAAAATAGTGTTTGTGCTTTTACCCATCCCTGCCCTATCTCAAAGGTCACTTCTCACCGGAAACATTTCTAATTCCTTCAGCTGAGCGTTTTCCCTCACTCATTGTAGCTTTTCCAATGTTACTTTACGTTCATAGAAATTGCTTACTTAAAGATTTAGAATAATAGAGTAAAAGAGGACCTGATAGATCATCATTTATAACTTCTCTCCATTCCACACGATAATAATCCTTGAGGGTAGAGAAATCTTTCATTTGTTATATAGCCCAAAAGACCAGCATCAGTCTTTGCTCATCCTGGGCCTTATCATTGTGTTTTCATGCGGTGCGGAGGCTTCGATTGTCTTATATGTGAAATGGAGACAGTAATGCCATATCGTAGGTGGGCAACGTTGACTCTTCAACCCATTTTACTTCCTCGAATTATTCCTTATCGGTGACAATGGGGACCAGAAGGACAATACGCAGTTGTTTTCATTGTGTTGTTTTGTTACTGTTTCTGTTGTTGAAACTCACCTGGGCTGTGCAGCGCCTACTCAGTTCAGGACTGAATGGATATACTTCTCAGCAGACTTTGACTTTGCAGGCTTAACGGAGACCATGTTTAGAGGATGAGGAAAAGGGTATTCTATTTGCAGTTAGAGCTCATTCGGTGGAACTGCAGCATGCTAACTTTTTACCTATCAGCAGCTGTAACTATATTATTCCTTGCTTTTATTGTGTTTTCATCTAGCACTTCAGAATAGGGCAGGTAGGTTCCACTAAAGCAACAAAACTAGTATTTTATACGTAAGCCTATAAGTTGATTTTGATAGGTATGAAGAGCAATACATTGGTCACCTTCATTATCATTATTATTATCAGTAGGAGTAGTGGCAGGAGTATCTGCCTCTTTCTCTCACTCTTTCATTTTTTGGGAACCATTGAGTCATTGGGAAAGCCATGATGTATTTTTTTTTTATATTTTTCTATGCAAAAATGATGTCTCCAGTGACGCAATACTAATAGAGCCGATGATAGGACTCTGCAAGAACCTACCTCTTGGCTCCATGTGGCTTGCTGATGCGGTCCTGGGGTCATTAGTGCCACCCTCCCTCATCACTGAGTTTCCCTTTGCCTCTCCACTGTCAGGGATGGAAGTTCTGAGAATGGATTTATGTTTCAGGTGCCTGGACACTAGCTTCAATCAAGAAGAGCAGTGGGTTTTATGGATGAACAGATACAGATGAACAATACTCTTGATCCATCAGAAAATCTTTGAATAATGGAAGGGGAAAAGTTGCATGAGGTTATCACAAACCCCAAGGCTGAAAATCTTGTGTGCTTGGAATGCCTTCTCTCTTGAACCAAGTGATCACCTAATGAGGGCGAAAAACTGGGACAGCAGACAAAATGCAAGCTGTTTTAGATAAACATGAAGCCAGAATGTAGGAAATGGGTTTAGCTGTGAAAAGAGCAGAGAGAAAACTGAGGTCGAATCAAACAGCGAAAAAGAAAGAGAGAAAACAGGAGAGAAGAGGTCTATGATCACAGAATACATGAGGAAAAGGGGTGTCCCAGGGTCTGATCGCTCTTTGAAATGTCATTAGAAAAGTAGAGCAGGAGCCACACCATAGTGCAGTGATGGCACCACTGGACTCACTTGCGTGTGTGTCCTGGGACAGCCTTGAGTGTGCTGGGTGTGTACGCACACACTCATGATTCAGTGTGGCTGAGTCTGGCGGTGCACGATGGTGAGAGCCCTGCTGGGAGTCCCTTGCTCTCTCTTTCTCTTAAACAAATGAATACATTTAAAGAAAAAGAAAACATGGAAAATCTCAAGAACCCTGAAGCTAACTTCCACACTTTGCACCCTTGTTGAGGTAGGGGCATAAAATACATTTTATCTCACAGTTTGTTAACTCGTGCTAGAACTTTGGAGAGTTTAGACGGTGATGTGGGAGTCTCCAATTGCACTTTTATCTCAGGCCTTACAATTATTAGATGCAGACCTGAAGGGAATAGTCAAAACCAGGGTCAGTAGGGTTGTGGTGGTTAGGGTGCTGGACTTCTGTGAAACGCTGATGAAATGCTTTGAGTCCTAGACCTGGTAGCTTGAAAAACATAACTTGTGCATGTGTGTGTGAATGTCCAAAATCTTGAAAGGAGAGAAAAATGGAGAGGAAGAGAGTGGTTATGACCACCTACCATGGGGGATGCTTTTCCGTTTTCTCCCCCTTTCTCTGGCTCTCTCCAGCAAGCACAAGCATCTCCTGGCAAATTAAAAAACAAAAACTTGTGAACAAGTGCTTGCCTATTGGAGAAGTACATCCAGTTACTATAAACTATGAGTTATTTACTGCCATTTGAACAAAAGTCCTGAGACTTTTGAGTGTCTTGCTTAGTAAAGGCTCTGGGTATAAGAGTAAGAAGACCAGCATCACAGTAAATCTCTGTCTTAATTTCTCCACAATTGCAAGTGTCTCTTTAATAGAATTCTGATATTTAGTCAAACAGCACTTCTAGCATTAAAAATCTACAATGGGGGACCAGCGGATGGCATAGCGGTTATGTTGCTGGACTCCCATGTAATCAACCCGGATTGAATCCCAGACCTGGCAGCTCCAAACTCACACCTGTCTCGTTTGCATGCATGTTCAAGAACCTGAGAGGAGAATGAAGGAGAAGGGACTGTGGCAGGGTCATCTCTCCTGGGGAGATGATTTCTCACTTTCTATCTCTCTGTCTCTCCAGGGAGTACACTCGCCCTATGGCAAAAACCTCTCTCTAAAAATAAAACAAAAACAAAACTACAACAGACAGGCCAGCTAATGGTGTGGTGGTTAAGGCAGTCAGATACTTTATGGCTGACTACATGGTTTGAATCTTCAGACCAGTGGCTTGAAAAACATGCTGGGCACATGTGAGTGTGTGGGTGAGTGTGTGGTTTCTAAATGATAAAAAATGTTTTCCACCTCTGTCCCATCTCACCCTCCATACACACTCAATCCCAGTGGACCACAGGAAGAGCTGAAAGAAAGTCAAAGATGCAAGACAGAAACAGTAGAACTGCTAGAGTGATGGCTTTGAATAGAAGAAAGGGAATGGGATCTAAGTGCCTAACAAGAGGGCTGGTCTTCTATGGGAGCAAAGTATGGTTCATCCGTAGTTGTTGGACGGAAGCAGAGCATGCAGGCATTGATGCAGCAGTATCCTGGTGATATAGCAAGTGTATGGACACAGGTGAGGTCAGGAGCTTGGGAGATTTCTATTTGACTTGCTTTTATTTTCTCAGCAGATAAAAGCAAGGGTTGTACAAGAGGGTTTGACAGCTTTGATAGAAAATAGAGAAAGTATGAAATATTTCATTGGAAAAATGACATAGTCAATGGACTACGAAGATACAGTAGGCTTGTTGGCAGTGGGGAGGCCTCTCAAGATGAATGATCATGAACTAAGAGACAGAGTTCCCCATTAGCTTAGTTGTACATTTCCTCTGGCAACACGAAGGTAGATGCAGGAGAGTGGATTCTAAGAGTGGGCTTTGCTCAAGGGAGTTGGAAGTACATGAAGTGACTAAAATGATGGATCATTGAAATTTAAGGTAGGTAAGGTATGAAATAAGGATAAGAGATGTGTTAGGGACTAAGACAAGGTGGCAGGATGGAATGAATTACAAATTTTTAAAGAGTGGAAGGAACATGGGAGGAAGCTGAAAAGATGGAAGGTTGTGGATAGAGTGGTGCTTGAAACAGTAGAGAAGGCTTCAAGTTACTACTACTAACCAAAGCTATAGGGGCTGACCATTGGGATGAGTAGCTGAGGTCCAGTGGAGGAAAAGATCCTTGGAGGAAAGCTTTTGCACTGGAATCATCATCTATGTAGCTACTGAAATCGACAAAAAATGACAGAAGTGGTGTTGGAGATAATGACCACCAAGATCTTCTAGGAAGAGAAGTGATGGCGAACACTTTGTCTGGCAACATGTGTGTAAAAGAGTCAAAGCTGGGGATTTGTTTAGGTTAAAAGTAAATCTGGAATGGTGGTTACCATGGACCTGGTTTGGTTTCAAGATCCTCAAACTACTGACTTCAGTGGTCTGAGTTAAATGAATGATGTCAGTGAGTGCCTAGGTAAGTTTGTACATGTAAAGCACTTAGAAAAGCACAGGTCTCACCCATGGGAAGGGTCAATAAGTGGTGGTGGTGATGGTCATCTAACGTAGTCTTTGAATTGTCCCATTTAGGCTTTTAGAAACTAGATCTTGTTAAAATGTAAAGAAGAAATTCCTTCTTTGTATACATTCAAAAATACTTATACATACTAAGGAACCTTGAAAGTTCTTATATGCAAAAAGATATTGAATTGTTTTAGTTCTAGATATATTTTATGATAAAAAAGAATTTAGAATACTGACATATTTAATTCCCACCTAGTCACTCCCGCTTCTGAATTTTTACACTAACAAATTACGAATCTATGTGAAATGGAGACAGTAATGCCATATCGTAGGTGGGCAACGTTGACTCATCAACCCATTTTACTTCCTCGAATTATTCCTTATCGGTGACAATGGGGACCAGAAGGACAATACGCAGTTGTTTTCATTGTGTTGTTTTGTTACTGTTTCTGTTGTTGAAACTCACCTGGGCTGTGCAGCGCCTACTCAGTTCAGGACTGAATGGATATACTTCTCAGCAGACTTTGACTTTGCAGGCTTAACGGAGACCATGTTTAGAGGATGAGGAAAAGGGTATTCTATTTGCAGTTAGAGCTCATTCGGTGGAACTGCAGCATGCTAACTTTTTACCTATCAGCAGCTGTAACTATATTATTCCTTGCTTTTATTGTGTTTTCATCTAGCACTTCAGAATAGGGCAGGTAGGTTCCACTAAAGCAACAAAACTAGTATTTTATACGTAAGCCTATAAGTTGATTTTGATAGGTATGAAGAGCAATACATTGGTCACCTTCATTATCATTATTATTATCAGTAGGAGTAGTGGCAGGAGTATCTGCCTCTTTCTCTCACTCTTTCATTTTTTGGGAACCATTGAGTCATTGGGAAAGCCATGATGTATTTTTTTTTTATATTTTTCTATGCAAAAATGATGTCTCCAGTGACGCAATACTAATAGAGCCGATGATAGGACTCTGCAAGAACCTACCTCTTGGCTCCATGTGGCTTGCTGATGCGGTCCTGGGGTCATTAGTGCCACCCTCCCTCATCACTGAGTTTCCCTTTGCCTCTCCACTGTCAGGGATGGAAGTTCTGAGAATGGATTTATGTTTCAGGTGCCTGGACACTAGCTTCAATCAAGAAGAGCAGTGGGTTTTATGGATGAACAGATACAGATGAACAATACTCTTGATCCATCAGAAAATCTTTGAATAATGGAAGGGGAAAAGTTGCATGAGGTTATCACAAACCCCAAGGCTGAAAATCTTGTGTGCTTGGAATGCCTTCTCTCTTGAACCAAGTGATCACCTAATGAGGGCGAAAAACTGGGACAGCAGACAAAATGCAAGCTGTTTTAGATAAACATGAAGCCAGAATGTAGGAAATGGGTTTAGCTGTGAAAAGAGCAGAGAGAAAACTGAGGTCGAATCAAACAGCAAAAAAGAAAGAGAGAAAACAGGAGAGAAGAGGTCTATGATCACAGAATACATGAGGAAAAGGGGTGTCCCAGGGTCTGATCGCTCTTTGAAATGTCATTAGAAAAGTAGAGCAGGAGCCACACCATAGTGCAGTGATGGCACCACTGGACTCACTTGCGTGTGTGTCCTGGGACAGCCTTGAGTGTGCTGGGTGTGTACGCACACACTCATGATTCAGTGTGGCTGAGTCTGGCGGTGCACGATGGTGAGAGCCCTGCTGGGAGTCCCTTGCTCTCTCTTTCTCTTAAACAAATGAATACATTTAAAGAAAAAGAAAACATGGAAAATCTCAAGAACCCTGAAGCTAACTTCCACACTTTGCACCCTTGTTGAGGTAGGGGCATAAAATACATTTTATCTCACAGTTTGTTAACTCGTGCTAGAACTTTGGAGAGTTTAGACGGTGATGTGGGAGTCTCCAATTGCACTTTTATCTCAGGCCTTACAATTATTAGATGCAGACCTGAAGGGAATAGTCAAAACCAGGGTCAGTAGGGTTGTGGTGGTTAGGGTGCTGGACTTCTGTGAAACGCTGATGAAATGCTTTGAGTCCTAGACCTGGTAGCTTGACAATCACACAAGGCTCATGTGTGTGTGTGTGTGTGTGTGTGTGTGTGTGTGTGTGTGTGTGTCCAAAATCCCAAGGGGAGAATGGAGGAGAATAGATTGTCATGTGGCTATCTCCCTGGGAGCTGATTTCTCACTTTCTCTCTCTCTGTCTCTGTCTCTCTGATGAGCATACATGCCCTATGGTAAAAACCTGAAAAAAAAAAAGAACAACAAAACCAACAGCAATAATAAACAAGTAGAAGTAACCCCTTTACCCTCTCACCACTATTATTCACATGGATGTCAGAGTCTGAATTGCACCCAGGGCTGCATAAGGGGAGTAAATAACTTTGCTCTTTAGATTGAGAACTGGCCTGTTCTCTCAGTTGTGTGGATATGGAGATCTTGCTGTGATGATCTATGCGTGCCAGTGACTCTATAGAAGGCTGAGAGAAAAGGGCATGGAGAAGACTTTGAATTGAAGTACTTCCTTGTATTGAACCATTTCTACAAGGAATCAACTCCATTACAGGACATTCAACTCCTGGAGGAAATGGAGAGAGAGAGAGAGAGAAAAAGAGAGAGAGAGAGAGAGAGAGAGAGAGAGAGACAGAGAGAGGTGTCTGGCCATAGATGCAAGAGATTAAGACTTAAGACACTGGGAAGGATGCATTTGGTATCTTAATTTCAGAAGTTTTAGACAATAATGACATTGGACACTAACTTAAAAGGAATGTGAAGATGTAATTGTTTAGGTTGAGATCTAAATCATTTTTGGATGTTGATGCTGTATTGATTTGAACTTGGTGTATTTAGGGATGGGTGTAGTTAAGCATCAAATACGTAGACTTTGTATGATGTGCTGGTTTGTGTTCCCCCAAATTATGTTGACATTCCAACTTTTGGTACCTCCACATGTGCTTATTTGAAATAGGGTCATTTCAGATGTAAGCAAAGAAAAGATCATATTGCAATAGAGAAGGCACTTAATCTGATCTAATTGGTGTCCTCGCATGAAGAGGAAAGAGAGACGACAAATAGAATTCTCTGTGTGAAGTCACAGAGACACACAAAGGGAGAGGATGTTCATGTAGTAATGGAGACAGAGATGGGAGAGATGCATCTATAAAACACAAACTCCAAGGAATGCCAACACACCCTAGATTTTTTTATCATTATTTTTTACTATCAATCACTGTATATCATTACAACATTGAAAATGAATTTTTCCTAGAATGCACGCACTGCATATTAGTCCAGTCAAAGCAATTTTCAAACACTAGAATTTAGAAGAGACAAGCGAGTATTCTCCTGTACAGGTTTCAGAGAGCATGGCCCTGCCAATGCCTTGCTATTGGGCACTCATTTCCCACAACCGAGGCAATAAATATCTTTTGTTTAAGCCATCCAGATTTTCGGTATTAGTATGAGGAGTATTAGTCTCCTCCTTTGTGACATTATCGGATTGTATCCTAAGATTGGTTATTAGTTATGGCAGCCCTAGAAAACTATTGGGTCGTTAGGAAAGTCATGACACATTTTTGCATAGGAATATGGAAAAATAACATCATGACTTTCCCAGCGACTTAATAATATTCTTTGTATAATCCTGGCAAGCCATGTTCCTGGACAAAATTTGGGGTGGAAAACATATTAGGAGGTGAATTTGCAACCTGAATATAATGTGACCTTGGTATTTAATTATTTTATTCTTTTGATCCATTTCTAAACCTTTCGTTGGGAAAATTTCAGCTTCCCTTCAACTCTTCCAAAGACAGTGATATGAGATGACCATGGTAGGAAAGTGGGAGTAAGATTATTTTATGTAAAATGTTAATCTTGTACTCCTTTCCTAACTCCATCCAGGGAGGTAGCTACGTTACGGTTGATAAAGTTAAAAAATATAAAAGGTTTCAGTTCTACTCCTTATTTTAGGTCATTGGAAAAGTCATGATGTATTTTTGCCTAGAAAAATAGAGAAAAATATGCCACGACTTTTTGAATGACTCACTATTTCTGTAACTTGGTAGGAAATGCTGGTGGGACACGACTCGACTATTTTACAGAAGGCAAATGTGAAAGATACGCTTCTGATCCTTGCCACAAATCCATTCCACCCCCTTTAAAGGACCATGGCTTTGCTGACTGATGTGGTTGGGAAGAGGGCGTTGACACGCATGACTCAATGCATTCCCATTTTTCCTTTTGGACCTAACTGTCTATGGCATCGGTGTTTTCTGTTTTGGTCTTCCATATGTTTAGCACAAGAGGGACTGAGTCTAACACTGCTTTGTAAAGAAGGGGTTGGATTTCTGACTTTTCTTACTATTAAGGAAAAGGATATGTGGTCTAAAGTCCTGAGTAACACTGTCTAGCCTCCCTCAGGTGGATCTTCCATGTCCTAAGTTAGGGGTTGCCACTGTGCTAGGAAGTACTAACATGGCTTGAAGTTGGCTTCGCTCTTCCACTTTTTCCTATAATAAAGGGGATACTTAGTCTTTTACGTATCTAATTTGTCCATTTCTTAAGATATGGATCTGGGACACATAAATGGATTATCTGTGGATGATGACGTGTATAGTATCCTCAACTGAACTGGTGTGAGGTGTACTGTGTTGGGTAAATTCCCTTTACAAGGCAAGTGATGTACAGTGATTGAATATATAAAGTAAATCTTGCAAATACAAAAGAAGATATAGATCTGGGAAACTGGTGTAATTGTTTATCCTCTTGAACCCGAACGTATATGAAATAATTTGTCCAGTGTAAAGCATGGTCAAAATGCAAAGGGGAGGATTTGTGTAGTAAAAACCAGCATCAGCCCTGAAGTTAGTCCTGGATTCAAATCCTGCCTTCTTGACTAACTCGTCATCAACCCCATGAATCAACCCATCTGTGCGCCCACTGTGAAGCATCTATAGATGAGATAAGATATATAGCTTCATTATCTCTCTATATCATTAAGGCTGGCATAGAATAGAACTCTACTGTGAGTTATTTTCCTCATTTCTTTTCTCCTAAACAAGTAATGTTTATTTATCTTCCCTCCTCCACTCCCACACATGTATCTTTTGTACATTCATTGTCCTCTTTTCACTTCATCATAATCACTTGACCTACTGTTGAGGGAGGAATATGCTTTGTTGGGAATGCAAATAACGATTCAGTGCAACATCTATCATACGTACACTCAGTGAAAATTATGCTTTCTTTGTGTGTGTGTGTGTGTTTTTTAAATTTTTTTCCTACCTATACAGCCCCATTGGAACTCTGGATTTTCCCCTATCATATAGCTGCATTTTAGAGTGTGATAAAATTATTCTAAAGAGTATTAGTCTCCTCATTTGTGAAATTATGAGATTGTATCATGAGATTGGTAAGAAGTCTTTTTGTTATAAAATTCTACAGTTATATAAAAAGCTTCAGTGTTATTACCCTTGAAACTACTTTGTTTGCAGTGCTTGCTCCATGTAATTTCCCTAATAATTAGCCAAAGCTTGTGTCTATAGTGCTTTTTACATTTTTCTCCATTCTATAGAAGCATAGAGAAAAATAGAATTCATTTTTGTTATCAGCAAAACCATAAAAAATATGACCTCAGTGGGTTATTATAAAATCATACAGAAGCGCGTACACACACGCACACGCACACACACACAAACTAAATGTACCATGGCATATGGGTTTGGCTTATAATTCACATTAACTGACCTCAACTCTGTCAAGTCCTCTGGGTATTGGTGTTATCCATGTGAACGAGATGGGCTCCCTGCCCTAAAAAGGCTCTTGATGGGGGCCAGCAAGTGGCTTGGTGGTTAAGGCATTAGAAGCCCTCGTGGTTGACTGTGGTTCGACTCCTGGACCTGACAGTTTGTAAATCATGCCTGATACATGTGCATGCATTCCCAAAATCCCAGGAGGAGAATTGAAGAGGGGATTGTGGCATGGCCATGCCCCCAGGAGATGATTTTTCACTTTTTCTCTCTCTGTCTCCAGTAAGTACATGCACCCCATGACAAAAATGAAAACAAACAACAAAAAATAATCTGATAGGAAAAAAAGGCCAGAGATGGTAGCCACAGAAAATGAATCATCCTTGTGTTAGCCAGGGTTTGGCAGGAGAAGCAGAACCAGTAGGAGATGTATGTTAAGAGATTTATTGTAAGAAATTAGTTCACGTATTTGGGAGGACTGTTGAGCCAAGTCCAAAGTCCACTGGGTAGGTTATCTGGAAGGGCTGCCTGAAATTCATGGAAAACCAGCTCAAGCTGCTCTCCAAGGTGGAAAATTTTCTTTATTAAGGAAACCTCAGCTGCTCTTAAAGGCTTTTTATTTTATTTTTGTGGGGGTGGGGGGAGGATTTTTCTGTAGGGCACGCGCACTCGCCAGAAAGACAGAGAGAGAAAGAGAGACAGAATGTGAGGAATCACCACCTGGGGCACCACCACGCCACAATCCCATCTCCTCCATTTCTCTCAGGGTCTGGAGCAGGCACGCACTTGCACCCGGTGTGAGTTTAAACCACCGGGCTTGGGACTTGAACCGTGGTCAACTACATGGGAGTCCAGTGACAGCCATTATGCCAACTGCTGGTCCCTGATCTTAAAGCCTTTCAATGGATTCAGTCAAGCCTACCTACATCATCTAGGATAAATTCTTACTAAAAGTCACTTGATCATTGAGCTTTATCCTGTCTGCAAGACATATTTTATAGCAACACCTAGATTAGTGTTCTATTAAATAACCAGGGCCTCGAGCCTGGCTAGATTGACACACAAATCTGACCATCACAGTCATCATTGCAAAATCCTCATGAATCAGAGATCTAACGTAGAACTCTTCCAAAATTACACAGTGTCTGGTGAGCAAAGATTGTGAGAATCTGTTACCTAACGTGCTAACGATCTTGCCTCAAAAAAGCAATTGCTAGTTTGCGATTTGAATGTATGCCCCCTAACTTCACATGTTTGGCTTTGTAATAAGATTAGCATGATGAAAACTTGACCTCATTAGGATATCAAAAGACGAGAATTGTGGGTAAAGGTTACAACTAGGTGATTGGGATGGCATCTCCATGACTGATTCCTTGTGGGTTTATAAAGAAAGGAAGCAAGAGACAGTGCCCCATGGAGAACACATTGCCCTGCCCTCTACCATGTTTTCACACTGCCCCATCGGAGAGGGCCCCTGGACCTTGGGTCTTCAAATCGTGAGCTGAATAAATCTATTTTTATGAATCACCCAGTTTTCAGTGTTTCTGTTATTAGTAGCAGAACAGACTAGAACAGACACTTCTATTGGTGAGGTAACTATGGATTATTATTCATTGCAATATACATTAAAAATCGGTATAATGAAGTATTGTTTATGGGGAGAGGGATGGTAAGGTTAGCAGTTAAGCATCTATTCAAATCCATCTGATAGTTATGCCATAACCTGCCAGGATGGGGGAGAGCATAAACGATGTCCAGTCTGACCACTCAGCCAATGGGAACACTTCCATTTTGCTTCAATCATACAGCTGGTCAATACTTCATATATAAAAGAAACTGCAGAGTCGGACAGCACGATCCATCACATTGTCTCCATCATTATTTTGGTAATGCCATTTGTCATTGTCAAAGGTCTCCAACAAAAATGTTTCTAAAAAAGAAATCAACAGACTAAGCGAGAAAGCAATGCCATGCAGCATGGGCCAGCAAGCATTTATTGATGTTTACTACATACAGGCCAGGCGGTACTCACAACCATGACGGGGAACATGCCCCAAGCAGATTAATGTTACTTAGCATGAATCTCGCCCAGTTATGCACAAATTCGTACAGAGACACAAGTGGGTGAGGCCATTTTCTCCAACTCTAGAACTCTATGAAAGAAAGGGGCTTTACAGAGGTTATAACTTTATTGATAAGATTCCACCAAATTAAGCAGGACATAATCGTGTGTGTGTGTGTGTGCGCGCACAAGTGTGGGTGAGTGTATGTGTGCCTGAGGGTGCATGTGCTCACCAGGGTGCATGTGCTTAGACAGACAGAGAGAAGAATGGTAGAAAGCCCCTCCTGTACGGAACGGTCATGCCACAATCCCTTCTTCATTTCTCCCTCCTTTTGTGATTTTGGGCAAGCACACACATACGTCTGTGTGTTCCTCAAGTAGTTAGTTCTAGAACTCAAAATGTGGGATTAGTCACATGGGATTGTGCTGTCTTCTTAACCACCTGGTTAAGGGAATTTTATATGCTGAGTCAAAAAGATGAAGACACATCCCATGATGTCAAAAACCATGAGGATGGTTTGAGTAACAGTGATAAGTGGAATCAGAACACAGGATGAGTGTCAGGTGGAAGGTGGAGGGTGTTATGGGTTGAAATGGGTGTCCCCCAAGTCATGTTTTCAAACAAGAACTCCCAGCACCTCAGAATGGGTTCTTACTGGGAGATAGCATCTTTATAGATTGCAATCAAGTTAAAATGGGTCATTAGAATGAGCCATAATCGCATATGATTGGTGTCCTTTAAAAAGAGGAAAGCTGAAGTTGGACACCCATTTAAGGACGTTGAAGTGGAGAGACACAGGGAGAAGAAGGCCACTGTGAGCCAAGGAGAAGCAAACAACTCAGTCTTGTTACTTCCAGCGCAGTGGGGTAGTTTCTGTTACCTAAGCCCCCTAGTCTCTGGTGCGTTGTTATGGAGTCCTAGCAAACACATATGGGAGGAGAAGGGAGAAATGCAAATCAGGCTAGAAGGTGAGAGCCCTTCCATTTTGTACTGAGCAGTCTGAATAGTGGGGACCTTGCAGAGTGGCCCAAGGTACTCTAGCAAGCTGACTGTGCAGCTGAACAGGAAAACTTCAGGCTGGAGGAGAAGAGGGTAGCAGCAGGAAGCCAGGGTTTGGTGCGTCCTCACTGGGCTGGTGACAGATATTGAGGACCTGAATGAGGCAAGGAGCTTTGAATGAGATTTGCAACACACTGCAAAGGTAAACCTGATCAGCTATAGGACACAACTGACCAGGAAGGGGAAATTAAAATAGCTACAGGATATACTGCAGTTTCCTCCTTAGAGTGAACATGTAGGAGAAAGCAGTTTAGAGCAGTCTGGAATGCAAGGTCTATTTTAATGTTAAAGGCCTGAGGAAGTAGGAACCTGATATTAGGCACAACCTGAACCTCCCCTCCTCCTGCCTGCCTTCTTTTATATAAACCAGCTCTCTTCACCACCACTGCAATGAGCACATCTCTGAGAAGTCAGTCTGTTCTTCCTGGGGGTTAACCCTAAACCCTGGCTCGAATAAGCCACGTCTATCAATATTGGCTTTATTATGCCTCTGCTTTCTTCTCAGGTTCAGCACAAGTGGGTAAGAATGTGAGGCCTGGGGCCAGCAAGTGGCAATGGTGGTTAAGATCACTGGACGCCCACGTGGCCAACTGTGGTTCGAATCTTGGACCTGTCGGCTTGCTTTCTCACTTTCTTTCTCTCTCAACACTCTGTCCTTCTCTGGTCAAATTAAAATAAGTAACTAATTAAATAAAGTTAAATAAAATAATTCTTTAAAAATGAAAGAATCTGGGGCCTACGGCAGGGGATTGGTCTGAAGTACGGCCTTTCCCACGGCCATGGGCTTTGATGACGCGGCCCTGCTCCTTCTGACAGTCACTCCTTTGCTCTTCACACCCCGTCCACTGGCTTCTTTTGTTCTCTTCTTCCAGCTTTATTGAGATAAACTTGCCAGTTCAAACGTGTGTACAACTGGGGCCAGAAGGCAGTGTGGTGGTTACGGTGCGGATTCCTACATGGCAGGCCACGGTTGGCTTCACGGACTGGCAGCTTGTAAATCATACCAAGCTGGGTGTGTGCCTAAAATCCCAGGAGAATGGAGAAGGGATCGCGGCGTGGCCATCTCCCGGGGGGGCGGGGGGGAATTTCTCACTTTCCCTCTCACGATCTCTCTCTGTCTCTCTCCAGTGAGAACACACACACACCTTATGACAAAAACCTTCAAAATTCTGTTTTTACAAGTTCAAAGTATTTAACGTGACGTTTTGATATACGTATGCGTTGAGGGATGACTAGGACATCAAGTAATTAAGCTCTCCACATTGTTACACACGTGTGTGGTGAGAACCCTCGAGACCTACTCTCTCAGCAAATTTCCAGGGGACAGTACTTTACCACTAACTAAGGTCCCCAGGTTGTGCATTAGTATCCAAAACTTCCTCATCTTATAAGTCGACGTTAGTTCCCTTCAAACAATTCTCCATTGCTCCTAATGCCGGCCGCCAGCACCGTTTGACTGTTTCTGTGAGCTCGGCTTTTTCAGATCCTGCACGTGAGTGAGATCATACGCTACGTCTTCTCTGCCGGACTTGTTGCACTTAGCATCCTGCCCTCAGGCTCATTCATATTGTCACACACGGCAGGACCCTCTTCTGTTCAAAGGCTGAATAACGTTCTATCGTGTGTGCATGTGTGCTCATGCACCCGCGTGTGTATATCACACTTAAGGCTGGATAACGTTCTATCGTGTGTGCATGCGTGCTCATGCACCCGCGTGTGTATATCACGCTTAAGGCTGAATAACGTCCTATCGTGTGTGCATGCGTGCTCATGCACCCGCGTGTGTATATCACGCTTTCTTTATCCATTCATCCATTGAAGGATACCCGGGCTGTCTCCTTTCTTGGCTATTGTGAGAAATGCGACAGTCAACGTAGGAGTGCACCTTCTCTTCAAGATAGTGACTGTCTTCCTTCACGATCTATAAACATATCAAACTCTTCCAGACAGGGCTTTTGCATTTGCCTAGAAAACCCCACCTCCTCCTGACCCTAATTCCCAGATCATCATCAAGGCTCACCCCGATCCTTCTTGTATTCGCACCCATCTCCCCTCCTTGGAGGGGCTGCTCCATTTCCCCAGCACTCTGCCACGGGGTCTTTGCATCTCCATCTCATGTATTTTTTTCTCAAAGCACTTCTCATGCTCTGCAATTAGGTTTTTTATTTTACAGTATATTTTATTTTTCATTGTTTGCTTCTCCCCTTCAGCTCCCAGCCTTGACCTGTAATGCAAATGCTGAGAGTGTCGGGACGTGGTCTGTCTCATTCTCCTGCTTCTCAGGGACCTGGCACAGTCCTTAGCACTTGGTGGGTGCTCATCAAATAGTGGTTGAATAAATTGCCGTATTTGAAACTGAAATACGTCTCCTCAGTTTTCTGAAAGTGGAAATCCTTTGGATTAATACATTTATAATTGAGGACATCATTCCTAATAATAATAATTGTTCGAAAAATCATTTAATTTTCAGAAGATATAACAAAACATACCAGAGAGTTATGAAAACGTAGCAGTGAATTATGACAAGGGAGTTATTGATTTCACATTTTCTCAGAAAATAGTTTAAATACCACACTTTTTAAAAAAATGCAGTAAAAATATGGACAACACACTGGAAAAGTTCTGTGATTATACCTGTGTTTTCCTCGCTCCCTGTGGCTCTGTGAGTGCGACGTGCACTAGGCTATGACAGTGGCTGAGGCGACCTCCAACCTTAGGGTAGCGTCAGCGTTTTGATACCTGATGGTAATCTGTCGTTAACTACGCTGTCGTCGCAGCCACTCCACTACGACCGGTAGGAGAGAACACAATTTGTTCTTCTTCATCAATCTTCATCCCAAGTATCTGAAAATGATTTCCAGAGACAGACAAAACTGAGAGTTTCATATCTTCCTAGATGAGCATGGTGGCTTCCATGGAGGGAAAACAGTGTGGGAGGATAAGCTCAATGCAAAGGAAAGGAAAATGAAGTTTCTGCATAGTCCGGAGACATTGAGGGACTTGGGCAGACAACGCAGAGAGAGGGAGAGAGCAAGAGAGAGAGCGAGCAGGATGTGATGCCGATGGTCAGGAAACGAGCGGGGTGAGATTTATGCTGTGTAAAAATGCAGCCCGATCTGGGGAGCCAGGCTTCTTTCTCTTCCTCCTTCCTTTTGTCCCCACTGTTCTTGCCTTGCCTCAGGATGGGAACAAAAGATACAGTTTGGGACAGAAGGGTGGATCTTTCTTAAAAAATGTTTGCCAATTTCTGCTGTAAATAAATCTTCCTTATGAGTACTGGGAAGCACATGCAAGAATATTCACAATAATACAGGTTTCAAGACAAAAAACTCATAAGGTGAAACAACTCATTGGGTGAGAAATAGAAAGAGATAACCATACTTGGGCATATGTACTTGAGGACATACAATACAACTATCAAAATGAAGTGATTGCCTCAATCAAGGTGAGTCAAGTTGGAAATCTTAATATTAAGGCTTTCATATCCCCCCAAAATATTTTGTGTTTCCATCTGTTCACATTTTAATACCAAGCAACACTAGAACACATTATGTAGAAACACGTACACACAATAAAACTATTTTAAAAAGCAGGAGAATACTTAACGAATTGTAGGATAGTGGCTTTTAGTTGCAATCAGCCATGTGGATGTGCAGGGTGTGTTTTATCCAAGTGCCTGATTTATCATTCCCTCTCCTTGTGGGTTCTTTGGATGAACTAAAGTTTATAACTTTGCAAAGTTGATTTATTTCTTCCATGAGCAAGCAAGAACAATAAGACAAGGCCCCCAAGAGCATGTTCTTGCCTTGATCTACCCCGCCTCAGCCAGCCTGGATCACAGGGAGGCTGGGGGGTGCAAACTGAGGACTTTCCTGTGTGGGTCCTTCTGTATTACCATGAGTCACCATCTGGCTGCAAATATTATACTTTTCTTTTCTTTATTTTACTCTTTTAGATTTTTGCTATAGAGTGTGTAAGCTTGCCAGAGAGACAGACAGATAGAAAGTGAAAAATTATGGCCTGGGGGGATAGCCATACTGCAATCCCTTCCCTTCTCTTCCCTTCCCTTCTCTTCTCTTCTCTTCTCTTCTCTTCTCTTCTCTTCTCTTCTCTTCTCTTCTCTTCTCTTCTCTTCTCTTCTCTTCTCTTCTCTTCTCTTCTCTTCTCTTCTCTTCTCTTCTCTTATTCTATTCTATTCTATTCTATTCTATCTCAGACCCTCCTTTGAACTTTAGAATCCAGGGATGCTTCTACTATACCTTTAGGTCCTGCATCTTGCCTTTCTTTCTGAGTGTCATGCTTCTTTTGCATTTAGTTTTTAGTTGATTTTTCTTTTTTGTTTTATATATATATATAAAACAAAATATATATATATATATATATATTTCAATATATATATATTTTTTGCTATAGGGCACGTGTGTTTACCAGAAAGAGAGAGACAGAGAGACAGAAAGCAAGAAATCACCCCCCAGGTGGGATGGCCATGCCACAATCCCTTCTCCTCCATTCTCCTCTCGGGATCTTGGGCACACATGCACACATGCACACATGCCTGGCATTAGTTTTAAGCCACCAAGTTTGAGATGCAAATCGTGGTCAACTACATGGGAGTCCAGCGACATAGCCATTATGCTAACTACTGGTCCCTAAACCCCTCTTTTAAAACGTTTCTTTTTTTTTTTGAGAGGTTTTTGCTATAGGGCGCGTGCGCTCACCAGACAGACAGAGAGAGACAGAGAGATAGAAAGCGAGAAATCATCCCCCAGAGGGGATAGCCACGCCGCAATCCCTTCTCCTCCATTCTCCTCTCGGGATCTTGGGCACATACGCACACACGCCCGGTGTGAGTTTAAGCCACCGGGTCCAGGACTCGAACCGCAGTCGACTACGTAGGAGTCCAGCGACATAGCCATTATGCTAACTGCTGGTCCCTTTTAAAACGTTTTTAAATTCACATTTAATTATTGTATATCTCCATCACACAATATAGTTTTTCAAAGCATTCATATATTATGTGACCATAAATTCAAGGATATTAGTAATACTGTATACATCTTTTTCATCAGAGAAATTGATGCTCCTGTATCTGCCAAGTTCTTCTTGCCTACACCCTTCCCCCTCCTCTGCTGTCCACTTCCCTCCCCTGTAATCTCTGGTAGCCACACTTCTCTTCCCTACCATTATAGCTTCAGGTCTTTCCATTTCTACCACAGAGTGCAGACATTTGGTATATGTTCAGTGGGGACATGCAGTGATTGTCTTTCATAGTCTGGCTTCCCTTAGCCTTAAACATTCTATAGTCATCTAGTTTGTATCAAATAATAAGGTCTCATTATTCCTTATGGCTGAGTAATATTTTGCAATGTAAATGTGCTACATTTAAAAAAATCCAGTCATCTGTTCTTAGGGTGAACAGAGAACCATCAGAATGGAACAAAATATTTGCAAGCTATGTTTCAGATAAAGGGTCAATACCCAGAATATATAGGAAATTCAAGTAGCTCACCTGCAACAATAAAATAATCCAATTTAAAATAGGCAATTGAGTTGAACAGACAACTCTCTGAGGAAGATATACAAAAGCAAAAAAAAAAACATATGAAGAAGTGTCAACATTTCTTATCATAAGGGAAATACAAATCAAACGCACCATGAGATACCACCTAACTCCAGTAAGAATGGCTCTGATCAAGAAAATAAAGCCTGAGAAGTGCTGGCAAGGCTATGATGAAAAGGGAACCCTCCTACACTGCTGGTGGGAATGTAAATTGGTACAGCCACTCCTGAAAACACTATAGAGGTTCCTCAAAAACCTACAAATAGAACTACCATTTGACCCATTACTACCACTCCTTGGTCCTGAACTGCAGAATAGGAAAATACTCCGTTGGAAAGACAATTTAATCCCTTTTATGTTCCCTTCACACTTACAGTAAAACTCAACTCCAAGCCTCAGTTTATAAGCAACATATTGACAGCCCTGCCTGCCTCTCCTACAGTTCTTGCCTCACTCTTCACATTGGTCACTATGGTTGGTTGAGTAAAATAAGCTTTTCCCTGCCTTAGGGCCTTTTGTACTAGCTGTTTTTTCTACCCAAATGCTCTTTTTTTTGACCAGTTATGATTGCTGTTTCCTCTTGTTATTTCAGTCTCAATTTATATGTCTTTTCTATCAGATAGACCTTTTATTTATTTTATTTTTTTTCCCCTTTCTACTGTCCCTACAGCACACACCCTATTCCTTTCTGCCATATGGTAGCTTAATCTTTGGAAAACGTTTCTTTTTTTTTTTGAGAGGTTTTTGCTATAGGGCGTGTGCGCTCACCAGACAGACAGAGAGAGACAGAGAGATAGAAAGCGAGAAATCATCCCCCAGAGGGGATAGCCACGCCGCAATCCCTTCTCCTCCATTCTCCTCTCGGGATCTTGGGCACATACGCACACACGCCCGGTGTGAGTTTAAGCCACCGGGTCCAGGACTCGAACCGCAGTCGACTACGTAGGAGTCCAGCGACATAGCCATTATGCTAACTGCTGGTCCCTTTTAAAACGTTTTTAAATTCACATTTAATTATTGTATATCTCCATCACACAATATAGTTTTTCAAAGCATTCATATATTATGTGACCATAAATTCAAGGATATTAGTAATACTGTATACATCTTTTTCATCAGAGAAATTGATGCTCCTGTATCTGCCAAGTTCTTCTTGCCTACACCCTTCCCCCTCCTCTGCTGTCCACTTCCCTCCCCTGTAATCTCTGGTAGCCACACTTCTCTTCCCTACCATTATAGCTTCAGGTCTTTCCATTTCTACCACAGAGTGCAGACATTTGGTATATGTTCAGTGGGGACATGCAGTGATTGTCTTTCATAGTCTGGCTTCCCTTAGCCTTAAACATTCTATAGTCATCTAGTTTGTATCAAATAATAAGGTCTCATTATTCCTTATGGCTGAGTAATATTTTGCAATGTAAATGTGCTACATTTAAAAAAATCCAGTCATCTGTTCTTAGGGTGAACAGAGAACCATCAGAATGGAACAAAATATTTGCAAGCTATGTTTCAGATAAAGGGTCAATACCCAGAATATATAGGAAATTCAAGTAGCTCACCTGCAACAATAAAATAATCCAATTTAAAATAGGCAATTGAGTTGAACAGACAACTCTCTGAGGAAGATATACAAAAGCAAAAAAAAAACATATGAAGAAGTGTTCAACATTTCTTATCATAAGGGAAATACAAATCAAACGCACCATGAGATACCACCTAACTCCAGTAAGAATGGCTCTGATCAAGAAAATAAAGCCTGAGAAGTGCTGGCAAGGCTATGATGAAAAGGGAACCCTCCTACACTGCTGGTGGGAATGTAAATTGGTACAGCCACTCCTGAAAACACTATAGAGGTTCCTCAAAAACCTACAAATAGAACTACCATTTGACCCATTACTACCACTCCTTGGTCCTGAACTGCAGAATAGGAAAATACTCCGTTGGAAAGACAATTTAATCCCTTTTATGTTCCCTTCACACTTACAGTAAAACTCAACTCCAAGCCTCAGTTTATAAGCAACATATTGACAGCCCTGCCTGCCTCTCCTACAGTTCTTGCCTCACTCTTCACATTGGTCACTATGGTTGGTTGAGTAAAATAAGCTTTTCCCTGCCTTAGGGCCTTTTGTACTAGCTGTTTTTTCTACCCAAATGCTCTTTTTTTTGACCAGTTATGATTGCTGTTTCCTCTTGTTATTTCAGTCTCAATTTATATGTCTTTTCTATCAGATAGACCTTTTATTTATTTTATTTTTTTTCCCCTTTCTACTGTCCCTACAGCACACACCCTATTCCTTTCTGCCATATGGTAGCTTAATCTTTGGAAGAATCCTCATAATTATTTTTGTCCCTCTTGTGTATTTTTAATTTTGTTTATTGGATGTTTTTCCCTCAACTAAAATATCAGCCTCTGAAGGGCAGAGACCTTTTCTCTTCTCACTGTTATAGCACATGTATCTAGTGTTACTTATGATATTGGCTGGATGAAGACATGAGCTTGATCAATTTTTCTCTTGCTAGTTCTTTTAATTTTGCATATTTATTCTTTAGGCTCAATCCCATATAAAGTCATATGTGTGCCTAATACTGAAGTCTATGAGTCTACATGATAATATTTATCCAGATAAGAGTCTCTTCTATGTCATGTTTTTAATTTCTGAAAAGAATATCATTGGTTCTTTCTTTATCAACCTCCATGCTAAGCCAGTCACCAAGTTCTGTTGGTTTTATTCCAAGTATGTTTCATGTTTATGTATTTTCTTTTCCTCAATTGCTACGACTCCAGTCTAATCTCTCATTATTTCTTGGCTGGATTTCTGTAATTAACCCTTTATTGGTTTTACTGTTTTACCTTTTCACAATCTTTATTTGAACCACAATCAGAGAAATATTTCTAACAGGCAAATATATTGGACCTGATTCTCCAGTGCTTCTTTGTCCAATGAGGATAGTCACCAAAAAAAAAAAAAAAAAAAGTGTGGAAAAGTGGAATTAAAGTACAGGTTTATTTTGGTGCAAAATATTTTTGAAATCCATACATAGTTGTTTTTTGTTTTTCTAATATGCACCTCCATGAACTTTTTGAAGACCCATTCTGTACTCCTTTCCTTGTAGACCTGGCTGCTGCTGACATTGATTCTGCTACTTTTAGATAAGTCCCACAGATACTGAAAGTATTGGGTCATTAGGAAAATCATGATCCATATTCACAAAGCAAAATACACCATGATTTTCCTGATGACCTAATGGGTACTACCAAGGAAAGAGATGGCAAGAAAGTTAGTCCTTGTTAATGCCAGTAAGCCACTGGTTTAACTAAATATGAATCCTGTCAACCTCTGAACTTTCCAACCTGTGAGTCAATACATATGCTATATTGTGGAAGCCTCTTGAGCTGAATTTTTTTTTTTTTTTTACTTGCAATTGATTCCCTCCTAATTGCAAGGAACTATAGACAGGAAGGCCTGATGTACAAAGGCTCACAGAAAGATAGGAGGGATCATGATGGGTCTGGAAATATTGCATTGAGAAATGAGGCCAAGAGGTGGGTCAGTGCCAGGTTTTCAAGGGCATTGACTTCCATTTTAATTTATTTTGGTGCAAAATATTTTTGAAATCCATACATAGTTGTTTTTTGTTTTTCTAATATGCACCTCCATGAACTTTTTGAAGACCCATTCTGTACTCCTTTCCTTGTAGACCTGGCTGCTGCTGACATTGATTCTGCTACTTTTAGATAAGTCCCACAGATACTGAAAGTATTGGGTCATTAGGAAAATCATGTTCCATATTCACAAAGCAAAATACACCATGATTTTCCTGATGACCTAATGGGTACTACCAAGGAAAGAGATGGCAAGAAAGTTAGTCCTTGTTAATGCCAGTAAGCCACTGGTTTAACTAAATATGAATCCTGTCAACCTCTGAACTTTCCAACCTGTGAGTAAATACATATGCTATATTGTGGAAGCCTCTTGAGCTGAATTTTTTTTTTTTTTTTTACTTGCAATTGATTCCCTCCTAATTGCAAGGAACTATAGACAGGAAGGCCTGATGTACAAAGGCTCACAGAAAGATAGGAGGGATCATGATGGGTCTGGAAATATTGCATTGAGAAATGAGGCCAAGAGGTGGGTCAGTGCCAGGTTTTCAAGGGCATTGACTTCCATTTTAATGAGTTTGGACTCTAGCCTGTAGGCAGTGGGAAGCAACTGTTTTTGAGCAGAGAGGTGACATGATCAGATTTGCATTTTAGAAATATGACTTGCTGTAAAGTTGAGTTTGGACAGGAGGAGGGAAGGCTAAATGCAGAGGAAAGAGTTAGGCAATAAATGCAATGGAATGAAGTAAGGGATTACTGAACTTGGACAACGGCAATGGGGATGGGGAGACAAGCACCTGTTCTCACTTTCTTTAGATCCATTTTGGTATTTAGATACTGTTATGAATTCTCCTTGGCTTTTGATTTTGGGCTCACAGATGCTGCACCAATGCAGCTGCACACTTGCAGATAGGTTACTTGTGCTCTGCAGGTGCACTTACTGCAGTACTTTCAAGATTCAAGACATAAGACACAGGAGCCTTCTAACACTCACTACTCCCTGGCTGGCCTTTTCCCCTCTATCATGGCAATGGTTTTCAGCTAAGCATTAACAAGTGGCACAAAAATTCTGTGTTTGCCACAGACCCTAGTCCAAAAAGCCATTTCAAATACCCTTCTGAATGCACAGACAAGTCCCCCAGCTCCTTTTCTTGCAGGAGGGAGATCCATCAGCAGGGAATAGTGAAATATTGCCATAAAATGTATGTTTACTGCCTCTTCTTCCTGTATCAGAAAACCTCTAACCAATTATCATGGTGTTAACTTTGCTTTCCACTCTTGAGATCTTTTCAATACAGGAATGCTGGAATTGGATGGGTCAAGAGATACATGAACTTCTGGAAGTTCGGATTTTAATAGTTCAGTATTAAATACATATATTTTAAAATATTTAAATATATATTTTTAAAAATAGGTTCATATATTCAGTCTCTCTAGAGGAACATGTTCTTCTTTGCTGTACCCAGTTTGGTACAAGTTTGAATGACCAACTAAATATCTGTTAATATTACCAGGGAAGAGTTATAGCTCCACGAACCCATAAGTACATACCATCCATGTTGTGCTAGTCTTCTGCTGACTGTGAAGTCTTGTCTATAGAACCAAGCAAATGTGGTTCCATTCCTCTGCTGCCACCATCACCACCTCCACCACCACAAATTAGTCATTCCTACTCCTTACCGTGGGTGGTGATTTAAAAATTTTAAACTATAAATATTGAAAACAACCTTAGAAATGATCTACTCTACAATGCTGGTTAATGAATTCAGTTGATTTGGCTGAGGCTAAAGATAATAGAAAAGTGGGGAACTAGAACCCACTATGTCAGACATGCCACGAAGTTCCTCATCTGTGAGAAGGAAATGATTATGGTATAGTATGAAGGAAATAATTACAGGCATTTGAAGGTAGGTAAATTAATATTGATAAAACACTTTGAATGCTGCTGGCACATACTAAGTGCTAAATTAAATATTAGTTATCATTTTATTTTTACATGGTCAACAGGAGAGTCAGGTTTGCAGTTATGTGCCAACATGGAAGGACTGGTACTGGCTGGCCACTCAGCTTGTAGAACAATGACAAGTTTTCTGCATAGGCAGCAGGCATTTGAAAGTGTTCAGGGCACGGTAGGAGTGAATCTTTCCTGTAAATCCACATGGCTTTGCATAAGAGAGACCTTTGTAAAGTGGTCTATGTCTTGTCTCAAAGGGGTGATCTTCGTAGAAAGAAGCTGGAATACACCTGGATTTCTCTCATCTGAGGGCAAGAATAAGAGGGTCAGCCAAATAGATACACATTTATCCTAAGAAACTGCAGATACAATCCCTAGTGGTGGAAGGACAGCAAATGACATTTGAAAAGTATCATGAGAAAGTCAGTTGTACACATCTGTCAAGTTCTGAAAGAGTCAATGACAGACCAATATGACAGTGTCAGCTAATAAGAAATTTCCTTCTCCCTTCTGTCTTCTCTCACTTCTTGAATATGGTGGGAAGCCATCAGAAACCTTTAATAGCAAATTGGGATTGGAAGAGAAGGAGGAAAGGGTTTGAAAAGAGAAGAGAAGGCTATTCAACCCCTCTACTACGGGCTCTGTTGTTGAAGTCTGAGCTGGAGAAGAGAGAAATTTTCGTTATAATTAAAGATACATGGCTACATGGAGCTGCACATTTTCATTACATCACTGTGACAGTGTTGTGACTTGAAATGATAAGAACACTATTTGTATACTGAAGGATGATAAGAAAACGCATGGTCCTGGCAGAATTAGTTCAATGAGAACAGTTTTAAAGTGACAATAGGAGGTAATATAAGGTTACTCTGTTATCACATGAGTTGTGTCTGTTCAACATAATGAACGCGCAATCTACAAATATTTATAGCATGTTACTACATGTGAGGCACTGTTCTAGTGCTCATGACAGAGCAAATCTCTCCTATCTTGGAAGTGAGATTCTTTAGTGGAAAATGGATGATAAACCAATAAAGTAATGTTATTTATATAATCAGAGTGTGGGATGGCATACACATTAGGAAGAAAATGGGAGTAAGAAGAAAGGAAAGTGAGGATTGGATAAATGTGCTATTGAGCACAAAAGGAAGATCTCTTCTGAGTGCCTGTTTTCTTAGTGCACTTGGAAATAACAACTCTAGGATGGGGGTGAGGAGAAGGAATGGGGTATTAGAATATTAAAGAGCAGTTATAAAATTTTTGCCTAGAATCATGGGAGCAAAAATGGAATTGGGAATTATAGTAGGATTGTCGAGCAGCTCTAAGGACCCTCTTGAAAGCTATGTTAATGATTGCAAAGTGACTCAAACAAGTATGAGTGTGTGTTTTTTTCTCCAGTTTTAGTTCAGTTACCCTGGTGCAGGCACATAAAAGGTGAAGAATTAAATTTATGCAAAGTTGGAATTTGGCCAGGGATCATGATGGAAGAAGAAAGAGGATGGAACTTGAGCCTACTTGCAAAGAACCATGAAATCTAAGCTGCGTGTGGGGGAATCTAAAGGTGAGAGAATAGCAAGTCCTAGAATCAATAGTTGTCAGATCCCTGTGGGGCTTATTAGTTGTTTGAGTCATGACACAGAAATGAGTCAGCTGCACAGAGAGGAGGTGTGGGATGAGAAGAGGATAGTTGAAATGGAGATTATGGCAATGACCACGACCAGGAATAGTTCTGAGCATCAGAAGTTGGTGGATAATACCATGAAAGGGGAGGTCTAGAAACGTCTGCCTGAGAGGCCAGAACAATACAATAACTGTGCGTGTGGTTATTGAAAGCCACAGTGAACCAAGATAGGAGTAATACTGGAGACAAGTAATGACACAGCTGTTAACATCAAGGAATGTAGAGAAGTAAGTAAGGGTCAGGTTATGAAGGAGGGTGGTAGTGTCAGTATAACTGGTGGAGCTAAATTTGAAGCTGGAGATTTCAGGAGGAGGAGACAATGGCTTAGAATGGCTAGAAGGTGCAAGGATAACGCATCACCTCTAGGGTCAGTAGTGTGAGAGTTATGGGAGAGAAAGGCACCACTGCTTAAGAGAGTTGTGGGGAATACATTGTCCTTAGCATGGAAACATGGGATAATTGCTGAAGGTGAACCATAAGTTCTAGGAGCCTTATGGGGAGGAGTGGGAGAAGAGGTTATTAGAGGATATGTATTAGGTTGTTGGAAAAGTCATGACATACTTTTATATGCAAAAATGTGTCATAATTTTCCTGATGACCCATTAAAACTACAGAGTGATGAAGAATGACCTGGGAGGTGAGGCTTCATAACCATGAAAGTAGGGTAATACTGGATTAGTCCTGAGTCCTGCCTTAGGCTGACTATGGTGGATAGGTTACTGAGCAGGAAGGAGCAAGGTCTTGCTTGGAGAATTTACAGTTCTGTGGAGTGCTATGGTCAAAGGGTATGATAATTTAGTCACACTGACCTGGGTTGGGGTGAAGTGGGTCCTTATACAACAGAAGCTAGTAAGGTTTGTCATGTATATACACAACTCCAATAGACTGTTATGTTGTTGGAAAGGACATGATATATTTTTTGATGCATACATGCACCAGGACTTTCCTGATGACCCAATGGAGTAGCTACCTGGTGCTTATTCCAAGTGAGACAGGGCTGAAGTGGACTAATGTATGGCTGCATGAAGGAGCTTAGTTTACAAACTGAAAATGGAGACCTTTTATCCTTACATTTTAGAAACAGACACCGAAAATGGTTTGCTCAAAATCACATGATTTAACAAGAATATTTGAACTACTATGTATGTGGAATCCAGCTGCCCCAACCAACATGCCACTGGCTGGTCGCCCCCAATTCTCAATTTTTTGAATACATACCTAGGAGTAGAATTTCTGGGTCATTTGATACTGCTATGTTTAACTTTCTTGGAAACCACCAAACTTCCCCATAGGTCATGTCTTGCTTTTCTCATCTATAGAATGGGTATATAACAGATTCTACCTCACCGAGTGGTCATGGAGAGTGAAATAGAAAATTCTCACAGAGCACTGAGCGCCATGCTGGGCAAACACCAGAATGATGGCTGTTATTTGCAGTACATGTGGTACAACATGTGTGCCCAGCATGCGACTTCCAGCAAAAGACGGTTTTTGTTTCTTCATTAAAGACTATGAAATTAAGACTATTCTTTACTGTTTTTTTCTAAAAGTCCTTTCTTTTTCTTTTTCCTTCTCTTCCCCTTCCCCTTCCCTTCCCCTCCCTTCCCTTCCCTTCCCTTCCCTTCCTCTTCTTTCTTCCTGATGACTCATTAAAACTAGAGTTTCTTTCTTTCTTTCTTTCTTTCTTTCTTTCTTTCTTTCTTTCTTTCTTTTATGAGTGAAGAGGAGACAGGGAGACAGAGAGATGGACAGATAGGCAACCTCAATTGGGTCTTTATGCTGCTTCCCAGCTAGCCCCAGATCATGAGCATGCATGCACTTGGCATGTTGAGGGATCTCTGGAAGCAAACCTGGAAACTTCATGTGGGTCACCCTGGCAGAGTAACATTGTCACTGTGCCATATCTGATCCCCTATTCCTTACTCTGAAAAAAGAAATGGACCACACTTCAACTTGGCTTGCTGTGATTTACGAACACAATCAGGTCAGGAACAAATGCGTGATCACAGCTTGTTTCTGAGGGTTTCTACCAGGGATGACTTTGCAGGCCCTTTTCTCACTCTAGAAGAGCTATCCCTGAAATGCCATTTCTGGTTTGTGATGCTGCTTACTAGAGCTCTCACAGCTCCCCAAAATGGGACAAGCTCTCATAGACGTGCTGATTTTTTTTTTAAAAGGGAAAGCAGAAATAAAATGCTAGGAAATTTTCAAAAGTTGGTTATCCCTTGGGCCTTCTGTTAGGAAAGGAAAGAGAACCAAAGCTTAATTGGCCCACAAGTGACTTGGGAAGGAATGAGAAGTAGAGCTGCTGACAGTGGGCTAGCTCAGCCAATGGTAAGGACTGCTGGGGACATGGACCCATTTCCTTGTCTGTGGGTAGTTACAACACTGTCCATGACGTGCAACCTTTGCCTTTGCCAGAGCAATGACTTCTACAATACAAGGGGTCATCAAAAAGCTCATAAAAAATGCATATCATTTTTAAAAATGTGTATTTCAAAAATTTTTTGGCACTGAAATATTAACTTGTGCGTTAATTACATTTTTCCACAGAATTTTTATGAAGTCTCTTCATACACTTTCTTACTACTTTGGTGGACAGACTTTCTTCCTACCTTTCTCATGGTGCTTGTTCATTTATTTTCTTATGGAGGTGTTCGTATTCCAAGCAATGCCCAGCATACATGAGGAGGAGCTCCAGGAATAGCTTGCAAATAAGCTTCTCACTGAAGGTGACCACTGCTCCTTCAGAGCATCCCCCTACCCTGGAGCTTGCTTAGAGGAGAAATGGGACACCCAGGCTCTGCTATTGAATTGAGAGGGCTTGCATCCTGGTACTACCACTTAGGATCCATATGATTTTAGGCATTTTAGTTAGGGTACAAGTAAAAGTGGTATTATTCAGTCTATCAAAGGCATAATGTGAGAAATAAATGAGATACTTCCCATGAGATGCTGAGAAAATGCATGACACATCGTATATTAGGTCAGTGGATGTTACTAGCATATTGAATACCTAGCCTTCCTGGCATTATTATTATATGATGACGATGATGATGATGATGATTTATCAGTTCAGATCTTACCTTTCCTAGTAGAACCTTATGGCTGTTGAGAGCAGAGACTGTACTTTAGATATACTCAACACCTACATAGCAAACACATATGCATGCATTCTATTGATCAATAAACCGACATATGGACCTAAAGACACAGATGAGTCATGTAAAGTGAGGTTGTATAAATCCAGATCTTAATAAACCAAAATGTTTTCAAAAACACATGTGGAGATAAACATGGGAAGCCTCTTGGCAAATGCCAATCACATTCATTAGAGTATAATCTCCACGAGGTCAGAGTTGTGTTCTCCAGTATTAAGATTAGTGCCTGCCACAGAGTAGGCATTTCATAAATATTCATGGAGGACGAATAGCAGCCTTAGCATGAAGAAATGCCAGATCCTCTGCTGATGCTAATCAGTTTCAGTCTTGCAAGACTCTAAGATGTAGTTGTCTCTCTATTAGTTGAGATCTGAGTTTGGCTGTGAGCTGTGAGATCTACTATGACAAGGCAAACAATAAAGGCTTATCTTTATCACTTCACATCACTAGCAGGCCAAGTTTTATTGGCTGTTGTTGAGTGGCTTATTGTGTAGGACTGAGGTCTCTGTAATTTTGCTGCTTTTCGTGAGTGTGTGTGTGTGTGTGTGTGTGTGTGTGTGTGCTCCTAAGATGATTGCTGCAGCTCCAGGTACCATGTCCTTATAAACAGGGGAGGAAAAATTAAATTTTTTTTTCTCTAGTTGGGGTACCTTTGCCACCATGGGCAGCCCCTTTCAAAGGGTCTCCTTGAAAACCTTGTCTTTACGGACTTCCACTCATATCCAGCTGGTCATTCCTATTTGCAAATGGGGAAGATAAAGGGCTTTCTTTTCTCCTCTTCCTCCTCCTCCTGCCTGGTTGCTTCCAACAAACAGAAGTCCATGTTAAGCAGGAAGGTGAGACGGGTTATTGTGTAGGTGTTTACAATTCTGGTAGTTCCCCTTTTAGAGATTTCAGAAACAGAGGCTCAGCTCTTAGAGATCCTTGTTGCGTTTAGGGTGGCTTTCGAGGATTTTGTTTATCGCCTCACACGATGTCCTCTTCGGAGGACCTTCAAAACCCTCTGGGTAAGAATTCTCGGAGCAGTTGGTGGTGTATGGAAGCTGTGACCATGGTAACGGTCCTGTGTCTCTCCTGTACTGCTGAGAAGCCCTGGAAGTGGAGATGTCTATATGACAACCAGTGTGGCATGTTCTGTCCTAGCTTCATTTCTCTTTTCCAAAATTTTCTTGCATTACTTCAAGGTGCTTGAAACTATCATGAGGCAAAAAGGAGATAATGAAACACACACACACACATACATGCACACAAACACACACACAAACACACACACACACACACACACGCACAAATTCCTCCCACCTCTCTGGATGCAAGGGCACGGAAGACAGGCTCTGAGAGTCTCATGTACTTAGTTTATGTCGTCGATAGTTAGAGGTGAGCCAGGTCTGCCCAGCTCCTGACACCAGTCTGCCTTACTCCTTCTCCAGCGGGGGTTCTCAATCCTGGCTGCACATTGGTGATCAGCTGGGAGCTTTAAAAACCTCAATGTTTGGGTCATGCCCCAGACAGCCCATAAATCAGAATCTCTGGGGAGTGAGCCCAGGCATCAGTATTCTTAAGAATCTCCCTAGGTGCTTCTAACACATATCCACATTTGAGGACCACTACTCTTCAGCTTCTCTTAAACAAAAGAAATGAGGCATGGAGTTCTCTAGAGAGAATTCTTTAAGATTAGTGGGCCTGATGCCAGTAGTTGCTCTGTTTTATTTTCTCTTATTGGAACCACAACATGTAAAGCAGATGAAAGCAGAGCTTCCTTTGCTGAAGATGGTAGGCATGTGTGCGGGTCTGAGTCCATGCTGGTCCCTGAAGTGCTATTTTTAAAACATTAATTAATTATTTTTTAAATAGGAATACAGGGCAGGAAGATGTACTTTTCTTTCAATTCTCTTACAAATAACTGAACGGCAATTAGTCCTTTACTACTTGGTTAAGAGAGAGAGTCACTTCCAACTTCACACAGCAGACCACACCTAGCCTGAGTCAGAATCACAGTCACATGTGTGTGCTTCATGTATTTGGGGTGAGGGGGCCTCGGGGCATGAACCCACATACTTGCCTGGTGGCTCTGCGGTATCTAGAGCTGTTTTCCCTGCACCCCTGCAGCTGAGCATCCTTCCTGATTTCTACTACTACGGGTCTTTGCCATTTATCCTTGGCCCATCAAGGCATCTTCTGCAATCCCCAGTTTCTGCAGTGTCAATATTGGAACAGGTGGGAACTGGCAGGTGACGTGGTGGTTAAAGGTGCTGGACTCCCACATGGTCGACCATGGTTTGAGTCCCAGACCTGGTAGCTCTCTCTCTCTCTCTCTGTTTCTCTGTCTCTCTCTGGTCAAAATTTAAAAAATAAGAATAATAAATAATTGTTTGAAAAACATATTTGCACAGGTGACTTGTTTAGTCTTAAATCCCACACCTGTAGATGTTTCCTTGTGCTTAGAAGGCAAGTTATCTGCCTTTTCTTTCTTTTTTTATCTCACAGTAAAGTTTTATATGTCACTTGAGGATCATCTCTCTCAAAGAAACAAAGGTTTTATCACTCACTAGAGTAACCGGGTACACAAGGTAAATAGAGAATAACAAAGCCATGTGGAGATGCTGACGCTGGGCACTTAGTAAGATGATTCAGCTGGGCACTCCAAATTTGGACAGGAAGTGTCTTTTGCTCATTCCTGAATATGTGGAGCTTCAGCTAAGTCTGAGAATCCCTGGGGCTGCACGTCACAGCCTTTATTTCCGTGTATTGTAAATGAGTGTTCATGTCTCTTTCTCCTTAGCCATATCCTGAATCCATGGCTTCTGAAAACAAAATAATTACATCTCAAACACAATGGCTCACCATGTACATTCAGTACATGTTTGTTTCATGAACAAATGAAGAGTTATTTTAGGGAGCAGCTCAGCATTCATTCTGAGCACATCTCATGCGATGATTCTTGGACTATGTCATTTTAAGGAAAAGACCATGAAGCAGGGCACAGCCTCACTCCAGGCAAGTGTATATTTACTGTCTGTCTGCACTGTATGGAGTGAGCCCATCTAAGAGTTTGTGAACAGTGACAATCCTATTATCTGAGTTTTCAAAGATAAATGAAGTTTGTCGTGTTGTACTTACCGTCTGTCAACATGACTGGGCTATTGGGTTTCTGTAGTGATTCTGTCACTCGGAAACCCTGAACCTCTGAAGTCCCCTATGCTGTTGTTATGTAGAGAATCAGAAAGGCTCGTGATGGAAAAGTCGTGCCTGATTATTCTCAGGAAAAACTATGTGGTCTATAGGTGTTCTAGTCCAGCCTTCTGTTAATAAAGGAAAATACCCAAAACTGGGTGGTTTGCAAGAGTAGAGGCATATCCAGTTCATGATTTGGAGAGTTCCAGGGCCACGTTTGGTAGGGCTCTTCTGGCTGCATCGTGATATGGTAGTTCATGATTTGGAGAGCCAAGTTCCAGGGGCCACATTTGGTAGGGCTCTTCTGGCTGCATCATGATATGGTAATTCATGATTTGGAGAGCCAAGTTCCAGGGCCACATTTGGTCGGGCTCTTCCGGCTGCATCGTGATATGGTAGAGGGCAGGAATACGTGTGTCTGTGTCCCTGTTTCCTTGTTCTGGTCTAATTCCCTTTCATAAATCCACAGCAGCCAACCATGGCGGCCATACTCTGGTAATCCTCGTCTCTTCTCAAAGGCCCCCGTCTTTTACACCATTGTCAGATTAAGTTTTCAATCTTAGTTTCATCACAACCAAACCTCGAGACATGAATTTTTAGAGGACACATTCAAACAGTAACAACGATCTTTACTGAATTCACTCATGTCTGTCTCAAGTATGGTTAGAATTCGATCTCAGTCCTGGGACAAGAAAAGATGATCTTATTGAATATTGGTGGATACCAGAAACTGAGTAAGGAAAGAAAGGGTCTGTATCAGTTTTCTCAGGCAGCTATAATAAATAACCCCAAACTAGGTGCCTTTCCACAGCAGGAACCTAGTCTCCCACACTTCCGGAAGTCAAAAATCTGAAATCAAGATGTGTACAAGCTTGGTTCCTTCTAGAGGCTCTGAGGGAGGGTCTTCTCTCCTAGCTCCCAGTGGTTGCTGACAACCCTTGGCACTTCCAGGCTCACAGACGTATCACTCCAATCTCTGTATGCCCTGTCACTTGGAGGTTCTCTCTAACTGTATGTCTGAATTTCCCTCTTACCATTCTTCTAAGGATACTAGTCATTGAATTGAGGCTACATGATCTCATCTTTTTAGAGTAGATTTGCCAAAACTCTATTTCCAAAAAAATCCCATTTTGAAGTTCCAGATAGACATGAATTTTTGGAGGATAATCTTCAGTTCAGTACTGGGTCAAGAAGCTGGAAGGGAATTCCACCAAATCAGTGGGATCCAGAGTCAGGATATAGGACCTGGATAAGAACTGAGACGTTAAAGCCAGAGAGAAGATAGGAGTGTCAATGTCTCTGTAGTAAGGAGTGCACAGGGGTTGGGCGTAGACCCTGTGATGAATATACAGAGCCTCCTCTATCCTTCAGTGCTCTTCCTGGGCTTCATTGCATTGATACAAATGAAAAATAAGCATTTTTTATTCCTCAGAAAATTCTACTTCCAAAAATTATGAGTAAGCAATGTAAGCTTTTCTGGAGGGCTTTACATTTGCACCCCATAACAAATAATTTAAAATTCATAGCACATGCTTTATTTAATCTTTTCCGAAGATGTTGGCAGTGGCAGTTTGTTTCTCTTGCCTTCTTCTCTCCTCATTCCAGAGTCAATCTGGAGTTCTCCTCCCCCTGCAATATATAACAACTGAGCTCTCCCTCAGGCTCCTCCTACAAAGACACACACACTTATTTATCTAGATTTTCTCTAGAATAAAAGTTCTGTTATTACACGTACTTAACCTTTTCAGAAAGCAATCAGGATTAGTAAAGGCAAATATTGGGTTTTCATTCCACCCCTAAACTGGATAGTTACGTTGATGGCAAGAGCGATTACTTTCATCCTCAAATCCTCCACAGCATGGAGCAGGGTACTTCCCACATGTTAATACGTGCTGATTAATACTGATACTGTTGATCGTATGTCTGTCTCTTCTGCTTTCTGTTAAAGCTCTGTGGTCGTATACGGTCTTCACCTTAGTTGTCCTGTTGAAATGCCAAATTTCTAATAAACTTTTTAAGAAGCTGGGAAATAATTTTTAAAAAGCTACTTATTCATCCTCATGAGCAAGTTTCTAAATATATTTGCATGTACTTTAAGAGGGAGTCATTCAATCCAAAAATATTTATTAAATGACAACTTTGAGAACATTAGATTCAAAGACGTATGAGACAGTTTCTTTCTTGTACAGGATTATATCCTATTTGAGATTATTTTTGTGCATGTGGGAGGAATATAAATCCCATGGTTTGCTCTGCAAGTCCTGGCATTTGGATTCTCACTCTACCAATAAATAGCTATTTAATGTTGAGCACATTTTAACATGTCTAAAACTCAGTTTCCTCATCTATTAGATGAGGATAATGCATCCAGTTTCATTTTTCTGCAGGTAGATATCCAATTTTTTGAGCACCATTTGATGAAGAGATTTTCTTTTTCCTACTGGATTTGCCTTTTGTTGAAAATCACTTGACTGTATATTTTGACTATCATAACTCTGTAAGGTATTTTGGGGTCAGGGAATGAGATGCCTCCACTTTGTTATTTCTGCTCAGTATTGCTTTGGTGATACAGGGGCCTTTTATGATTCCAGACAAATTTTACTATTCTCTTTTTTCTAATTCTGTGAAGAACATCTCTGGTAATTTGATTGGAATTGCATTAAATTTATAAATTGGGTAGAATTAACATTTTGACTATCTTAATTCTTCTAATCCAGGAACATGGAATGTCATTCTACTTTTTTGTATCATTTTCAGTTTCTTATTTAACTTTTTTTCATAGTTTTCCTTCTAGAGGTCTTTGATTTCTTTGATTAGGTTTATTCCTGGGTATCTTGTTTCTTTTTGGCTATTGTAAATGGAATTGCTTTCATCAGTTCTACCTCAGTCTATTCACGGTGTATAGAAATGCTATAGATTTTTGTATGTTGATTTTGTATCCTAGCAAGTTACTGTATTCATTTATCCCCTCTCTCTCACCATTAACAAAAATCAAACAAAATGAATCAAAGATCTAAACATAAAACTTCAAACTATAAAGCTATGGGAGGAAAACACAGGAGAAACTCTTGGAGACATTGAAGTTGGCAACGATTTTTTAAAAAGATAAGACCCTGAAAGCACAGATAGTAATATCAAAACTAGGAATAGCAGATGGTGGAATGGTTATGTTGCTGGACTCCCATGTAGTTGACCATAGTTTGAGTCCTAGACCCAATGGCTTAAAACTCACACTGGTCATGTGTGTGTGTGTGTGTCCAAAATCCTGAGAGGAGAATGGAGGAAAAGAGATTGCAGCATGGCTACCTCCTGGGGGAGTAGAGTGATTTCTTGCATTCTGTCTCTCTTTCTCTCTCTCTCTCCAGCAAGCACAAATGGCATATACCAAAAATCTCTCAAAAAAAGAGAAAAATAGACAAGTGGAATTATATTAGGTTAAAAAGCTTCTGTACGGTAACAGAAACAATAATTAGAGTGAAGAAACAACCCTCAGAATGGGAGAATATATTTGCAAACTGTGCCTCAGATAAGGGACTGATAACTAGAATATACAGGGAACGCAAGCAGCTTACCTGAAAAAAATAATCAATCCAATTAAAAGATGAGATGACCTAAACAGACAGCTTCCCAAGGAAGACATACAGTGGCCAAAAAGCATATGAAAAATGCTCAGCATCTCTTACATTGAGATACCATTTAATCCCAGTCAGAATGACTAAGATTACGAAATGCTGACCAGGCTGTGGTGAAAAGGGAACTCTCCTCTATTGTTGGTGGGAAAGTAAATTAGTATAGCCATTATGGAGAACAATATGGAGATTCTTCAAAAACCTACAAGTAGTATTATCATACGAATCAATAAGTCTACTCATGAGTATCTATCCAAAGGATAGAAGTACACTCAGTTGGAAAAGTACCAGCATATCCATCTTCACTGTGTCATTATTCACAATTGCTAAAATAAGGAATCAACCCAAATGTCCCAAAACAGATAAATGGATTGAAAAAGTGTGCCACATATATGCTATGAATACTACTCAGGCATCAAAAAGAATAATACCGTGACATCTGATGTAAAGTGTATGAATATAGAAGATTTAGTGCTTAGTGAAGCAAGTCAGACTATGAAAGAGAAGCATTGTATGTCCCCACTTAATATATACTGAATGCCTGCACACTATTACAGAAACTTAAAGATAGGAAGGTATAAAAGCATGGAGAGCAAATGTTGATACTAGAGACAGTGTGGGAGTAGAATGGGAAATGGAGGGGTGGGAAGGAGGAAATCAAGGGGGGAAAACAGAAGCAAAACATTTGATGAACACAAAAATAGAAAATTATCTGCTGATGATAATGCGTATGGAATAATATAGAGTATATGTATTATACTGGGAAAATACATTTTGAATGCCATAAAGATGTACAGTGATTGTAAAAAATAAGAAATGTAAAAAAGTAAAAGAGAAATATCTAAATGAGGATTAATAAGAGTACACATAAGGATTATTAGGAAGATAAAGTGAGGTAAATTTTCTATGCACTAATATAAAGTGTACTCGATTTCTTCTATTATGATTATTATTTAAAATTAATGATTATCATAAGTGCCCTGGGATTTCTGGAAGAGTAGTCAATTTTATTTGCAAAGATCAGGAAAGTTGCAGAGAAGGTGGAGCTTTTGATTGGTCTTAGAAGAATGGGTAGGATTTCCAAAGGCTAAGGTAAGACATTTCTTGCCTAGAATAAAGAAATGTTGTCAAGATGCAGAGAAGGCTTGAGGTGATTTCAGACCAGACTGCAGAAAGAATAGAAGAGAAAATTAGCCATTCTAAAATGTCAAGAGCAAAATTCTGAGGTCACACAGTTGCATCTCCTTTCTACTCTGCCCATTTCTCAGACCCGACTGCAGTTTATAATGATGTATTTTACGTTCTATGGTAACTGCTTGCTAGGTAACAAGTTGGGAGGAAGCATAAAGCTCAAAACTACTTTAACTAGTATCCAATTTTTTGAGCACCATTTGATGAAGAGATTTTCTTTTTCCTACTGGATTTGCCTTTTGTTGAAAATCACTTGACTGTATATTTTGACTATCATAACTCTGTAAGGTATTTTGGGGTCAGGGAATGAGATGCCTCCACTTTGTTATTTCTGCTCAGTATTGCTTTGGTGATACAGGGGCCTTTTATGATTCCAGACAAATTTTACTATTCTCTTTTTTCTAATTCTGTGAAGAACATCTCTGGTAATTTGATTGGAATTGCATTAAATTTATAAATTGGGTAGAATTAACATTTTGACTATCTTAATTCTTCTAATCCAGGAACATGGAATGTCATTCTACTTTTTTGTATCATTTTCAGTTTCTTATTTAACTTTTTTTCATAGTTTTCCTTCTAGAGGTCTTTGATTTCTTTGATTAGGTTTATTCCTGGGTATCTTGTTTCTTTTTGGCTATTGTAAATGGAATTGCTTTCATCAGTTCTACCTCAGTCTATTCACGGTGTATAGAAATGCTATAGATTTTTGTATGTTGATTTTGTATCCTAGCAAGTTACTGTATTCATTTATCCCCTCTCTCTCACCATTAACAAAAATCAAACAAAATGAATCAAAGATCTAAACATAAAACTTCAAACTATAAAGCTATGGGAGGAAAACACAGGAGAAACTCTTGGAGACATTGAAGTTGGCAACGATTTTTTAAAAAGATAAGACCCTGAAAGCACAGATAGTAATATCAAAACTAGGAATAGCAGATGGTGGAATGGTTATGTTGCTGGACTCCCATGTAGTTGACCATAGTTTGAGTCCTAGACCCACTGGCTTAAAACTCACACTGGTCATGTGTGTGTGTGTGTGTCCAAAATCCTGAGAGGAGAATGGAGGAAAAGAGATTGCAGCATGGCTACCTCCTGGGGGAGTAGAGTGATTTCTTGCATTCTGTCTCTCTTTCTCTCTCTCTCCAGCAAGCACAAATGGCATATACCAAAAATATCTCAAAAAAGAAAAATAGACAAGTGGAATTATATTAGGTTAAAAAGCTTCTGTACGGTAACAGAAACAATAATTAGAGTGAAGAAACAACCCTCAGAATGACCAAAAATCTCTCAAAAAAAGAGAAAAATAGACAAGTGGAATTATATTAGGTTAAAAAGCTTCTGTACGGTAACAGAAACAATAATTAGAGTGAAGAAACAACCCTCAGAATGGGAGAATATATTTGCAAACTGTGCCTCAGATAAGGGACTGATAACTAGAATATACAGGGAACGCAAGCAGCTTACCTGAAAAAAATAATCAATCCAATTAAAAGATGAGATGACCTAAACAGACAGCTTCCCAAGGAAGACATACAGTGGCCAAAAAGCATATGAAAAATGCTCAGCATCTCTTACATTGAGATACCATTTAATCCCAGTCAGAATGACTAAGATTACGAAATGCTGACCAGGCTGTGGTGAAAAGGGAACTCTCCTCTATTGTTGGTGGGAAAGTAAATTAGTATAGCCATTATGGAGAACAATATGGAGATTCTTCAAAAACCTACAAGTAGTATTATCATACGAATCAATAAGTCTACTCATGAGTATCTATCCAAAGGATAGAAGTACACTCAGTTGGAAAAGTACCAGCATATCCATCTTCACTGTGTCATTATTCACAATTGCTAAAATAAGGAATCAACCCAAATGTCCCAAAACAGATAAATGGATTGAAAAAGTGTGCCACATATATGCTATGAATACTACTCAGGCATCAAAAAGAATAATACCGTGACATCTGATGTAAAGTGTATGAATATAGAAGATTTAGTGCTTAGTGAAGCAAGTCAGACTATGAAAGAGAAGCATTGTATGTCCCCACTTAATATATACTGAATGCCTGCACACTATTACAGAAACTTAAAGATAGGAAGGTATAAAAGCATGGAGAGCAAATGTTGATACTAGAGACAGTGTGGGAGTAGAATGGGAAATGGAGGGGTGGGAAGGAGGAAATCAAGGGGGGAAAACAGAAGCAAAACATTTGATGAACACAAAAATAGAAAATTATCTGCTGATGATAATGCGTATGGAATAATATAGAGTATATGTATTATACTGGGAAAATACATTTTGAATGCCATAAAGATGTACAGTGATTGTAAAAAATAAGAAATGTAAAAAAGTAAAAGAGAAATATCTAAATGAGGATTAATAAGAGTACACATAAGGATTATTAGGAAGATAAAGTGAGGTAAATTTTCTATGCACTAATATAAAGTGTACTCGATTTCTTCTATTATGATTATTATTTAAAATTAATGATTATCATAAGTGCCCTGGGATTTCTGGAAGAGTAGTCAATTTTATTTGCAAAGATCAGGAAAGTTGCAGAGAAGGTGGAGCTTTTGATTGGTCTTAGAAGAATGGGTAGGATTTCCAAAGGCTAAGGTAAGACATTTCTTGCCTAGAATAAAGAAATGTTGTCAAGATGCAGAGAAGGCTTGAGGTGATTTCAGACCAGACTGCAGAAAGAATAGAAGAGAAAATTAGCCATTCTAAAATGTCAAGAGCAAAATTCTGAGGTCACACAGTTGCATCTCCTTTCTACTCTGCCCATTTCTCGGACCCGACTGCAGTTTATAATGATGTATTTTACGTTCTATGGTAACTGCTTGCTAGGTAACAAGTTGGGAGGAAGCATAAAGCTCAAAACTACTTTAACTAGTCTAATTAAATAGTCCTAGTGCTTGGTATGTTTCCTGTGAGCTATTGCAAACCCACGTTTGACTCCCTTCTAAAAGTTCAGATTAAAAGGAAGCAAACTTCCAAAATTAGAATCGTAATTAAAATTTGACTTTGATCAGTAGCTGCTGAGAGGGTCATTAAGAGCCATGAATGTGCTGATGCAGGGGGTTATTGGGCAGATGAGGTGAGGAGGGAAGCGGGGAGATTGGAAACAAATAAAAAATTGTTAAGAAGCATTATCGAATTGCAAATATCAATTATTATGGGTCTATGGATGAGCAATTATTATATTAAAAACATTGTTGGCAGGCAGCCCACATAGCCATAGATAGCTGCAACTCCATCACAGCTTTAATTTGATTTTAGCAAACATGTTTTCAGTTTCTTTTCCTTTGATTGGTTTCAGAGAACACTGGACAACAGCTGGGTAGAAACTGCTTCTAACCCTCTGTGAAACTTGTTGAAAGATGATTTTTGCCACCTGCAAAGTTTGAAGCACACTATCTCAGAAAGAGATGTGTGAAGGAGAGAGGAGAGGACATTGCTGGAGATGGTGAGTTTCTTGCTGGGCGTGGAAGAGACGAGGCTGAGGGCTGTGTTCTCCATAACCTAAGAGTAATGATCAAAGAGGGACAGACGAAGGAGCGGAGGGTTTGCTCTTGTTCCCCTGATAAAGAATAATGACTCCCTGGCATGAATGATGAGGTTCAATGTGGCAACACAATGCAAGAAGGTTAGTGGTTTTAGCTCTCTGCAAACCAGCTGTGTGTTGCAACTGCCAAAAAGACTAATATGAGCATAGACTGCAGTTTTACAGGATAGAAGGAAGTGATCACACCCCTTTCCTTGCACACCCAAAATGACACATTCACTCTTAAGTGCTGGGAATACCTCCTTGTCTGTCTAGTGTATTCTTACTCATCTTTCCAAAGCCAACTCGAGGTTACCTCCTCACACCTTTCTCGACCTCATACTTAATCACTAACCATCTTGTGCTGCCCCAATTGCATCAGTATAGTCTTCACTTCTCATTGCCATATTGCTTGTGCATCTGCTCTGGAGGGTGGAATCCATGTCCAATTCAAAATTGCACTCATTGCCCTTGACACTTGATAGGTGGTCATATTTATGGACTTAAATTGAACAGGCCGGTGGGAGCTTGTTTGTAGAAAGATGAAAAAAATCTGCAGTCATGTTGAATCCCATCTAGAATCAGGTCATGCAACAGTTACCAAATTGACAAGTAGTGGGTGTCTTCCTAGTTGGTGGGAAGAGGCTCGTCCTCTTAGAGAGTGACTGGGAAGAGAGACGCCATAGGAAGCCAGAGTGAGTCTGCATTGTACCACAAGCAAGAATGAGAGGGTGATGTGGAAAGGAAGAAGACACTAGTGTCATCCAAAAATGTAAATGATGGGTTTTCTCCCTCTCTCCCATTTATCTGGCAATATACATTTATATATTTTCAAAGGAATTAAGGCAGCCAAACACATGACAGAATTTATGCCAGAAATGGAAGACTTTTCTGTGGGTCTTAGAAACTTATGCCAACAACTGGGACCCCAAGGATGACAGGGGCCAGAAATACCATTGCATATGCAATGGAAGTTAGAATGTATTCAAAACCAAGGAATCTTGAGATACCATAGTCATCAAGAGTGAAAGAATGGATGCACAGAAGAACTAAGGTTTGTGTCCTGGGAAATTGCAGTTTTGTTCATCATATGTCAACTTATTGGCTTTACACACAAGCGCACACACGTAATTCTTTCTGAATAACCTTATAGCATCGTAAAAGTTGGAATAAAATTGGTAAAGTAACTACTATCTTATATTTCAGACAGTCTTAGAGATATTTGACAGTGGTGGTGGTGGTGTAAGGAAATGAGGAAGGATGAAAGAGGAGTGTGCTAAATATGCATATGAAGGTCAACAATATTAGAGAGGGATTAATCCTGTATACTCCCCCCCCCTCAGATGGATAAATATAAGATCAGAGTGGTTCTAGATAGATTTTTCTGGTTGCAATTAATATAAATTTTCTTTGCCAAATTTCAGGCAAACATTAAATTTGTGAAAAAGTTTCAGATGTTTACACATCTGAAATTAAAGTTGAAAAACCTGTTGTTTCAGAAAACTAGAATTTTCAAGATACCATCATCAGGATAAATTTGTTCCAAGTGTTCTTTTGTCTTACTTCTTTATATTCAAAATTTAAATCCCTGGGAGATAAATAAAGATCGTCATAGCTTGGATCACGTGAGTGCTCCTTGGCTAATGAGAAGGGGACACTTCAACTGGTCATCCTGTTAAGATAGCATTCAATGTGGAAGAATAATCCCCCAAAGAAATACTAAGGTGCCTCCTTCAGAAAAGGGAATGCAACATGCAGAGCTAAAACATTCGTCTGCTGCTACAGATGCAGAGACTATTCCAGAAATCCTCTTTGAGTCAAAGCACTCAGATGGGAGTTGAGTGACCATTTGTCAAGCACATTGTAGAAAAGATCCAGTCATTGCATGAGTAACTGGACCTGCCTAATCTTCTTTCCAAACCTGAACTTCTATGACTGAGATTTTGAAATAAAAGATCAAATCAAAAGTTTCTGTTTAGGAGGAATAATGAAGCTATTTCTATTACTCCCATTCACAAGTTTGTTTGCAAATATTCAGGATCAACCTGTATATACACAAACAAAAATACATCGATACACACCCCACATTGCTAACAGCTTGTAATTAAAGAACCAGACAAATGCAACATTTTCCCATTCACATCTCTTCCCTACCATTAGCATTCTTTAAGCCTTCCGTCATCAGGCAATTCAGTTATACACAATGAATACTTACGCATGGGTGAGGAGCTTTAAATATATTTTTCCAAATGTAAATTAAGGATCTTTATACAATTGCTCTGGTTTTGGGCCCAGTAATAACTGGCTAAAAATTGCACTGAAAATAATTTCCCTGATAAGGTCATTTCTTTTCATTTGAGCAGTACTGGAAAGACTATAATAGGGTCTCTTTAAGTTTTGAGGTCTTTGAGTTCTGTTACTTGACAGATATTAATGATGGTATCCATCCTGATTTTACTGTGGGATCCTAGAATTCTAAAGGTAGAAGACATGTTGAGATGTCCTCCAGTCTATGTCCCTGAGACACAAAGAAAATTACTTTAGACGGACTGGAGAGGCATATCAGACGTGGGACGTGGGCTCTGCTCAGGTTAAGTAAAGTGTAGAATCAAGCGAATGACCTAACATTTCCAAATGTAGCCTTAGATAATGGACTGAAGCTCTGAAGTATTAGACCTTCAGAGATCATTCGGTGATTCAGGTATTAAAGTTGTTTTCCATGTTCCTGCAGAGTTTATGTGAGAAACATTCCCAGGGAACGTTAGTGAGGATAAGTTACTAAGGCAGAGACTCTGGACGATGGGGAAGGGGAATGCAGAGGACAAAACCTCAGAATCTTGAGAGCATGTGGACGTGTGCATTATGGCTCCCTACGACCTCCCTCACACTGCTCCCCTCACCTCTGACTCAAGAGTAAATGATTTAGGACACAGATGATTAGATTTATTTTTTACTTCTATTTATATATTCATTTGTTTACTTAAATGACACAAGGCGTGTACACTTGGCAGACAGAGAGAGAGATAAAGAGAAAGAAAGCACTACTTAGTGGGGTATGGTCATGCCACAATCCTTTCTCTTCCATCTATCCATCAGGATTTTGAACAAATACATATGCATGCCTGGAGTGTTTTTAAAGCTGCTGTGGCTGGAATTTGAACCCTGGTTGCCCGTGAGATCTAGTTCTGAGCCACAGGGCAGCCTGACAAATGATAGATGTCTAAAACTGGAATGATCCCGTGGGGTGATTTCTCACTTTCTTCCTCTCTGTCTCTGTCTCTCTCCAGTGAGTTCATGCACCCTATGGTGAAAATCTGGAGAAAAAAAAATGACATCCTTCCTTCATTTCCATCATTAACGTTAGTTCTTGATGTAGGTCTGGATGCGTCTCATTGTCAAATGCATTTTACTCACACTTTAAATTTACGTTTCATTCTGGTAACTAGATATGTGAGTTAAAACTTGACCTCTGGGACCGGCAGTTGGTGTAATGACTACATCTCTGGACTCCCAGGTAGTAGACCATGATCCAAATCCTGGACCCAGTGGCTTAAACTCACACCGGGCATGTGTACATGCGCGCCCAAGATCCTGACAGAATGGAGAAGGGATTGCAGCGTGACCATCCCCCTTGGGGGTGATTTCTCACTTTCTGTCTCTCTTTCTTTGTGGCAAGCACATGCGCCCTATATCAAAAAAAAAAGAAAAAAGAACTTGACCTCTAGTAAAAGACATGGTCTCTCTGGTGTGCATTTGGAGTCCTCGGCCATGAGGTTCCATTGCTCTGAAATCTTCCCTCTCTATTGCCACGATGGCTTCAGCAGTAGCTGGATGCCACTTGAAGGGACTGACTAGTTGCCATGACTGTTTTCATGCTTCCTGACTGCCTCTGAAAGGAAATCATTTTCCTAGAGTGCAGTGTAAGTTTAGGAATATCAAAGGCAGTCAGATACTCGGCATAATTATAGGTTAGGTTTGCAGACCAGATAGTCAAATCATCTTCCTTTCAGTGAAGGAGTGTTTGGTTGATTAAAACATTTGTGGCAGCATCTGAAATAAACATTCTGGAGAGAGCTGGTCCTGGAAAACAGGACTCCTCTGAAGCCAGGAAGTCATTTTGTCCAAGTAAATGGCATCGGAACGGGAGAGGTGGCTCAGACTCGATGTCCATGTACATGGATGACTGATCTTCTGGGACAGTTTCTTTCCAGTTCATGGCTTTGAAACAATAGCTGGGATTTAGGACAGCATTTCCTCACCCCTCTACCACCTGGAAACACAAGAATGATGACGTTCAATGCCCGGGGCATTGGCAGAATTATTAGCACTTCTCAATGAGCTAACTGCAACCTCCCCCCTTTCTCTCTCCCTCAAAAAAGCATCTATCCATATGCAAATAAGTAAAAGTGGTGTTTTCCTTAGGCAAGGTTCCACAAAGAGTGGTTTTAGGTAGTTCTTAGACAGGAATCAAACCACACTGATGCACATAGTCACATAATTCTACTTAAATTCTCCTTCAGTTCTTCAGATAACATCAAGGAGAAAGACTCAGTTTGCTACTAGGGTTTCTTTAAAACACCTCAACTTTTACCATCTCCCTTATCAACAGGGCAAAGACCAGCTCTGACTCACAATGTCCAGTTACCAACTGTTCTAGCTAATACTTTACTTTGTCTGGTAAATTTATTTCAAGTTTCTCTTGTATTTTGGCAAGTGATACCGACTTTCCATTTGTGTTAAATAGATTTATTGACGTCGAGAAATGAACCCATTTAAAGGAAAGGTTTTAAGAAACCAATATGTCTCATAGAACATAATAATGCATATATGCTGCAGTAATAATGCACGTAAGGAGAAAAATACTGATAATATTCAGCCTGCAATAGGACCTCATCACTTTGCACTACTTGAAAGATAGAAGTTTAGGAAATACTACTGTGGAAATAATCTTAGCCTGGCTAGAATTTTTCAAAAAATCACTTTCAATACTTGGACAATTATTAGTAACACATTGCATGTGATTCATTTCACAAACGCCCAAGATGTTCCAGTGTGTTATCCCACCCCGTGACCGCTGCTGACCTGGAAATTTATTACGTGGAGAACATAGAATGTTGGATTATTTCTATGCTAATCTTCAGAAACACATTTCACATTTGTAATCTGTGTCCATGTTTTAAAAACACAGTAACAGAACATGATTCTGAAAGCCCCTTGTGGGGAAAAACAGAGAGTTGCCAGTGCAGTGCTTTCTCGTCTGCTCCAAGTAATGAGCTCTTAGATGGAAATGTAGATGACAGTTCTTTCACGTGGCAAATGTCTTGCCCCTGGAATGCCCCTTTAATGCTCCACCTACTCCCTGTTGGCTGGAAATGGATATGATAGAAACCCAGCTTCAACCACACCTATGACAATATGCCGAAAGAAATGTGGAATAGCCAGAAGTAGAAACCAGGGTATTGGAATGACCAGGTAGAGCAGAGAAGCTCCTTGACTCAGATTGCCTGCATTGGAACTGTTCCATGACAGAGAAATGGAGTTTTGTTTTCTTTAAGCCCCCAGATGGCTTTAAGTCCCCTTGTAACAGTAGCTTAGCTTTTACCCTAATAAAATACTTCATCACCCCAAATATTCTCTATTAATATTAGATATAATTAGTTGACATAATGAGAAAAGGTGGGGAAGAAGGTGGGTCACCTTGTGCCTTTGTAAATCGATTACAGTTGACTTGTTCTACTGCAGTCTCCCCTAACAGAAACTCAAAATGAGTTTGGAAGATGAGAACTGTAGAGTAACTATTTAAATGGACAAACAATATTACAATCTAGTAAATACCAAATCCTTATTTAAGTCAAAGACAAACTCTGGGTATGTTTAAAAAAATTATTAGAAAGTTCATTTCACCATGCAAAAAAATGGAAGACCTTGGTTTCTATAAAATAAGCAGATTAGCCTAGAGTTGGGGTGGGAATTAGATCTGCATGACAAGAACTGTTAAGGATTATTTTTCCTGAGCAGCTGTTCTTTATTTGTGCCCAACTCAAGATTTAGAATCTTGGGAGAGAGAACGTATTTGACCCGTCTTATGGCCCTTTCTTCTCCGGGCATGGGTAGGATAACTTCATTTTCAGGTCTACTATGACATGGAGTATGGGTTGTTCTTCAAAGAAAATGAGTAGTTCTCTTCTCTTACTCTCCTCGGTGCTCTGGAACCTGCTTGCATTGGCTCTTATGAGCAGGTCGTGCACAGCCCTCTCCAACTCCAAGTTCAGAGACATCTCCCTGGGGGTTTGGAAGTCACTATGCCTGGAATGGCCATCCCATGGAAGTGGGTGAACATTACACAACAAGCCCTTTTCTTCAAAGATCTAGTTGTTACACATTTACCAGATATTTTCTGTTGTATCTCTTATCGAATAGGCTGGGTTTGAATCAGTCTTCAAGGAAATGAAGTTTTCTATTGGCTTAGGAAAAACATCTGATGGAAATGAAAATTTTATCTTATAAACATGCCCCCAAATTGACCCATTTATTCCTTGATTTGAACATTGTGTTTTATCCACATGGAACATACATCTAATTAAAATGAGGTTTTGGAGTACCAGTTCAGCTTGTGCAACTAGGAGAGAGAAGTTTAAAAAAAGCATTCTGTTCTGGGTTGGGAATAAAAGCAATCTTGTTTTAGTATCTGAGTAGCTCTCTTCATACATTTGATCATTTTATGTGTAGAAGTGTTGCATTAGAGGCACCTAGAACTTATTAGACAACCAGTGGTTATAGGATGAATGCATGTGTAAGAACACTACAAGCATTCAAGGGAAAATGTGGTATATTACACTTCTCTTGTGTTCTTTCAGAGTTCAGTACAGAACTGAAAACATGACCTAGTAAAGACATAGTTGGTTTTTAACTTGAAATAGAGGGTTGGTCTGTCTGTCTTTCTTTCTTTCTTTTATTTTATTTTTTAATAGAGATTTTTGCTATAGGGTGTGTGTGCTTGCCAGAGAGATAGAAAGTGAGAAATCACCCACCCTCTGGGGGAGGGGATGGCTACACTGCAATCCCTTATCCTTCATGCACATGTGACTGGCATGAATTTCAAGCCTCCAGGTCCAGGATTCAAACCCCAGTTGGCCTTGTGGGAGGCCAGTGAGGTAACCATTATACCATCTGGTGGTCCCAAAGGTATTTCCTAAGTAGTTTAATAAACTGTGGTTAAATGAAAGTCAACTCGATTCATTAAGTTTTTTAAACTTTTCTTTCCCTTCCTTCCTTCCTCCCTTCCTCCCTTCCTTCCTTCCTCCCTCCCTCCCTCCCTCCCTCCCTTCCTTCGTTCCTTCCTTCCTTCCTTCCTTCCTTCCTTCCTTCCTTCCGAGGAAAGGAGTACTCCAACAGGGTCTTGATGGTGCAGTCTGCTCCCCATCCCAGCCATACTTCGATCATGGGAACACCTGCATTTGGGGCCTTTACCCCTGCCCTGCAATCTGGGTCGGCCTCACAGCCTTGAGCTACCACTGCATCACCAATGGGCTCCTAATTATACATTTCTTTCTTTCTTTATTTATTTATTTTTGCAGAGGGCATGTACATGAGATAGAGAATGAGAGAAGCTTCTAGAGGGGCCTAGTCATACCACAATCCTTTTCCCTCCATTTCTCCATCACTTCAGGATCCTGGGATCATGTGCACATGTGTAGTGTGTCTTTAAAACCCCTGTGGCCAGATTCTTCTGGGATCTGATTCCCTCTCCATAGTGCTCAACCACTGAGCTGCAGGGCTGGCCCCTCTGGTCTTAATTTCAATACTACAATGATCAGAAATTTTTGGATTCCTTTTTTTTTGGTATGCTATTTGATTTATTCATCTATTTAATAAGCTTGTATTGAGCACCTAAACGATGCTGATTTTTACATTGTGTATTGAGTGTAAAGCTAATAAGAATATGTACCTAGACAAAAAACTTGAAGCTGGGCTGGTCCAGTAACCTTTTGTGAGGAGACTGAGATCACACATGAGTGATGAAAGTTTCAGTCCCATCATTGGTGGCTTTAAAAACATGCCCAGGGAACCAGCAGTTAGCGTAATGGCTATGTCGCTGGACTCCTACATAGTCGACCATGATTCGTGTCCCGGACCCGGTGGCTTAAAACTCACGCCGGGCACGTGTGCATGCGTGCCCAAGATCCCAAAAGGAGAATGGAGGAGAAGGGATTACGGTGTGGTCATCCCCCCTGAGGGGTGATTTCTCACTTTCTGTCTCTATGTCTCTCTCTGTCTCTATGTCTCTCTCTGTCTGTCTGGCAAGTGCACACGCCCTATAGCAAAAACCTCTCAAAAAAAAAAAAAAAAAAAAAACCCACGGG
>NW_006159931.1:487078-513498 GCF_000334495.1 Tupaia belangeri chinensis
CCATAAAAAAAACCCCCAAAAAAAAAAAAAAAAAAAAAAAAAGCCCAGTGGTGCATGTACATGCCTGCAGATTGGAGAGGTGGAGGAGAAGGGATTGTGGCATGACCACGCCCCGCTGAAAAGTGATTTCCACTCTCTGCACATGCCTGCAGATTGGAGAGGTGGAGGAAGGGATTGTGGCATGACCACGCCCCACTGAAAAGTGATTTCCACTCTCCTTTTCTCTCTCTGTTTTTCTTTCTCTCTCAGAAAAGCACATTGCTTTCTCACAATTAAAAAAAAATTAAAAGAAACCTTGAAGCTATAGTAATTTTTTTCATTGCTTAACTCTGATTTCCAATTTCTGAGGAGTTAATTTTTTTTTTATTCCTCCAATAGTCAATTAGTGTCACTGTGAACAGCTCAAGCTGAAGATGCCTTTGTAAATGTAGAGCAATTGTTTTGAAGTAGTTATTTAATTTCTGAAAAACCACACATACGACACTTATTATTACCAAAAATCACTCTAAGTGTTTTACAAAAATTAATTAACTCAAATTAATTGTTATCATGATCCTACAGATATAGAACTCAAGGCATAGGAAGATCAAGTAGTTTATTCAAGATCATAGCTTTTAAAATATTTTTATGAGAGATTTTTGATATAGGGCTTGTGCGTTCACTAGACAGAGAAAGACAGAGAGACAGAAAGCGTGAAATCACTTCCTGGGGGGATGGTCATGTGTAATCCTTTCTCCTCCATCCTCTTGGGATTTTGGACGCACACACACACATGTGCCAAGTGTGTTTTTAAAGCTGCTGGGTCCAAGACACAAAATGCAGTAGGCCATGTGGGTCCAGCACCTTAACCTTTATGGCACCTGCTGGTCCCTCAAGATCACAGCTCCTAATGGGGAATCTGGAATTAAACTGGAGTAGTTGAGTCCATACTCTGTACTCCTATTCTCACACCATGCTGCCTCCTTGTGATGGCTATGGAATCTGTAACTATAGAAGCAGCTGGTTGGTGGGAGGTGCGGCGCTGAGGTAGGGATGATGGGGCTGCTCAGCTGGGTATAAAAAGTGGACAGAGAAGTCTTCAAAATGCTTGTGAAGAATACTGAAGGTAGCAGCATTCACAATAGCCCTGAATAAACAACAATGCCGATGTCTGTTAGCAGTAAAATAGACTAAAATTAAAGGGCAGTAAAGTACTACAGAGCAATAAAATGAACAAGTTACTGCCACTCATGACCTAATGGAAAAGCATCACAAGCCTAATATTGAGCAAAAAACACAAATGGTTGTATTTCATATTATTCCTTTCATGTAAAGATAAAGTCTATTAAGTGCAAAACTGATCTGTAAGGTTAGAAGTCAAGGATGTGGTTAATTTAAAGGAAGAAGAGTCATGGTCTGGAAGGGGTAGGAGGCTTTTGATATGTTGTTGAGCTTCTAGTTCTTCCGTTTCTCTTTATTCAAGTTATAGTACATGCACACACAAGAGAAAGAGAGAAGAAAGAGAGAAGCAGCCTCTACTTGGTGTAATCATACCATGACCGCCCTTCTCCAGGGCTCCAGCACACTGGATCTTGGGCACTCATGGGCATGTCTGGTGTATTTTTGGCTGAGTGGGCTGGGAACTGAAACTGCAGTTCCATGTGGGATCTGGCTTCCCTTGAGTTACCACTGAGCCACAGAGCCAGCCAAATCTTCTGTTTTTTGATCTGAGTGGTAATGACATGAATGTGCTCACTCAGTGATAATTCAGAATTCTATAGTTGTGATTTTTGTCTCTCTTCTGTATGTGCTCTAGTTGATAATAATGCTAACAAATATCATCTTCTTCGGAAACAATAGAGACAATGGTATAACAAAGGCCAGAAACAGAGATGGGGTAAAAGATAGAGAGCTGGAGTTGAGAAGAAAACTTGTGCATAGAATATTTATGAAATCGATCTATTAGTCTTGATTCATGGATTTACCTCTGAGGGTTGGCAAACTTTTCTATAAAGGGCCCGATAGAGTAAATATTTTAGGCTTTCCAAGCCACATATGGTCTCTGTCACATATTCTTGTTAATTTTTTTAACAACTCTTTAAAAATGTAAAAATCATCCCGAGCTTTCTGGCTGTAAAAAAAACAGGCCACAGGCCAGATGTGGCCCAGAGGCAGTATGCTGTTTCCCCCTCAACCAGCTGTTGGTGATGCTGAGGTGACAAACATGCAGTTGCCCCTCCGTATTCTATAAATCTACTCATTGTCTCTTTACTGAGTGCCTCCTGTGTGCTGTAAGTGGGAGGGGCAGCTATCTTAACATGAAAATTACAGTACAGTGTGATGAGGACCTAACCCAGGGGCCAAAGGTCCTTAGGAAAAGACCATGGGGCTGTCTCTTTCCTTTCAAATTCTAGTTGTCTTTGAAGTATGCAGGGATTTTCCAGGTAAGGAAGAAGGGGCAGGCCTTCAGTCGAAGAGGTTCATCATGAGTTAGTCTACACAGGTGTAAGTGGAGATCTTATGCTTGTGCATTACGTTTATTGAGTTATGTCACTGTGTGTGACTAGACCATCATGCGTGTAAGTTGATAGAAGACAAGTATGTTGTCCAAATCTTATCACATGTGGCACGTGTACATGTACTCATGAACTAGGCTGGCTGGATTAGAGGTGGATTGTGGCATGAGGACCCTGTTGGGGAATCTCTCACTCTCTCAGAAGAAATAAATTAATGAACTTTAAAAACAAAACTATGGTATTTGTTTGGAGCACTAGGTCGAACAGATAAAGCCTCTTGTGGTTGGAAACAATGGACCCAGACTCTCCCACAGGGCTTCCCTTAGTCTCAGAGCCTCACTGTAGTTATCTCTACCCCTTATAGATCCATTTGGGAAGTTCTGGAGCAACCAGGGAAGCACTGGTTAAGCAGGTGGGACATGGATTGGGAGGAAGTGTGATGGCCTTGCACTACTCAAAGCTTAGGCTCAAGTCCTGTTTCTGTCACTCACTTGGTGGGTGACTAAAGCAAGTTATTTTGAAGTCCTTTGGCTTCTCTATGTAAAAGGCTGATAGTATCTGGAAGGAATCTCGTGAGGCCTTAAATTAATGAGACATGGTCTATAACACTTCGGCTGCAGAGTCAACTCAACAGATTATTTATTTCTTCTTCATAGGCTCCCACTCTCCCTAACTGCAATTTTAAAAATGCCCTTGACACAAAAAATTCCAGTCTTTTCCATCTCCATAGCCACTTCCTAGGGATGGAGGTAGGACTTTTCTGTCATTGAGAGAAGAATGGTAAGTGAAGAGAAGCCATAAAATAGTGAATTAATCGATTGCTTTGGTACATTACTTCAAATGATGACTTTCATATTTAAAAAGAAAGACCACCAGCTCTTGGAACACTTAAATAGGGGTTTAACTCTTGGATTAAATGCTCATCATTAGAAGATCTCTCTCTCTCCTTCCATTTTCCTACCTTTCCTCTCCCTCTCTCTCTTTCTGGCCAACGGTGCAGACACTGTGCCCGAGAGGTGAACTGAGGACTCTGGTTAAACATGGCTATGAAAGAAACTCATCACCTGACTTCAAAAGGAACATCTGTAGGTTCATATTGGCCAAGTCCCTGGAGATTTTTTTTCACTGCTGAACATGCTACTTCCCAACTGTTCAAGACAGTGGCTCAGAGCTCTGCACGTATTTGGAGATGCATTCTGCTGATTGGATTATTTTTAAAGCCTACTTCTTATCTACAGTGTTTTCTAACTGCTTCTTTTGGCCTGATGCTAGGTCTCAGTCAGGTCATTCCAAGTCCAGAATCACTGAATGTTACTCTTCAAAATTAAAGGTAGCTTCTCTATCACTTCCCAGATGAGGAAATTGAGAAACACTGGACTGAAAAGCACTTATGTTGCACATATATCTTGTTCATTTATTCTTTCTTTTCTTCATTTTTTAAAGGTTGTTGCCATAGGACACATGCTCACTAGAGAGAGGCAGAGACAGTGAGAGGGAAAATGAAATCATTCTCAGTGGAGAAAAACCACACTGCAATTCTTTCTCCTCTATTCTCCTCCTGAGATTTTGGGCATTCACACACACATGCCTGGTATTATTTTGAAGCCTCTAGGTCCAGGAATCAAACCACGGTTGGCCATGTGGGAGTCCAGCATGGTAATCACCATACTACCTTCTGGCCCATCTTGTTCTTTCTTACTTCTCATTTCCCTCACCCTTTTCCCCTCTCCCTCCCGTGCTATTTCTTCAATAGCTTCCAGATGCCATTCAGTGTTTTTCATGCTAACAATAGAAAGACACCAATGACATAGACCGCTGAGCTCTTAGTCTGGTGTGGCAGTCATCATGTGATCAGATACTGCTGTAGCCATAGTCAGTGGTGTCACAGAGGGGCACACAGGCTTCCAAGAGAACGCAGATGATGGGCAACTCAATTAGAGTTGGAGAGTGAGGAGACGTGACTTGACTGGTGTCTCCAAGGATCGGTTGGATATAAGTGAACTGTGAAGGGAGTGAGGTGTGAGAATAGAGAGAGAAACGATATTTCAGATAGAGGAAAGAGTACAGTGTAATAGTATCATCTGCACATTTCATTTTCTTGAACTCATGTATTTATGGAGAGAGAGCTCAAATTAGAGAGAAAGAGAACACAGTTCTAAATTAGTAATGGTGCCTGCACTTCCAGTCCAGGCTTGTATGCTGTGTCTATCTCTCCAGCATAAGAGAGACTTGTGATTACATTCATGGAGGAAGAGGGGCAGCTTCATGGTCATCAGTACCTCTCCTGGGCATGTGTGAGCATATCACCATGACAGCTCGATCCAGAGCTCTTTTCTTTATATGTGACTTTATATGCTGAGAGCAGAAACGAAACCTCTGTAAGATGCCCTTCTACTTCAAAGTCATTCCTACCACGTACTTATCCATAGGGGTTTCCGCTAAGGTGAACTGGTTGCTTGAGTTGGCTTTAGGAAATGCAATCCCTTCTATTGATTCAACGAAGATAAATTTTATGGTTGCCATGCACCATCTTTTCTGATCTTTTTTATTAGAGGTGGTAGTGGTGTTGAAAGAGCCGTGGAGTCAATAAACAAAGTTAACTAAGTGTACAACTTTTACTTTCTTGGCTCTGCGTGAGAGCCTCGAGCCAGCGTGACCCTGAGATATAGCCTCCCCATAGGTCATGCCCAGGAGCTTCTGTTATCTCTAAGCAGCACACACTCCAGAGCATCTTATTAATGATATTTAATTACATTGAAATTAATGATGTTTTTCATCTGATCCTGGGCTGATTTTTACAGCTGGGAGACAAGCTAGGGCGACTTTGGCGTTTCTGTCTTTCCATCTCAGTAGTTGAGTGCCCCTTTTCTCTCTGTTGATGCTTTGCATTTTCCAGGTGCCCATTTTCTTCACCTGCACTTCTTCTCTGAATACCACCCTCCCTTTGCCAGTAATAATTAGCTACCCCCAACCCAAAGAAATTATATGTTTCCACGTGAGGTTTCTGATCATGTGAACAATGCAGTTTTTTTCAATGGCGTTTAATTTGCATATACCCTGGCCATAACTTCATTAGGTTTTGGAACACAGAGATTGTCCTATGAGCACTATCTGATAGCTCAAACAATCCAGTAGTTTTAGCAGACTCTAATCTCATCATTGTATACTTGAGTGCTCTGGGTTTTGCTGATGAAAATCTTTACAGAAGTGGAATGAAGTATTCAATTCTCAGGTTCAGGAATTGTTATTATTTCCCAATGAAAATAATGGGGATTGTAGATAGGATTTACAGAACTTGAACTGTATTGATGGTTTTTGTTTTGTTTGAGCAAAAAAACAGGTGTTTGGGGGAATTAAACATTTCTGTTGTGAACTGTAATACAATAGCATTGAGAATGAAATGTTTAAAAACTGAGTATAGGGCATGGTGATGAAAGTGAATTGGATTGTGGAAATTCTTTCAAAGTTCAAAGTCTTATACTATTTAAAGTATTCAAAGAGTAAATTGGAAATATACTCTGTTTGGGTTTTTTGTTCTTGGGAAATGGTAAGAAATGCACTCCTTGAAGAATGTTTTATTGTATTGACCACTCAACTATTGATTTATTAGGGCAGAAAGCAGAAGCATTACATCAAATAATTTCCCTATTTCTTTCTTTCTCTTGTGTCTGAGTTTCTTTCTTAATCTTCTCTCTGGCTTCTAACAAAAAAAGCAAGCCCAAATAACAATCAAAGAAATATGAAAATAATAGTAACAACAGCAACCAGTAGAATATCTTATTGTAAATTTCAGCATTTGGGGGGGTCTTTAAAAAGTTTATGAAAGATCTGTATTATAAAAAGTATGTTTTCCAAAATTGTTCTTTTTTGCATGAAAATAAACTTGTACTTGAATTCCATTTACCATGAACTTTTTAAAGGACCCTCATATTGAGCGATTGAAAATTTCCCAATTATTTTTATATATGATCCAAGGACCCACATATTTTCTTTTTTTGTTATATCTTGTCTCATTTATTTATTCATTCACTGAGCATTTATTTACACACATCTTCTGTATAGCAGATATTATTATTAGAACTGGAGAAAGTTTGATGGGATAGCTATAATATCCACCCTTCTGAGTGTTATAATCAAGAGGTGACTGATAATCTATAGATCACACATAGATGTGTAAAAGTATAAGTGCTATGAAGGGAAGAGGTAGGGTGCCAGAACTTATGGAAGTGAGGTTGACCTATTCTGCTGGACCAGAAAAGACTTCCGAAGAAGCCTGTACAGAGATGAGATCTGAAGGAGAAATAGGCATTTATCAGTAAAGAGGTTGCCAAGGTATTTTCCAAACAGACGACAGCACATGTGCAGCCCTCCATGGTGGGAGGGGTGATGGTGTGACAGAACAATTCAGCTCTTTTTTTTTTTTTTCATTTTACCATGAACTTTTAAAAAAATATCTTTTAAAAATTTTATTTGCTTTTAATTTCTTTTATTTTCCACATATATCTTTACAATGTCTTACATTTCGTTTTCCAGAAGGAATACCATGTATATTAGTCAAGACAAAGACATTAGTATCCATATCATCATTAAATAGTTTTTCATAATTTTTTCCAGATTATTATTTTTTTTACTCTCATTTTTTTTTAAACATTCAATCATCAGCACTTTCAAGAGAGAGAACATTTCACCCTTTTCAGTCAAGGGTTTGGGTGTCTTTGGTTATTTGCCTTTTGGTTTGTGGGTATGACACCCTTTGTCCTTCATATTCCCAGATGTAAAATTTTTCCACTAAACATCTTGATCCCAAATGATGGAGAAGATGACATTAGGGCCCCTTTTCTGATGCCAGCCTTCTTCCTTATTAGCCTTGTCAGCACCAATAAAGGAGCAATGGACCAGGAAGGTCCTATCCAGAGATGAACTATGAGAAGACATGTGAGAGGCTGACACAGTCCGTCGTAATGTTCTAGTTAGCAGCAAGGGCCAGGTCAAGAAAAGTGTCTTAGGCTTTGACTCAAAAGATTGGGCTTTGCAAAGCGACTAGTTAGCTTCACTTGCATCTCAGTTTTCCTTATGGAGAATAATTGTGAGATTCCATGAGAGAGTAATTCCAGAGAACACAGGACCTTTATTTAAATATGTAGGAAACCATTTTATTGTTCTGGGCAGGTTCAGCACACTTCTCAAATAGTATCTCAGAAGAAAAAGTTGTGCTGATGACCAGAATATTTTTTAAAAATTAGTTTATTAGAGAATGTGTATGTGTGAGAGAGAGCGAGAAGGGGAGAGAGACAGAGAGAAAGACAGAGAGAGAGGCAACTTCAACACAGTCTTCATGTTGCGATCTACCCCTGGCATCAGTCATCCATGTCATGACCACAAGGCCAGTGTGTCCAGGGAGGTCCTAGGTTACAGACAGTCCATATGGATCCAGTTACATTACTGTTGCAGCTCCACGTGGCCCACAATATAAACTGTACATTTTCAAATACTATCATGGTAAACTATCTCCTCAAGAGAAGGATAGGACTCAAGGTTGGCAATGACCACTTATGCTAGGCAGCCTCACATTTCCACTTAATAGTATTGGGTTGTCAGGAAAGTCATGACACAGTTTTTGCATAGAAAAACAGAAAAATACATCATGACTTCCCCAAGGACCCAAGGAAACAGATCACTTGGGTAGTTCCATTCACCCACTTGACTTGGTTTGAAGTCTCAGTTCAATTCATTCAACAAGTGTTGTTTGCCACAAAAAAGTGGATCATTTCCATGAGATCCTCGAACTACTTCATCTGAAATATCAGGTAAGCAAAGCAAAGATTCCTTTATGCTTTCAACAAATAATTTCCCAGGATGAGTCTCTTCCAGGTATGACACCAACTAACACACTGAGATCTTCCAAGACTCATTGTTTCTGTCACTGAGGGGACTGGAAAGGAGAAGAAATCTAAAATACATGCTAGCTCCAATATTTTATGCTAAAAATTTATTTAGTTATCATCAAGAGACATTACGGTTGAATCAATCTGAATTCTCATCCTAGTTTTGTTACAGTGGGTTTTTGGAAAAGTCATGATGTATTTTTTGTTTCTATGCAAAAATGTGTCATGACTTTTCCAAAAATATAATACATTGTCTGACCTTGGGAAAATCACCGACTTTTTTTTTTTTTCTTTTCTTTTCTTTTCTAGTCTCCTTTTGTTTTACTGATGTTAGTCTTCTCTTTGGTGATTCTTGGAAAGGTGGTCTGGTGTTACTATAAGTCTTTCAATTTTTGTTTACCTAGGAATGACTTTATTTCTCATTTCAATTTGAAAGATAATCTTGCCAGATATAGTATTCTTGACTGCAATTTTTTTCTTTCAGAGATATAAATTTGTTTTCAGATTCTTTCCTTGCCTATAATATTTCAGTTGAGATGCTGAGGTTAGTCTGATGGAGTAAACTCTAAGTAACATTTCTCTCTTGCCATTTTTAGTATATTGCCTTTATCTGAATTTTACCAATTTGGCTATGATGTACATTGGAGAGAATCTTCTATGTTGATTCTCTTTGGTATTCTTTGTATTTCCTGGATCTTGATGTCTGTATGTTTCTTTAGATTTAGAAAGTTTTCAGATAGTATTCATGAAAGAGATTTTCTTTGACTTTGTCCATTTTTTCACCTTTGGAATACTCAGTTATTTAGATATTTAGCTATTGAATGATGCTTAGAATTTCCTGAATATTCTCATTTTGGAAATGGTTTTCTCCTCTCCTGGGATTGATAATCTGTTTTTTCTTTATCTTATTGAGTTTTGTTATGGAGAATATTCTGAGTTATCTTTCTGACAACTCTGTGATAACTCATGTGTTTTCTACTGATGGTGAGGAATTCTTGTGTTCCTTTGGAGTAGAAAGATCTCCTTGTTTTCTCATATTTCTTTCATCGCTGCATTTATTTTTAGGCTTCTGGTGAAATAGTCACTTACCCCTAATTTTTGGAGTAGATTCTGCATTTTTAAGGGGGAAAGAACATCTCTAGATTCCAGGTATATCCTAAGCAAAGTAATGCAAGAGGGACCTGTGACCAGCCTCATCTGCAGCTCAGAGCAGGCCTTGTGTAGCCTGTGTGTGACACAACTTGGGGAGGTTGAAAAGAGCTGCATTGTGAGTGGCATCAGCTGGGTCTGGTGACCATTCTCCTGACTAGACTTTTTAAACCTATTCTTTCTTTTGTAAAAGAAAAGTGTATACAATTACCTTGGAGCCAGAAGGGGGCACAGGGGTAGAATGCAGCACTCTGTGAGGCCGACCCACATGGGAAGGTTCTGGGTTCATATCCAGAGATTTCCTTAAGTAGGATGGGCACATATGTGTTCAAGATCTGGGTCTGGCTGGAGCTAGAGGTGGATTGTGGCATCAAGACTCCCATGAAGATTCTCTCTCTCTGCCTCTTTTGTTCATGGAGTAAAATAAATTTTTAAAAATTTATCTAAAAATGAATCAGTAACTACATATCTTATGGGTTTTCTTTTCTTGTATTTCTTTTTGAGGTTTTTGCCATAAGGTGCATGTACTCACTGGAGAGAGAGAGACAGAGATAGAGGAAAAGGGAGAAATCGCTCACCTGTGGTGCGGGGGGAAGGCCATGCCACCATTCTTTTCCTTCATTCTCCTCCTGGGATCTTGGGCACTCACACACATGCACCTGGCATGATTCCCAAGCCACCAGGGCCGGGATTCAAACCCTGGTTGACTGTGTGGGAGTCCATCCACATAACTGCTATGCCATCTGCTGACCCCACCTTACAGGGTTTTCGTGAAGATTAAGAAACATACGTATGAGACTCATTCGTGAGCCCCTCATATATATTAAGCACTAAATAGGTGTCGGTCCGTTTCCCTCTTAATTTTCTTTTCCACCTAAGGTGGCATGAGTCCATTTGGTCTATGTGAATTTTTATACTTTAACTGGCCTCATCTGAATGAGAACTTCTTGTATGCGATGAAGAACAACCAGCTTTTGCACTGTTCAAAACCAATAACCTTTCATAATTTATAAAATGCTTGAATTTCTTCTACACTCTGAGAGTGAAATATATCTCCATTACTTGCAATTATTTCACTTGTAATAATTATGTATCAATCTTATGACTCAGGCTATTGCCTTATATTGAAATGTAAGGAAGAATAATGCTTAGGAAGGTAAGGGGAAAATGAGTGTGAGATATTAAAAAGTCCCCTATTCATTTCTGAAATAAATTTAGTGTGCTTGTTTTTGAAAGAATCACTGCTTCAGGGAAGAGAAGAGAAAAATCTATTAAAGGGAAAAAAAGTTTCTAAAGAAGTTGAGAGGTTCTTTTTATTTTCTTAAATTCTTACTGCCAAGTATCCGCTCTTGGAAAACGCGGTTAGCTGGCTATAAAGTTGTAATAGAAAATAGTAAAAGCAATGAAATGTACAATTAAGGATCACACACCCCAGATATCTTCTAGTTCATTAGTCATCCTCCTATCTCAGCCCAGGAGATTTCTCAATTTCTGCTCTTTACTCCCAGGCTCAACTACAGTGAAACCGATGATAAGGTTCACTCTTTTTTACAGTGTTTCCTTGCACAAAGCAATGATCTTTTAAAGATGAAGTTTAATGTTCCCTCAGGAAACGCTGTCCATTTTAGACTTTTTTCTGCTTGGAAGCATTCTCTTTTTCTCAGTGAATCTAAGCTAGATCTGTAGTCAAATGGATGTTGTCAGCTTCACCAGCAGAGGGAGTTCAAACCAAGTCATGGGAACTTTGGGGTAGGGGTTGTTCTTGCATTTTTGGAGTGCTATTAATTATGATCAGAATTCATGTAACTGAGGGGATCAATAACAGAGTATGGATGGATGCCTTCAATTCTTTCAGAAAATACTTACTGAACTGACAGAGGTGCTGGGGAGGCAAAAAAGGAATAATGGAGAATCTTTACTCCCCTCGAAGTGTTTGTAGTTTGGCGAGAACGAGTCTCTGTAAACACCTGGATTCTAATATCCTGTTTTTGGTGTAATTACAGGGATCCAGACAACAGTGGGGGCCACCAATCAGTCGCTATCCGTGAGGGAAGCTCGTTGTTCAGAGTGTGTTTTAGAGTAACAAAAAGTCACCTTCTCTCCCCAAGGTTCCTGAAAAGTCAGAAAAGTGGAGTGGACCCCGTAAATCTGGAGATAGGCTATCTACCATAGACCTTGGAGACATCAGGGACTTCTGAACTTTTTCTGCCTCCTAATGGCTCCGTGGCCCCAATCAGTCACTTAAGTACTTGAACTTTTAGTTTATTTAACTCTAGATGAAGTGGGATTGGCGGTGAAGTACTGCAAGTTCTGTCCAATGAGGGACGCAGAAGAGCATGGCAAGAATAGGCACAGATGGAGGGGAAGTGACCTCAGTTACAGTGACCTGCTGTAACTTAATCTGGGGGGGGGGTCACCTTCTTGTGCTCTTCACTTACCTACTCACACCAACATCTTGCTTTATAATCCATCAGCTCCTCAAACCACTTTTCCTAATTGATGGCTTTCAGTGTTAGATTATTAAAGGTAGATTAAGAATATTTCATTCAAAAACTAATATTTCCAGTTGGGACAGACTCATTCTGGTTGAGGGGAACCTCCCCTCAGTTTTCACAGGTATCTATGTTTGTATCTAGTACTAAAATAATTAACCGTATGCCCCGATAGGTTAGTTGTCTAGCCAGCTTTTTGAAGAGAAGAGGAAGTCTGAAGAATCTCATCTCCAGCACTATGCACAGAACTAGAAACATAGTGAATGCTTAATAAGTGTGTGCTGGATGAATGGGTTAATGAGTGAATGGATTCATATTTTGCAAAACATCTGATGGTTACAGACAGCCTCCGGTTTCACCCAGGTTAGGATGATATTAGAAAGAAGACTCAGGTCCAGACATGTCTATGATTTTTCAAGTGCAAATAGCCTTCATTTTGCAGAATTTTTACAAGAATTTAGTGTCAGAAGGCCCTCTCTCTGAAATTGATTTGTACTCCAAGTCTTTATCTATGTCAAAATGCTACAAATGAGGTTCAACAGAAAAGACCATGGGAATTAGTGAAGGTAGGCTTGGAGAAAGGATAAGATCAAGGTTTTCAGGATGACGAAGGTATTTAAGGTCTAATGACCTTAGAAAGTCTTTGTAGGCCAAATTAATTGATTCTTTGGTGGAGAGTCATATCTTATCACTTTCAATAAGAACTTTTCTCCTGCCTCTATTGAATAGTTTTCAATACTGTTTATCTACCTCTGATCCTTTCTAACTTGCCTTATTTTTTAAGGACAGGGGCAGATGATCATTGACCTACAGCAGAGTTCATTCAGACCATGTTCATCTGGGTTTACACAAATAGCTTTTAGCTTTAGTGGTAATGAAAACTTTTTGATTGAGTGCTAAACTTGTTTTTATGTTAGCATAGTGAAGGTATACATTCTTTGAAAGACCACATTATCAAACCTATTTTTTTAAATTGTGCTATTTTTAAAATTTTACTATTTTTTTTAAGTAGTAAAACTGGAGGGTGAATAACTTGCTCAAGGTTTTGTGGTTGGCAAGTGTTAGAGTTAAGATTCATTTTCCTGAGCTGACAAACTTCAATATCTGTATTCTTTCTCTTACTTTTATGTTGTCTCTTATGGTATGAAACTACTAATAGAAGGAAAAACTTCAGACTGATAATCAGAAAATTCAATAAAAAAGCCAATTGCAATGGTCAATACATAGGAAGATCAATTAGTTGCTTGGGTTTTGGCTTACAAATATGTTATGATGCACTGTGATATAATTTCAGGTCCTGGATTTTCTCATGAGAAAATTAGGTATTCAATGTATTTAGGACTACATGTAGTCAGAGCATATTTACTGAGCAACTGTTATGAGTTGGCTTTTTAGAACTTGGGGCATAACAGAACAGAAAAAACTTTTTGCTTTTAAGGAACTTGGGATATATTGATGGAGAAGAAAGATACAAATCCATTTCCTTAGGACTAGGACTCACATGTAAAAGGTCCTGAGTTTGCATCCCATGTCCACCTTGAGCACATGAGGTACATGCATGCATATCCATGATCCAGACTGCCTTAGGTAGGGGTGAATTGCTGTGTGAAGATCTTGTTGGGGGTGCTCATTTTTCTCTGTCTCCTTCTCTTTCCTCCCCAACATGGAGAAATAAATGAACTTAAAAAAAAAATCCATGTCAGGCATGGTGATTAAGGCAGCTGGATCTCATTTGGCCAACCTAGTAGTTTCAATCCTGGACCTGGCAGCTTGAAAAACATGCCAGACATGTGTGCATGGTTGCCCCAAATTCCAAAGAGTGGGAGATATGGGGAGGGGATTATGGCATGCCACCCCATAGTCGGGGGTTAAGGAGGGACATTTTTCAATTTCTCTCTCTCTCTCTCTCTCTGTCTCTCTCGCTCTCTCTCTCTCTCCAATGAGAAATCCTGTCCTTCAACAAAATTAAAAAAAAAATCCACCTCCTTATGGAATTTTCATTTCCAGTATCATTTCAATTACAATTCAAGTGGAAGCATATCCCAAATTATGTGGATAATTGCCTCTGTACTCCATTTCATTGCTCCTGTGGACTTGACCAGCCTTAAACATCCATTGGGACCTCATATAAACATTCCTTTGAAAAAAGAATTAAGTTTGGAGAATAGAATATTAAAAAATAGTAAATTATGTTTTAGTCCTGGCTCAGTTTCTTGGTGGACTAAATCAAAGAAATAGAATTTCTGCTTTGGTGAAATGGTAATGAGCCCTTATGCTTCAGAATTATAGGGGAATTAGGAGGCTGTTGACAATAATTGTGCCCCCAAAGTTTGTGAATTATTTAGTGATCCGAAGATGTATATTTGGTTCATTAACTCACCCACACTGCACAGGTATAAACAAAACCCCCCTGAGGCCATCCATGCGCTCAAGATGAACCCCTGCAGACCTGCTAAATCAGTAACTCACCAAGAAACTCTATGACTTTCTTCATTTGGGAAATGGTTTTCCTCAAAGAGAATATTGGCCACCTACACATCTTGCATTCATTAGCTAATTGCTTCATCTCTTTTACATGCCTCTTGGTGCTGGTAGATGAATTATTCCAAGGAGAGTGCACTTTTTTAACCTATGAACCTAAAAATGGCCCCTATTGTCATGCAGCATCCCTTGGTAGACAGGATCTTTGAAGAGCCCCAGTTCTTGGACTGATGGCATATTTTAGGCATATAACCTATTTGCTGCAACTGTGGGAATTCTTAAACTTTACGATTTGAGGCTTCGACATTTTGGGAGCGCTCTTGAGCATCCTTGGCATGTAGCAATAGCTCATTTTTTTCAGGTGTAAATTTAAATCAGTGGTCACTGCGGGCAAATGTGTAAGGTAATTTTGGAATTTGTAGCAGTGCTTCATATTCCCTGTGCCTGCAGGTAATCAAAGGAACTTCCTGAAATCCTTGTTCTGATTCACCAGGCCTTGGGTGGAGCCTGGATCCTATATTTTTCTTTGAGTACTGCAGCGATGCTGGTCCTTGGGGCACAATGTAGGTGTGAGGATTCCTTGGCGAGCCAACCTGATGGACCAGGGCTATTCATCACAGCTCAGGCAGCTTTGTTGTTTTCCTTTTATGGTTGCATGCCCAGTAAGTTTAATTAAGGTTTTAAAGAAGCAACTTAAAATTTATAGTTGTAATTGAATGCATTTTATGAAGAAAATATGTGCTACAGCATTGTTCACATTTGGGATTAAGAAGGTCTCATGTGAAGAAGAAGTCTCATAGATGACCCAGAGGGTCATGTTGGACATCTGGGGACTGTCTTCATGTGTTTTATCTTATTTAGATCTTAGCACCTCTAGGAGGCAAGTCAGCCCAATATTGCTAGCACACTTTCATGGATAAATACAGTGAGAACGAAGCAGCAAGTGAATCCACTCCCCCTCAGCCATGAAATTATTCACAGAGCAGGGTTCCAAACCCAAGAAAGCCTATTCTCAGTCTTGTGGTAGACCCATCTAACAAAATGGTTTTCATTTTTTCCTTTTTGGAAACCCTAAGATTCACTGCCCTGCTTCATGAAATCTATATTCACCCAAACAAAAATCATTACAAAGGCTATTGCCAATGTTACGAGCGTTATTAGTTATGACAAGCAATGGCAGAGCTTCTGATGGGCGCTTCCTGTGTTTAAGGAATATTTTGTGTGTGCATATGTGTGCATGTGTGCACGGGGTATACAAGGGCATATAGGAATCAAGGCCTGCCCATTAAATACCATTCAAATGACTTTAATAACAATACGAAAAAGAGGAGATTTAAAATATCAAATTATTTTGGCCAGCCAAGGGGTGTGGTGGTTAAAGTGGCTAGATCCCATGTGACTGCATGGTTGGAGTCCCACTTCTGGCTGTTTGAGAGACACATTGGCACTGCCTAAAATCCTGAGAGGAGAATGGAGGAAAAGGGATTGTGGTTTGGCCTTCTCCTGGGGGATGATTTCTCAGTTTTCCTATGTCTCTGTCTCTCTCTGGCAAGTACACATACCCTACAGCAAACTAAAAAAAGAAAAAAACCCTACAAATATTAAATTAAATGAGTTACTGCAGTTTTGATAGGTGTTTGGTACCTAATAAACAGTCACATAATGTTTTTGCCTGACAAACGTCTTAAATTCTATAAAGCATTGAAGCACCTAGTGGACGAGGAAGGCTCAACAGCTGAGGTGTGATTTCAGGTGGCCCCTGGGAAGGACTGAACTCACTGTGGTTGAGAGGGCTCTGGGGTCTGACCATGTGGGTGTGAATTATAGCCCAGACACTCTCAGGCTGGGTCAATTTGGGTAAACTGATTCATTTAACTCCAAGCCTTATTCTGATCCGTGCACTACTCTGAGTCCTGACTTTCCCATCAGCAGACTAGGAGAACACAACTAGTTCTACCTCAGAGGTTTTTGAGACTATTAAACAAGACATGCAAAACATTATGCTGCCCAGTACATGGTAAATGCTGTGTAACCAGGGTTCATTGTGTTGAGTATTTATTATGTTTTAAGCATTGTTTACATGTGTCAACTCATTCATCTTCACAGCAACCCCCTAAGGTATTGTTACTATTCCCATTTTTTTTTTGAGAGGTTTTTGCTATAGGGCATGTGCACTTGCCAGAAAGACAGAGACAGAAAGTGAGAAATCACCCCCCAGGGGGGATGGCCACACCGCAATCCCTTCTCCTCCATTCTCCTGTTGGGATCTTGAGCATGCACACATGCGTGCCTGGCATGACTTTAAGCCACCACGTCCAGGACTCAAACCACAGTCAACTACATGGGAGTCCAGTAACATAGCCATTATGCCAACTGCAGGCCCCATTATTCCCATTTTAAAAATGGGGATACTAAAGTCTAGAGGGATTGACAACTTATCTTAGTTTATACCATTTGGAATTGTGAGAACTTTAATAAAAACCCAGGCATCTAGCTCTAAACACATGTTCTTTACTAAACTATTTCGGCTGCACAAACACCTGATCTATGGTTACTGCTACTGTCACTTTTTCTTATTAATGAAGAGTAAATGTGTTTCAGTGTGAGCAAAGATAGGGTGGAAATCTCTCTGGCCGGAGGAGAGCCCTAGGCCACTTGGACTGCAGTGTGGGGCTTGTTGAATGACGGAGTAAGAAACCAGGCTGGAGAGGGAGGCTGGGGACACACTGCAGGAAACCTTTAATATCGTGCCAATAAGATAGGGCTTTGTTCTCAGGAAAATGGGGGGATTCGGACTATTTTTGTTGCGGGAATGACTAACTTACACCACTATTTAGAATAAGTTGAAGTGGGGTGGGGGAGAGTGAGGAGGCCAGGAAGACATATACATGGAGCTGGAAGTGTTAATTCATTTATCCATTCATCCATTGATCATCTATCCATATGCCCCATCCACTGTAATGCACATCAGAGTAGATGAAAAAGTTGGGACCAGCACATAGCATGCTGGTTATGTTGCTGCATTCCCATGTAGTTGACTGTGGTTTGAGTCATGGACCCAGTGGTTTAAAACTCACACCAGGCACATGTGTGTGTATGCCCCAAATCCCAAGAGATAGAATGGAGGAGAAGGGATTGCAGAGTGGCCATCCTCCTGGGGGGTTAGTCCTTATTTTCTGTCTCTCTGTCTGTCCTGTGAGCACACATGCCCAATAGCAAAAATCTTTCTTAAGAAAAAAATAAAAAAGAAAGGAAGAAATAGAAGATAAAGAGAAGGTATGTTCTGTCCTCAGAACAACAAGTACAATTACACATCCACAAACACACACTCTGCACACCAAGAAATACATACATGGCTTTAAAGAGGCTAACTGCTCAAGCTCTTATGGAGGCAACCTTAGTGCTTTACAGCCTTAGCTTACATGTAAGAAATACATCGGAAAGTAAGAGCTGAGGAATCAATCACATTCTTAGAAGTTATTTTTCTACGTGACTCACTTAGTGGGTACGTGATGGAAGGAACTTTTATGGTAGGGAAATTCCCATCCGTCACAGCTTTTATAACTGCCTATTGATGATACACCCAGCTCCATAATGGCAGTGCTAAAATTGACTTTTACTTCCTTAAACCATCATTGTATTGAACCATGTAACCAGAAAATCACAATGGGGTGATCTTTCTCTACACTAATCCTTCCATGAGTGCCTAATGACTTGTCTGTTCATCTTGGAGATAATAAACCTAGCATTGAAGCAATAGCTGTCTTGGTGACTTTGCATAAATCATTATTTGCAAAAGTGAAGGAAAACCTATAGATAGGAGCCAAAGACTGGGATGGCTCAACTTTCAAGAATTAGCTCCGATAATTGCTGCGGCTGCATTAAGAATGCACTGAACAAATAGATGCAGACCGAAAAGTAAATATTATCTCTCAGGGCGATCGATACAACAACTTCCAACACTGGAAGGACAGTTATTAAATATCCTAGCAAGATTCATCTAAGTAAAACAATATTGTCATGAAAGGTGTGCTGGCGAGGAAAATGGGAAACAGGCAAAGACCTAAGGAAACAGAGAGAGCTTGTTGCTGCACAGCTAGTAGGCAGGGTGACAGGTTGTAAGAAATGTACATGGAAAATAGTTATTAATAATATTATGTTTTGCAGTTTACAATTATTTCCACTCATTGAAAAATATTGTTTCAGTAAGAATTTTTTCATGGCAGAAAACCTCCTGGTTCCCCGAATGATACTTGTCCTGTCCTGTTTCTTCAGCTTCTCCCTTTACACCTTGAATCACTGTTGAATCACTCCACTTCTTGGCATCCTCCTAAGCGAAGAGGACACAAACATTTTATGGAAGCGACTACAGATAGAATTTCTCCCCAAACCCAGATTCACAAGAAAACAAGGCAAAGAGAAATTGAAGAGAAAAGTAGGACATAGCTTTATGTTTAGTCCAGTTGCCTGATTTCCATCAGCCTTATCCTCATTTCTTTTAGACTCATCCCAGGGGCTGATTTCGTTATTCAAAATGCAGACAGGTCTATAGTTGAGTTGCTCAGTTAGCAGAAAATACTCTCAGATGAAAAAGGAAGCCAGGTTAGCAACCATTAACCTCGAAAAGGAGAGTAACACAGTGCTAAACTCAAAGCCTATAAAATAGCACACCGATAGATTTGTCAATGGCTCAGAGTCTGAATAGGTTCTTTTCTTTCTTTTTCATTCTATCATGTCTCTTTCTTTTTCTTTTTCTTTTTCTTTTTCTTTTCTTTCTTTCTTTTTTTTTTTTGGTTCTATAACTTTATTTGAAAATCAGCAGTTAGTTCTCATCCACATTGACTGTGGATTTTTGAAAATAGTAACAGGTACATAGGTCACCAGAGTGTAGAGTTTGTGGGGTGAATCTTCATCCTCGTTTCGTTTTCTGGACAACCACACATGGATTCCATATGGGACGTCCCTTACTCCTTTGGCCCAGACAGCTTTGTTGAGCCTGATATCAATGCACACATCTGGAGTCCCCATCTCCTTCATGGCAAATTTCCAGATTTCTTTGAGTGCCCGAGGGGCACGTTTCTTGAAGCCCACGCCATGGATGTGCTTGTGAATGTTGATGGTGTATCCCAGGTCACCACCTCGTTGATGGCAGAATGGCCCTTCTTCTCTCCACCCATATTTGTGGGAGCCATTCTATCCAACCTAAGCTGGAAAGAGGCTCTAGCATGTCTTTTTACACCCCCCCTTGTTATTTCTTCAGATGTTTCTCCTTTCTTCCTGTTTTCTTTATTCTTTCTCCCTCTTTCCTTTGGTTCTAGGTAAGACTGTTGCATTGACCTTCTTGCTGGTTTCTGATTCAACTCTTGCCCCTTTGGTCTGTTCTCACAATAATTGGAGAGATCTTTTTGTCACATAGGTCAGGCACACACTTCCTCTGTTTAACGGCTTGTCTTGGCTTCCCCTGTTATTTAGGTCAAAGCTAAAGCCCATGCCAAAGACTGTAGCATCTACATGACCCACCCTCTGCTCAACTGCTGAGCTTGTTGTTCTCTGCCCTCCCAGACAAAATAGGCCCATTCTGCAATACCTATGTGACTGACTCCCCCTCCCTCCAGTCTCTGCTTAACTCTCACTTCGTCAGCGACCACTGACTACCCTGACATCAGCGTTGCCCTCCCTCTTGATTTCCCTCTTCCTGTTCTTTCTAACATATTATGCAATTTACTTAATGTGTTATGTTTAGTGCTTACTGTCTGTCTTCTCCAACTACAAGGTAAATTCACTTAGAATGGGATCGTTATGTGTTCAGATTTTTAATCCTCTAAGTCTAGAACAGTGTGTGAGAAAAGCAGACCCCCGATAAATACATCCATTGAATAAATGAGAGTAATTGCTCATGTAAGATGAAACAAAGAAAGCATCAAAACATAACACAATTGGCATATGTGATGACAGAGGTCTGCCAAACATTGCTCTAAAAGCAAAAGTTGTGGCAATGGGGTGGGGGAAACTTGAGGGGATATTCAGAGAAATGGTAACACCAGTGTAGAGTTGGCAGCATGATCGGAGTGGACCAGGCGGGCTGGAGTATACAGGGAAAGGCATTAAGCGACGTGTGAGAGGGTGAGTCACTTGGTCTGTATTCAGAGAAGGAGGGTGAAAACAGCTTTCCTAGCTGTGTTACAGGAGCCTGCAGGGAGTGGTTGGAAACAAGGGTGTTTGGAGGGAGCAGCAGAGAAGCCAGATGATGACAGTTCTTACTAGCAAAGCTAAAGAGGTTTGATTTATCTGGGAGATAACAAGGATTTATTGAAGGACTTTAAACAGAGGAAAAATGATTTGATTTGGATTTTTCAATATAATGATGGCCTAGGGTGGATGTGAGAACAGGGCCTCTGGAGGCAAGGAAGCCATTGGCAATATCATGCTAGTGGGGACATCAATTAGGACAGTTGAATCAGGGAGGAGAGAGGTCATGTCTGGGAAAGATTTAAAAGGGAGACCTCACACAAATTCATGACCAAGAGCATATAATGTGCAAAGAAGAAGGATGTATCTAAGAAAATACACACATTTATTTTTTGTCTGAGTGATTGGTTGGATCATGACGTATTCAGTATAAGTGAAAATTTAAGAGATAAACAAGCTTGGGAAAATCATACTTTATGAAGTAATGCTGTTAGAAAACTCCCAAGAGATGTTATAAGGTGATCAAAAATAAAGGAAGTAAGTGGGTAGAATGTTGGACACAGGTTTGGGAGTCCAGTGATAGAGACTGGGGCATTGATAGTTACCAGGCTGTTAAATCACAGCCAGTAGTGTCGTAGCCCAGCCAGAATCTGCAGTGATAAGTACGGCAAGGTTGATGCTTTGGAGAGAGTTACTATCTTATTATTAGGCAGGTAAAATACTGCCTAGGAATGGGGTTAGTAAATAGTTAAAGATTCAGAAGGCTAAGAAGGAGCTAGAGATATACAGAAGCCAAACAAGGAAAGAAGAAATTGCCATCCTGACAAAGTTTTGCTGAGAGACTATGGAAGATAAAGGATGGAGAGCCCAGTGATTTTCTGTATTTACTAAGAAAAATTTTACAAGAGCCATCGGGCTGGAAGCCAAACTACAAGAAACTGAGAAGTCTAAGGGATGGGATTATTTGAAGATTGCAAATACCAGTGAGTCTTCAAGTAATTGCCTATGAAGAAAAGCATGGAAATAAGGCACCGAATGAAGCTAGACATGAGGGTATGAGACGGTTATTTATCAGATAAGAGAGGCTTGTTAGGCAAATAGAGCCCATGTTGAGAAGAGTTTGAAACGGTAGGAGAGAGAACATAACTTAACAGGGAATGGTAGCTACTGAGATACAGATCATGGGCAGAGGCATTAACCCTGAAGAGGAAAAAGAATACTTGATTTTAAGAGTTTAGTATTTATGAATATGGGAAATACTCTTAATTTGATTATCACACACTGTATGAATGCTTTGAAAAATCATGTTGTACTAAACAAAGATGTACAAAAATTCATTGTAAATAATAAATGATCAAAACATTGAATTTTCTAAAAGGTTAAAAATATGAAAATAAATGAAGATGTAGGAAACATTGGGGTTTTAAGGAATCAATATGTTACCCGCCCCTCCTTTGTTCTCTGACCTTAGAATCAAAGGAAGAGTGAGGAAGAGTGACATGAAGCAGAGAGATAGAACTCAAACTGATAGCTTTATTAATGATAGCTCCATTGGAGAATATAGCTATGAAGGACAAGCAAATAGACTTACTATTAATTTATCTTAAAATTGAACAGTTATAGGGACCAGTAGTTAGCGTAATGTCTATGTCGCTGGACTCCCATGTAGTCGACCGCGGTTGGCGTCCCGGACCTGGTGGCTTAAAACTCACGCCGGGCGCGTGTGCGGTCGTGCCCAAGATCCCGAGAGGAGAATGGAGGAGAAGGGATTGCGGCATAGCCATCCCCCCGGGGGGTGATTTCTCACTTCCTGTCTCTCTGTCTCTCTCCATCTGTCTGGTGAGTGCACGCGCCCTATAGCAAAAACCTCTCCAAAAATAATAAAAATAAATCAATTAAAAAAATTGAACAGTTATAGAGACTGGATGGCTGGACATCTCTAAGCTCCCCTATACATTAGGGGTCCTTTACACCTGAATAGGGCCCAAAACACCTGAGCAGATACCAGCATGCATCCTCCATACACAGAGAAATATTAGAGAGAGAGCTTGAAGTGTACATTCTCAGTCCTTTCTCCTGTACTAACCAACCAGTTACTTAACTTCAGGAAACATGAAGCTAGAGGAGCAGGGAGACCCTTCCAACGAGGAAAACTGATGAGATTAGGGAATTCCCACTTCTATTTATTATTTGTTGTGGAAAGTAAGGTTCTTCCTATGTTGGAGGGAGGTGGGAAAGATGAAGGAGGGCTGGGGACACATGTATATCTGCAATGACCACTGTGGAGAATAGAAGAGAGATTCAGTGTGTTGTCAAATTGTTGAGAGGAACTGAAGTTTGAGGACAAAGAATATATATTTGCACTTGTGTAACTTTCTCCAGAAAGACCTAGATATTGTATATGAAGCCAATGTTTTAATTTATGCTAGACACTTTAACGAGAATTAAAGCTTTGGTGAAAGAATGGTTGAAATAATGCATTGTGTGGTCGGGACTTGTGTTTCAGCACCTATCACCGTATAACAACTCCCCTAAACTTAATGGCCTAAAGCAACATGATTTTCATTTGTTAGTTTGTTTCTCATGGTCAGGAACTTAGACAATTGTCAGCAGGGCAGTTCTTCTGCCCTAAGTGGTATAATTGGGTTACTCAGTTGGCTAATTCAGTTAGAGCTAAGTTGGACTGGAGGTCTAAGATGAATTCATTCACTTGTCTGGCACTCTGATGCTCATCCATTTGATCTCTCTGTTTCTTTCTTTTTCTTTTTTGTCCCTCCTCTTCTCTCAGTCCTTATCTCCCATTATGTTTAATAACATAATAGTCTATCCTCAGCTTCTTTATAGCACATAAGGTGATTTTCTTAGAGAACAATGTCACTTCTGCACATTTCATTAATTAAACTCCACCTCCTGGTGAGAGGACCAGCCTACATACTCAGGGAGGTGGACGTTATTTTTGGTCGCCATCTTCGGAGACCACCACTCTGAGACCAGGGAACAAATGAGATCAGCTTCCAGATATGCAATGAGAAAACCTGGGACTTTATTTGCCTATAGAGGAGCTTAATGGCTGGAGTTTATCTTATGATGTAGTTCTTCTACTCCTAGGGAGAACTATAGTTGTGTTACAAGACACAGTATCTTCTAAAGTGCCACAGACTTTCTACCAAAACTTAAGGGCTTAGGAAAAAAGACAAAGATAAACAAAAACCAAAACCTATTGTAGCCTTACTTATTTAAAATTTCGTTTTGATTTTCAGACTCAGATCACTCTGAGGAATACAAGTAGTTTGGACATGAAAGTGTCACACTGAATGGGTCTCTGCCTGATCTTTTGGGAGAAAGTGAGAAAACAACTCTTCCTGCCCAGGGGGTTTGATTATGCTGCAGTCCAGTCTCCTCTGTTCTTCTCTCAGGATTTTGGGCACACCTGCACACACACTCAGTGTATTTTTCAGGCCACTGGGTCCAGGATTCTCATTATACGGTCAACCATGTGGGATCCAGCCACCTTAACCACCATACAACCTGGCTGGACCAATGCTTTTTATCTTTAAATACCATTCATTGGCCTCAGTGTAGAGCTTATAAGAAAAAGAACTAGCCTTTGAAGTCAGGTATGCATGGATCAAAATAATAGCTTAGCCACTTGTTGTATATGAGTTTGTGCAAGGGACATGAATTCTGAGTATCACTGGTTCATTTGTGAACCAATGATAATCACGCTGAATATTAAAGAAATGGTGAGGCCCAGCAGGTGGTGGTGTAGAGGTTAAGGTGACTGGATCTCACATGGCCAATGCTAAGTGCTTGAGATGGTGAATACGCTAATTACCTCAACTGGATCATTATACATTATATTCATATACTGAGAAAACAACACTGCATGCCATAACTACGTATGATTACTGTCAATTAAACATAATAATAAAAAGACATAAGAAGGGAAAAGTCAATATGCTCTAAATAAGGACCTAGCCCAATCAGTGTATGCTCAGGTCTGAGTTTTGCAGATATTATTTCTCTGACCCACGGGTCTTTCCCCTTTATTTCTTAGTTCTACTAAACTCTAGATTATTATTGTTTTTAATTGCTTGAGGGCATGTGTGCTCATGAGAGACAGTGAAAGCACCCTCTTAGAGGGTGCGGCCATCCCGCAATTGTTTTCTCTCCATTTCTCCATCTGGTCAGGATTCGGGGCTCGCATGCATGCTTACATTGCAGGCAGTTTTCAAGCTTCTGGGGCTTGGACTTGGTGAGGTCAGTGGGCTCTGGCTTCCCATTTGTAGGAGCTCAAGCTTGTTGATCTTATGGACCGCTTGTTATTTTCCTCTACCACTCACTCCTCCTTCTACACAGGACATTGCTGTAGTATTGTCAGCTTCCTGCATACTTATGTCAAAGCTGGGAGTCATATTTGCCTTAACTCTCGGCCTAAACACCACATCCAGTCCCTGAGTTCTGCCAGTGCCACCTCCACAATGTACCTCTTCCCCCATCACTCCTGCCATCCCAGTCCAGAATGGCACATCATACCTTGCAGCTATCGCTAGAGATTCTCAAATAGATGGTGTTGAGTCAACTAAAGAACTTGTAAACTTAAACTATAACCTGGCCTTTATTCACGGAAACTGGGGCCTACAAAATATATGGAGGGATGTCTCCATCTCACTCTCTCTCTCTCGCTCTTTTCGATGATGGAAATAGTGCGTTGGAATTTGCCTGGAAAATGCTGTTACATGAAGCCACTCCTTAACTGTGCTGAGCAAAAAAGAAGACTGATATAGTGCATGTGCTCAGCATCGATTTTTGTGCAAGAGTGTTCCCATATGTAGATGGTGCTCCTGACTTGCGGAATTTCTCTTTTAGTTCTGGCTGCTTTGAAAAGCCCAGCCAAAGTTCCTTCGAGCCCAGCAGTTAATTGTCACAGTGATGCCTGTTTGATGACTCCATATTTATTTTAAGAGGAACCGCATCCCGTTGGGCCTGCCAGGATGAGTTAGCTGCAAAATGCATTCCTAAGTAGCTAAATGATTCAGTGCAGGATCCCATACAGGAGATCGACGTTGTAATGTGGCGGCCTGTCTCACTGTTGGAAAGTCTATCTATTTCGGCTCTGAGCTTTATTTTATAATTCAATATTGCATATGAATAGGTAATGGAGGGAAGCGTTCCTGCCTCACAAAACCCATGTTACAACCAATACGTCGTTAAAATTTCTCCCAGTTTCTCGGAAGCTTCCTTTGATGGAGAGAACTCGGTTAGACAAGATAAATGTATCCAAAAATATTCAGAACTGCACACTGCAGTTTGCAAATAACAACTAGGATACTCTTGAACCGAGAAACCCCCAAGAGGGTACTTACCTCCTTTGCATCAATAAAGTACAACAGCTTCTTATCAGAGGCCGACTTTTGCTTACAGCCGGAAATCTGGCTAAACCCAGTTTCTAACCACTTAGAGACTTCAAATAATTCCCAAATTATACTTTCCTTCAAAGGGAATACGCCTTAAATCAAGTGCTTAATGTTAGGAGAATAATAATTCACATGCTCGCACACCTTAGCAGCCTGTTTTCATCTAGAAATAAAGAGGACAAAGAACAGGCCAGACAGTGTGAGGCCCCAGAGTTCCTCCCACCTCCTCCAAATGCTCAGAAATGATGCTTTTTTTTTTTTTTTTTTTTTTTTTTTTTTTTTTTGTAAAGGGTTTATAAACACATGAAACCC
>NW_006159931.1:513535-546755 GCF_000334495.1 Tupaia belangeri chinensis
TCCCAAATGCTCAGAAGAGAAAAAGTGTTTTTTTTTTTTTTTTTTTTTTTTTTTTTTTGAGTAAGGGCTTAATCAGCACGGAATGCCATAGTGGATCAACTGGGCATTTTACTCCACAAACAATATATTGAAGATAAAAATGTGCTTTATTTTTTTTCGGAGAGAGGGGCTGAGGCCTGGTGATTATGGTTGCTTATTTACCATGCCGGCCTAGAGCTCCTACTGGGTTTTTAGCAAATTCTGCGTGTGTGTCAGTGTGTGTGTTTGTACATGGTGATTAATTTTAAGTGTCAACTTGATGGGAGAATAATAGCGTGTTTCATTTAATCTCTACCGAAGCACCCAAAGGCTACAAATGAACGATATATTTATATCCATGACTCACTGTGTTCTGTGGATCGCCTGATAGTACTCAGCACTATCTTTGGGAGAGTTGAGAAATGGCCATTTGATTAGTTTTTCTGCATTCTGTGGTTTACATAAGGAACTCAGAATGAGAAGGTCTTGTTAAGGGTCATTATCACAAATTCATAAAATTTTGATAATACCATTTAATTATGTTTAGTATCAGTTTCAGATCCTAAGAGGAGAATGGCAGATTTCCAAAATACCTCAATGCTCAAAGAATCTAAAGTGCACAAGAATGGTGGTAGTATTTAGTACATAAATTTTATTTATATTGATGACAAACTCAGGAATTTCGAATTTTAGCAGTTTAACCTTTTTTTTGGTACAGTTTTGTGCCAGAGTATTTTCCTCCTACATCAAAAGTGAGAGAAGTAAAGTACAGAATCTAGTCAAGACTTTCAGCCAACATTTGAATTTCTTCTAAAATACTTTTACTAAATAACCATATGGAGTATATTCCATACTTGAATGCCTCTAGTTATAGAATACCCACATCAGCAAATCTACTCGTCCCAGCTTTGAAACATTCTAACTATTCTGCCCTATGCAATATGTTATTTTCTTAGCCCTGCAACAAGACTACAAAATTAGGTTACATTCTTTTTATGCAAAAATAATCTATCCAAAAATGGTCTAGTTACTGGGAACCAGTTTCTCAGTGTCTCCATTAATTTCTCCTGATATTGCCTTGTGTGGTCCAGACAACCCCCTTGGAATCATCCAGACCAACAGACTCATCCTGCCCAGTTGCTGTGCAAGTCGCTGTGTTTTGGGAGGCAGGCAACTTAATTCCTGGCTTCAGTATAAGAAGCATAGCACAGGGTGGTGGTGAGGTGGGGGCGTACATGGTGCCCCTGGAAAGGCGATGTTTATAATCGTACTTCTCTCCCACTTGGTGGGATGCACATCAGTTGAATGACGTAGATTGATAGCACGCTTTCACTGTGATTCTCTGAACAGCTAAAAGACATTAAAGTCCCAGTTCAGTTTGAGTAAGTTGAGGCTAGTCCTTGCTACCTGAGAAGAGCTAATGCAATCTCTTTTGCTCACGTACAAAACCATCTTGGTGGCATTCATCCTGCCACAGAAGGACCATACAACAGCAATGGCCGTGGAGGAGGGATGGCAGCCAGGAGACAATGGCTGGAGATCTCCACAGGTGTTTTGAGTGGGAGGTGCAGGGATGAGGACTCCCCCCCCCCAACTGTTTCTATTAGACTTCTCAGTAAGATCAAGGGGCATGGTGAGCAAATTGTGTTCAGACAATTTGACCACCACATCAGTGTGCCTGATTTTGCAATTTTACCTTTTATTCAGGCATTCCCTAATCATTTCCAGATTTTTTTTGGGGGGTTACCATCTATTGGAAAAAAACAAACACGTAAGGCTATTTTTACAAAATGAATAAACACCTGTTGTCTACTCTGCTCTGGCGTACACAAGCTATGCAGTGAGCCATGCACTCATTATCCTTATAACTGAATGTTGTGTCAGTCCCAGAAGAGAATCCAGGTGGGTCAACCAGAATTAACTGTGAATACTGAAGGCCCAGTTGAGTCAAGCATCTAAGTTGCTGAAGTTACTGTGAGGGAGAAAAAAAAACAAAATCACGTTTCAGAATGGTCAGGGCAGCATCCTGAATTTTCAAAATACATGAGTCTATATAGTGCCCACTGCTCTCTTCTTGACAATTGCTCAATTGCTCAAGAGGCGGCTGAGAGGAGATAATCTTTATCTGCAGAAAGTGACCAAATTATCTTCCTAAGGTATGTGGATTTGAAGGAGTTGAGACTGAGTGAGACAGAAAATATTCTGAGTTCATTTCTGAGCCTCCATAACACCAGATACCTTTGGATGATAGGGAGCATAAACAGTTCATTGGATATCTTGACCACTGCTCAGCAGCTCTTGCATAAAAAGATGCACCATTGTCAGCTTGCAACTGGCCATTATTTTCTGATCCAGAAAGCCGAAAATATGATACAGATTATTTTTCTTTTTTGTTTTTTTCTTCCTTCCTTCCTTCCTTCCTTCCTTCCTTCCTTCCTTTTTTTTTTATTTTATTTTTTTTTTATAGTTTTTTTTTGCTATAGGGTACATGCACTCACCAGGAAGACAGAGAGAGAGACAGACACAGAAAACAAGAAATCACCCCCCAGGGGAATGGCCACATTACAATCCCTTTCCCTTCTCCTCTGTTCTCCTCTCAGGATCTTGGGCACGCACACACACACGCCTGGTGTGAGTTTAAGCCACTGGGTCCCGGACTCCAACTGCAGTCGACTACATGGGATTCCAGCAACATAGTCTTTACACTAACTGCTGGTCCTGATACAGATTTTTTTCCAGGTTATAGTTATATAACTAGAGTTGGTTCATTGAACTGGTGGAGCAAATTACAATCCTGAAAAATGTTGGCAATGATGGAATATCACCAATAGTCCTAAGAGGGGTTAAAGGTATGACATATTCCACCTTTAAGGTTGGTTTCCTTCACTGCATGACAAACTGCTCAGCTTATGGCAGAATTTGGAAGTCTGACGAGCAGTGCCTCAGAAACAGGGAAACTTACTTTGTGTCGCGTCTGTAATGCCAGATGTATTGTCACGTCTGGTACTGTGAAGGAACCAGGCAGCACCAGTGGCAATCGTAGCAGTGCAGGCTCTGCTGGCCTAATTAGAGAACTGACACTTACCATGAACATCTATATGAGATGCTCAGAGCTTTGATCAGCAGCTATGATTCATCATTATGGCTTGTGGCTCTAAAAGGAGGTGTCTTTATGTTTCCAATTTATAGTTTCCCAGTGGCAGACCAATGACTTGGCTATGGTAACAAGATTCTCAGTCCCAAGAGTTAGGAAGAACTTGTAATGGCCTTGAGTTTTGCCCAGCGAGCCAACCAGCCCTGTCTACTGTCTTCTGTGTATAGCTGATGCTGAGTTTGGACAGTTGCAATGGACAGTGGACGTATTAATAATTGGTTTGGGTTTAACAGACCTAGGCCTAGGCACTTGGGGAAACTTCCATGTACTGAGGGTCACTGAGCCAGCATCTTTGTGGGATATGTTTCTTTACCAGTTCTTCATGCACAGTTGAGATGCTACTTGGGCCAGATTTGGTTGTGTTCTTGAATATACCATTTCAATCTGGCATGTAAATTTTGTTATGCCTTTTGTCCACGTTCGCTATTTAGTTAAAGTTGACTCACTCTAAAATGGGCATATTATCCAAGAGCATCATGAAGACTTGATGAGTGAGGAGTCCATTTATGTCAACATCTCAAGAGCAAGCTAAAAGATGCTTTTCAAAAAGAGTCCATCCGATAACCTTAAGGGAATGAGTCCAAACTCCAAGGAGCTCCTCTGGGTTGAGGTTATTATGATTTTCTGATGCTCTGCTTGGTGGAATCTTTACTTACAGAAATTTAAGTTAAAGAGGTCAGTAGGATTGTGGGTCCTTAAAGTTATTAGCACTTATCTGGAGTTATTCTCAATCTGGAGAATTTTCTCAGGTACTTGTGGAATGTATAAACACAGACGAGATCACTGTCTCTTACACATCCAGATGCAGAAGAAGCCAAACAGTACACTCAATTGGCCCAACGTCTTCTCCATCAGGTCACGTTCACTTTCCCTCTTTATTTACTCTTAACTCTCTCAGTCAAGTGAATCCAGGTACCCCTGCCTCACCTTGGGACTGGGTTGAATAGAGAATATGGCACTTTCATAAAAAAGCTATGTAAGTTTGTGATTCCCTCTCCCAAAGTTCTGGATGCTCTGTGGGTAAGACCTTCAGTCTCCCTTGGGAACTAGGAGAGCTTTGATCTACTCCTTATAGTCTTTCATCTCTACAACAGCTGAGATCAGGGTAGAGGGGATAAGAGGCACAAGGGACCATGGAAGAGGAATGGCTCTGTGTAAGCAAGTCTTGGTGTTCATGTTTAGTTTTGAGTGGCGAAACTGTAGCATCTGGTTTGGCCAAACAAACTCTCATTGGTTTCGGCCTACACAGTCATTTCTGTGAGGTGATAAGGTCGTCCTCACGGACATCATCCACTTCAGCTTTGGTGACCGTTCACTCAGCAATCAGCTCCATGGCTTCCTCATCAGGGCCATGGAGTTTGTATTCTGTGCCTGACTTAGTTCACATAACATCAGTGTGTATGTGTAGTGTGTGTGTGTGTGTGTGTGTGTGTGTGTGTGTGTTTAAGAAGTCCAACTTCATCTGGGAGCAATGGCTACCTCATCTTCAAGATATTATCTTACAATTTTTTTACAGGTTCAATATGGGGGCTAGGAGAGTTTTCTTGGGCAGGAAAACTTGCTGACTCAAAGAATTCATCTGTTTCATTGCATACCTTTCTTATTTGATAGTGGATCATCTTCAGCAGTGTTATAAACCGCATCTGGCCAGTAAAAGCCCTACTGTTTTGGACAAGATCTCATTGTTGTGACCTCCAGGCTCAGCCTCCCAAATGGGACTGTAGGCATACCACCACGCTCAGCTCTTTGTAAAATATGGCCTTTCTACGTTGCCCAGGCCAGCTTCCAGCTCATGGCCCTCTTGCCTCTTCCTCTCTTGAAGTTTGGATTGCACGTGCACACCCTTGTGCTCGATCTTTATGCTGGGCTGGGACTCAAACTCAGACTTCCCATATGGGCCTAACCTGCAGAGCACAACGTCTTAGCAGCACACGGCACCGAGGCTGGGCTGAACTTCTGTAAGTCAGCTCTTCATCCATGGTTTCTAGTAGGACTTTTTCTGCCTTGCAGAAATCTGGAGAGGTCCAAAGTTCTCCTCTAGCAGCCAGGATCCATTGCAGAAAACAGACATTTTACAATCATTTCTGATGAATTTCAGATGGCATAAAGATAAATCGTACCAAGGGATGAATGATAATACTGCCCATCTGTTACCATCCTTCCTTATCAAGCATGACACAGCCACTCTTTATGCCCTAAGCCAAGCAGCTGATGTTCTAATGCCATGGCTGGTTTCTGGCCACAGTGGTCAAGAACGTCCCTCCTTTCATCCTCAGTGTTAAGTGCATAACTCTGTCGTGTTTCCTGAAAAGGGACAGAAGCCTCTGTCTAAACAGGGCAGGTTTTAGACTGGTCACTGCAACGTTGTTACAATAGCTGGCCACTCAATTGGCTAGGGACCTCCTTCAAGCCCCAGAGGAGAGCTCGCAGCAAACAAGGCACTTTCTAGGAGGCACTAGGGTTTTTATTCATTCACTGATAAATACTTACGTGTCTTTATTCCTAAACACTATTCTATGTACTGGGGATTTAGCAGTAAATGAAATAGATAAAAACCTACCTGGAGGCCAGCTCCAGTGGCACAGTGGTACCACGATGCTCATGGTACTGAAGCCACACGGGCGGGTCCCGAGTTCATGCCCCAGGGCCTTATGGAAAACACTAGGCACACGTGTGGATGCCTGTGATCCTGGCTGGCTGAGTTTGGTAGTGAACCATGGCAGGAAGACCCTATAGGGTGTCTCTCTCTCTCTCTCTCACAAAGGAAATGAATAAAGAGACTTTGAGAAAGAGAAAGAGGGAAAAACTAGTTGGCAAATATAAATTCCAAAGAAATGAATTGCTACGTATGTTGGAAAGTGGCACATGTTCTGAAAGAAAGGAGGATGCAGAGGAGGGGGAGGACAGACGAGAGCAGAATACGAGGATTTGGGTGTGAGGATGAGGGTGGAGTGTGATGTGATGGAAGGGGATGCATGCAGTGTTCAGTTGTGTAGTCTGGATAGGTCTTAGGGAGAAAGCGAACCCTTTGAAAGACCTGAGAAGGTTTGGTAGTTCGCACAACTGCCTTGTGTGGGAAGAGCATTGTGTCTCCCACTACGTGCCCACACCTGACAGTAGTACTTGGTGCAGTTGCCCCATGAAAATGCTCTCAGCGAGTGAAGATGCAGGCCCCCGTGGATACATTTAGTTCTTTGCTCAGACTGACATGAAGATTCTAGATTTGATCTTAGTTAAATCTCCAACTCTCCTGTGGGAAAACTGATGAGAAAGAACACATAAACCCAATGATCAAATACTTTGTACTTGCAAACAGAGCATCGGATGGTTCGATCTGGACTATTTCAACGGCTCGGGCTTCCCTTAGGAACAATCAGCAGCTCTGTGTCTTGTACCCTCATGACTGAGGGGCTCCCAGTGGGGATCTTGCCCTGTCTGTTCCAGAGTAAAATGCAGAAATTGCTGGCAAACTGTTAAATGATAGTTTTCTAATTTCAAAAATGCTACGATTTAGACTCCATTTAATATCTTACTGTAGCTAGCCAACGTCTGTCTCCATTCTATATCTTGGGATCATAATTAATGACTAGAATCCCTCTTTTATATATCACTGCTAAAATATTTGAGGCAGACTGTTATTTTCCCTGAGTTTTCTCTTCTCCTGGGCAAATAACTCCATCTAAAAAAAAAAAAAAATCTCATTTAAGACATTGGAATTTCTCTGTTATGCAATGGTCCTCTGAAAATGTTTTAATTTGCCTTAAATTGTGGTACTTAGAGTGGAATGAGTACCCTGGTTGTGTTATGAGTAGCACAGAGAGACAGCGAGAATATTGCCTTCTCATTTGCTCAAGATATATTTTTATTAATGCAACTTAAGGTCACATTAACTCTTTTGGGGGCAGTTCCATCTCCTCATTGAGTCTTTTCCAGCTGAAACAATTGTTATTTTCATCTCTGCTCTGCCAAGCCAAATTGTCCTTGTGTTCTCCTGCGCTGGTATTTACAGGGGGATCCCAATAGTGACTTCACACGTTTTTCCTGTTTGATTTGAACTCACTGAGTTTAATACAATGCTCAGTCTGACAAAATATTTTCCATTTCGGTTTCATCACCCAATGTCTTCGCCACTTCCCCTCAGTTGCATGTCACTGACAAATCTGATGTGTCTGTCTTCCTAATGATCATCCGAAGTAGTGAACTGAAAATTTACATAAACAAAATGCTTTCTGGAGCAGAGTTACACAGTACTCTAAAATTTTAAGACGACTTTCGTCAGTCTCATTTTATCTTGCAGGTGAAATTATTAATAGTTCTTCATTACGAAGTCTTTCATATTAGCCAAGCGAGGCAGTTATTGTTGAACACAACATCTCAAGGCACTGTTTATGGATGCGAGCAGGAATCAGGGCAATCTCATCATCTAATTTCTGCAGTATTTTTAGGTGCATACTACCGAGGATATTGTGATTGAAAAAAGCAGTTGCACAGTTTGTTTTAAAATATTTTTCTTTCTCTCTCTTCCTTTTCATGAGAGAGAGACAAAGCAAGAGCGAGACACCCAGAAGGGCCCTTGCACGGCGGAATACCCTGTCTGAGCTGGCCTGATCACCAGCTCACACACATGCACCTGGCATGCTCAGAGAGGTCCCAGAATGCGAACCCAGGACCTTCCCCGTGTGGCTCCAGGTTATTCCTCTGTGACACTGTCTGGCCACTCCAGTGTCCTTACAATTACAGATACCTTTGATGTGAAATGGCTCAAACATTAGAAAGAAGAATAGATTTGTTTTTGTTTAAAATCAAAATATTAAGTGGTCAGGGGACCAGCAGTTAGTGTAATGGCTGTGTCGCTGGACACCCATGTAGTCAACCGCGGTTCGATTCCCAGACCCGGAGGCCTAGACTCACGCCGGGCGCATGTGCATGTGTGCCCAGGATCCCGAGAGAAGAGTGAAGGATAGGGGATTGTGGCATGGCCGTCGCCCCAGGGAGTGATTTCTCACTTTATGTCTCTCTGTCTCTCTCTGTCTTTCTGGCAAGCGCACCTGTCTCTCAAAAAAAAAATTAAATAAAAACAAATTGGTCAGCAGGTGGTTAAGGCCCTGGATTACCACATGGCTGACCACAATTCTAGTCTTGGACCTGGAAGCTTGCTTTCTCACTTTCTCTCTCTCCCTGTCAGCAAATGACGAAAACAATAATTAGAAATAAAATTAAATAAATTCATTGAAAAAATCAAAATATTGATATCTTTAACAATTGTTTGTTAATATTTTATTTATTTTTTATATATTCAATAACTATATATCATTACAGCTTCTAAAATGAATTTTCCAAAATATTGGTATCTATAAAAATTGTTTGTTAATATTTTGTTTATTTTGTATATATTCAATAACTATATTTCATTACAACTTCTAAAATGAATTTTCCCAACGTGAATACACTGTATGATAGTCAGTTAAAGGTATTATCCTACACGGTGTCATCAACAGATATTTTTTTTTCATTTTTGTGTCCCTTAAATAGTTTGCTTCTTTTTCCGTATCTATAAAAATTGTTTGTTAATATTTTGTTTATTTTGTATATATTCAATAACTATATTTCATTACAACTTCTAAAATGAATTTTCCCAACGTGAATACACTGTATGATAGTCAGTTAAAGGTATTATCCTACACGGTGTCATCAACAGATATTTTTTTTTCATTTTTGTGTCCCTTAAATAGTTTGCTTCTTTTTCCCCTCGATTCCCTTCCTTTTTACTTAGTTAACAAATATTTCTTGAGAATTTACTGTATGACCAACAGTATTTTAGAGGCTGGGGGTACAGGGATGTATAAGAAAATAAAATCAGCACTTGGAAAGTACATTTTAATAAAGCGAGACAGAAAATAAACACATGCATGTGTAAGTGCACACATGCATATAAATGAATATATTTCAGTGTGTGTGTATACGAAAGTCAAACACTGCCTCTGTATAGCTGAATATGTCTGGAGAAAATATAAAATATGATGCGTGGACTCTTTCCACTTTATTCTTATTCGTACGAACTTGAAGAGGCCGTTTCTGCTGCCTGTAGGTGGCACTAATGTGCCCTGGCCACTGTTCTACTCTTCCTTTTCTCTTCTCAATGCCTGTCTTCCCTGTTCTCACATCTGCAGTGCCAATGACTGTGCTTCTTGCTTCGCTGAGAAAATGGAAGCCATCAGGGATGAGTGTTCCTTGGTACCACCATGACTCACTTCCGCCATCCGTTTTCAGTACAGCTTGCCCATTTCCACAGATGGGTTGTCAGTCTGTCTACTTGTTCTCTAGATTCCAACCCTTTTGCCTGTTCAAAGCCCTGGCTTGAGCACTTCTCTTATTTCTCCTACGTTCGTGTTCTCCTGGACTCATTTTCCCGCCACGCCTCCTCCCGATGGCATTTCCCCACACAACTATGTCTTCTTTTCTTTACTCTCATTTGAGATAGAAGTTCGCGAAAGGATCTTCTATGTTCATAGTCACCCCCATCTCTTTCCTTTCAAAATTTATAATTGTGTAACCTTTTAAGATTTTTCTGATGACTTCAGAATTTTTCTTATGGAATGTAGTACAGGCAAAAACAAAATACCTAAAATATAAATCCATAGCTTAATACATTATTATGAAGAAGCTCCCATGAAAACTATACCAGGATCAAGAAATGAGATATTGCAGCATCTCAAAACCCATTCATATGCTGCTTTTCAATCACTACTCTCTCTTCCAATAGGTAACTGCTGTCTTGATTTTTTATATCAATCTTTTTGTCACGTGTATCATATATCAGTTGCTCATCTCTAAGCAGTTTGGTTTGTCTGTTTGTAGAGTGTGCATACGTAGGATCATGTAGTCTTCGTGCCCACGTTTTCTTTGTGTCTGACTCCTTCCTCCATACTATGCTTGGGAACTGACCTCTGTGGGGTATCATAGAAGTTTGTTTCCATTGCTGTGCATTGTATGAGTGTATCCATTAATTTTTCCATGCTACCATTGGTGGGCATTTGGTTTGGTTTCAAATGTATGTATTTATTTTGTTTAATGCTGTTATGGACATTCTCGTACATGCCTCTTAATTTTGTGCAATAAACAGTTCAAGGGATATGTGAGTGTAACTAGAAGTGCAATTACTGAGTAACAGGGACACATGTTTTGAACTTTGATAACGTTACACTACTTTCCAAAGTGTGTTCATTTACAGTCTTACCACCAGTCCCTGAAAGTTTGAGTTGTTCCACATCCTTGGAAACATTTGCTATTTTTGGACATTTTTTATTTGTCGTCATCCTAGTAGGCCTGCAGAAATAATGTCTTTTTTTTTTTAAATCTAATTGACAGATGGTGTATGCACTCACCAGGGAGAGACAGAGAAATGGGGTGGGGGAGCACCCCGTAATGGGGTCTGCTCATGCCGCAGTACCTCCTCCTTCATTTCTCTGGCCTGTTGGGATTTTGGCCCTGCACACACAGGCCCTACCACATTTTCAAGCCACCAAGACTGAGGTTTGAATGGCAATTGGCCAGATGGACTCTGGCTCCCTCAACCCCTCGGCTACAAGGCTGGCTACAAAGTGTTTTTAATTTAAATGTCTATAATGACTAACAAACATGAACACTTTCTCATGGGGCAAATATTTGGTTAGCCTCTTTTGTGAACTATCTGTTTAAGTCTCTTGACCACTGTTTTTTTTGTATTTAATTGTCATTTTTTCACTAATACGTGGAAGTTCTTTATATATTCTACTGGGTTATTGGAAAAGTCATGATGCATTTCTGCATAGAAAAACAAAAAAAATGCGTCATGACTTTTCCGATGACCCAGTAGATGTCACTTCTATGAGTGACTGTTCTGTGTCAGTTACATATAATAAAAAATATTTTATCAACACATCCATTTCTTAATGATGTCTGTGATGAATAAAATAGTCAATTTATTATTTTTCTTTTATAGTTAGACCTTTTATGTCCTATTAAAAAATCTCCCAACCCAATGTCCTAAAGTTATCCTCCTACATTATTTTCTTTCTTTCTTTGAGAGACTTTTGCTATAGGGCACGTGTGCTCACTGGAGGGACAGAAAGAGACAGCGAGACAAAAAGTGAGAAATCATCTCCCGGCAGGGATGGCCACACTACAATCGCTTCTCCTCTATTCTCCTCCTGGGATTTGGGGCATGCATACACACACACACACACACACACACACACACACATGTCCAGTGTGACAGCCAAGCAGTTACCCACCTGCGACATGGATATAATTATGCTTGAACTTCCTCATCGCAGGGTAATTTTAAACCTCAAATAAGAAAGGTACTTGGGAGCATTTTTTGAAGCCACAAAGTTCTCCACAACCAGGAATTTACCGTAAGTATTACTTATTCAAAGACCGTTTGACTTAGCACTAATTAAAAATAAAAATACTTTCTTTATACAACTTGGCATCCTTTCTATCATTCTTTTGTCCCTCCTTTTCCTTTTAACCAAGAAGAGTAAAAACTCATTTACTAGGTGACATAATTTAAACATGCCCTAGTTATGTGAGTATACATTTTAAAAAATTGCTTCCAAAAGTAATTGAAACAGTGGATTTTTTTAGTTCATTAAAGATACCATTTAATGTAGAAAAGTATTGTTTTAACACACACATTTTCAAAAATGTTTATGTATTCTATAATTGGTATGGTGCTTACCTTGGTAATCAAATTTAAAAGATAAGAAATTTTTAAAAACTCACTTCATTTACCCCCCCCATCAGATAGCCTTGTGTATATTTTTGATTCCTTAATTGCTATCATATTAAAAATGAAAAAGAAAAATTAGAACTATGTGTGTCGGTATATTGTGCCTAAGGACCTAGAATACAGAGACAGGCAGAGTGTCTTATGAGCTGTATAAACTTTGATGAGCCATGTGACTTCCCTATGATGTAATCTCCTCATGTGTCAAATGTGGATAATCTTAATAAACCACTTCTCAGAGCTGATACTAAGCCCAAGGGAAGCAATGTAAGTAAACTGCTTATAACTGTGTCTGGCACCTGTTGCTTATATTTTTGCTAAAAAAGGAACTTAAATCATTAAAAAAGAGAGAGAGAAAGAAAAAAGAATTATTATTAGGTTTAGAAAATCTGGCTGTAGTCAATTCTTTTCTCAGAGTTTTGATTATGAAATGTCATTTCTGTTGTTGGAAAGAGAGAGAGAGGGAGAAGAGCTGCATGTTATTATCCAAAGCTCAAAGCCAAGCACAGTTAGATAGCAACCGGGAATGCAGGGCCCAGTTTTGAAGGGGAGCTTAAAACGTAAGTCAGTGTCTGGACACGTTTGTTAAATTGTCCTCCGCATTTCCATGTAGATCCTATTATTTCTACAAATTCCTTCATAATATTGCACTTTGTGTCATGATGAACACAACCTCGCTTATCTCAGAAGTGGGGTTTTCCAGCTGTCGGACTGAGGAAGCTCCATTCTTATGAGTTTCGTATGGAAGCAGTGATAAGAAAGACAACACCGCGGTATTTTAACTACCTGCTCCGATGAAAAGCGTCTATTGTCAGGAGGTGTAGCACCAATTGTCAATTTTAATCAAAAGGAATCTAATAGTTTAATGAAATCACTGACATTAGATATTTTTGCTTCTCCAGGAAATTGTTCACCATGTTATCGAAGTTTATTTTTTCACGTAGTAAAGTAATCATTCTGTAGAGTACAGCGACCATATTTATCAAATAATTTTGTGTGTTTTATGTTCAGGAGACCCTTAGTTCTTATTTCATTATGCTCTATTAGGAGTCTTCAAAAATGTATTAAAAAAATGTATATGAGGAAACAACTCTGGTGACCAGCAGGTGGCGTGGCGATTTAGGCACGGAACTCCCATGTGGTCAACTGCCATTGGGTCCTGGACCTGGCAGCTTGCTTTCTCACGTTCCCTCTCTCTCACTCCGTCTCTGGTGAGTGTGCATAATCCGTAGGAAATTTTAAAATAATAATAATAAATTAATTAAATTAAATAATTCATTTAAAAATGAAATAAAAACCCTTCTGCATGTATTTCCAAAAAAGTTTTGCAACAAAGTTAAGTAGTATTCTTTTTAAAGAATTATTTTATTTACTTTTATTTATTACTAATATTTTATTTTGACCAGAAAGAGAGAGAGAAAGTGAGAAAGCAAGCTGTCAGGTCCAGGACTCAAACTACAGTTGACCATGTAGGAGTCCAGTGTCTTAAGCATAATGCCACCTGCCAGTCCCTACAGTAGTATTTTAGTTCCATTTTCCATAGACTTTTTGAAGTTTCCTGGTATATAGTTACTTTGTAGATGAAAGAAATACTATGTTTTAATATCTCAGTTGATGTACAATGTTGTCAAATCTTTATGTTTATACTGTCTCCTCCATTCTTCTGTCTTGAGGGGACAACATATATTTCAGTTTCCTAATATTTACATACTCCTGAGGATTCTTGAGTAAACCACTTTTCATTTCAAATGCCAGTTAATAAAATTATTGATTATTTATTGATCACTGTATGAACTCTCTTCTGACATCTCACAAAGCGCTCCTGGGATAATTTCTATGCTACAAAATGTATGCAGTTTATTAGTCAGAAACCTTCTGCTAGCTCAACGATGGGAGATTCTTCAAATTCTACTGTAAGAATTAAAGACCTTAAAAGATAATCTTAATTTTTAGACGTAATTTAAACTAGGATTTATGTTTACTCACTCTTATGGACATCATAAAACTTTTGTCTGGTTACTGGAAATGATGGGCAGTTGATTAACTTCATAGCCAGTTCCTGATCTACACAAGTTAGCCCTTGTTAAGATAGTGCATTGGTTTCAGTGAACTGATGACGCATTTTTTTTGAGTGACAATTATATAAAAGAGAATGTGTTAGTTTCATTTGTTGTATTATAATCTTTCCAATGAGGTTGTAAGGTATTTGTGCCTTGGACGATGCCATTTGTAGTTTTTATACCTATGTTTCTTGTTTTTTTTTGTTTATTTGTTTTAAAGAGGTTTTTGCTATAGGGTGCGTGCACTAGCCAGACAGACAGAGAAAGAGAGACAGAAAGTGAGAAATCACCCCCCCCCCAGGGGGGATGGCCTCACCACAATCCCTTTTCCTCCATTCTCCTCTCGGGATCTTGGGCACGCATGCACACATGCCCAGTGTGAGTTTAAGCCACTGGGTCTGGGACGCGAACCGCAGTCAACTACATGGGAGTCCAGCGACATAGCCATTATGCTAACTTCTGGTCCCTATACCTATGTTTCTTAAAACTACATGTTTGTGAAATATCTGTTGACTGCATTAGTTCTTTTTCAATGGATAGCAACTTATCTTGAACTTAGTTTAAAACAACTTAATTGTTTCTTATGTCTGCTTGTCAGGAATTCGGGAATGGCTTGGCTAGCAGTTCTGACTCAGGTTTCTCAGAAGCTAGCTGTCAGAAGTAGGCTGGCCTTTCAGTCATCTGCAAGCTTGAATAGGAATGGAGAATTTGCCCCCAAGGAGGGTCACTCACATGCTGAGAAGGTGACACTGGCTTTTTGGGGGAAGTTGATTTTTATCAGTATGATGCAATCCATAAGAAAATTCTAGTGTCTCCAGACCATAGTGGGTATCTTCCCTCAGAGGAAGAGAGCCAAGAGACTGGGGTGGAAGCATCAGTACATTTGATCTAGCCCTAGAAATGTGCACTGTCACTTGTGCAACTGCAAAGCAGCCCTGATCAGTGTTGGAGGGGATTGTGTAAGGACACAAGTACCAGGAAGGGCAGGCCATGCGTGAGGGGACGCTTCACAGAGGGGCTGCCGCCCTGACGGAGTGAGGGTCCCTTTGACTCTGACTGAGATGCTGAGGTCCACGCTTGTACTTGCTAACTCTCGTTGAATACCTCTTACCATGGAATTGGCTCAGACGAAGACACAGAAAAACGGATTATTTTTACATAGTTAACTTAAGATTTCACAGTACACTCAGCCATGTTTGTTTTCTGTAAAAGTAAATTCAACTCGTATTGCCCTACACAAAGAGAAAAATTATGATTTGCATAATGGAAAGAATAAGGTTAAAGTGACCTTTAAGTCAGGTCTGAGTTCTAATGCAGGGATCAGCTGGAAAAAATGCATTTACAAGCCTCTCTGGTTTTTTGGCAGGATTAATTTCCTTATGGCGGTAGTGTTCCTGGCAACTTTCGTCTTGGGAGTCACTCTTAGAAAGATGTGTGTTAGCAAGATGGAGTTGTCCATAATGTAACCACGGGATTGATCCATTACCTTTGACATGCTCTGCTCATGAAGAGCAAGTCAAGGATCAGTCTCACCCACTCCAAAGAGGGGGGAATATACAGGTGTAAACTCCAGGAAGCAGGGAACATGAAGGCTACCGTACAGTCTGTTCACCATGCTCCCTAAGCTTTCTTTTCTTCCTTCTGTTTAATGAGTATAAATCGCACCAACCATGTGCAATAATCCATATAAAGTGTTTAACCTGCAGCTTGGCAGTTGATGACAGCTTCTATATTGGTGACATCTATTAGTTTCTTATTTGGCGAAGGTAAAAAATGAATAATTAGCCAGAGGTAGCTATGGAAAATCAGGGCTATTTGAACACAATTTATCCTCATTGCTCCTACAACAAGCTCCTATGTTTATGGTATCTTTAATTTCCATTCTTTGACACTTCCCAACGTAGTGGTATTTTTGATGCCGTAAACCCCTTTAATTCTACTTTAATGGGACAAACTTGAATATTATTTCCTCAGAATTAGATTTTCTATGCTAATAACTATATAAACACAGTAAGTTTTGATAATGAGGAAATGCTGAAGAAAATTCTTCCATCCTTTCTCTCTTTTCCTATCCTTTTCCTCTCAAAATAGGAGGTGTATTTTAATCAGTACTTTACATTGAAACAAGCACTCTCAAAATTTGGTAACTCATAAAAGCTTTAGCCTACTTCTCAAAATAGGAAGCTGAGCCATGGAAGCTAAGTAGACCTCTCTCTTAGCTCTGAATCTTGGGCTTATGCAACTATACTACACTAACACCCATTTAAAGACCCAAAAACATGTATCAAACTAAATTTTAACTGGTATCAATTGTGGGGTTTGTCCTTAGGTTTATCATAATATTTCAATAAATTAGTCTAAGTCTTTTTCAGTCAAGGGGTAAAATATTAGAAGTCTTTATTTGTGACAGGTGAGTAAAGGATGATTTACAGATAAACCTTTGGGCTAATCTAAATCATACTGAGGGAACAAAATCATTACATTGATCCCCAGGACAAGCCTTGTTTGGGTTATGATGGAGGAAAATAGCTTTATTTGTAAGCATGAATAACCATACTAAAAATATAAAGAAGAATTAGATCAGACAATTGTATCATCGTCAACTACAAAGACGACACTGGATGAAATATGTGAATCACTGGGTTTGGGGCTTTGGACCACAGGAAGTGCAAGACAATAATCCCTAAGCTAATGAAATTTGTAAGGGGGGGGCTTCATGATTTCTCTCACTCTTTGCCTTAGACAACTCTCCAACTGTGGAGTGAGGAGCTAGAATCCAAGGAAAAACCAATGGCTCCAGCTAAACTGAATAAGGATTTAAGTAGAGGCCCCTGAAGCAGTGAAATGTAAGACAAAACCCTGGGGACAAAGAGGCTCTTGGTGATGAGCAAGGATTCTGTGGACAGGATTTCTTCTTGAGTTCCTGACTGTGTCCTGTTTACATACACATGGAATAAGACTGCCCGGGTTCACCACAAAGCAGTTGCTACGGACTCGATAGCAGGACAGAGAAATAAGAGTATAAATAATGCTGAGGACTTTAGAGTTCTGGGCCAACTGTAGTATAAAAATCTCATTAACGCTTCGAGAGTCTGAGGTTCCGGTGAGTAAGGTCTTTTGGGAGTTAATTATCCTAAAGAATGAGGTCCACATCTTACAGTTAGGGCTACTCTGAATGAACCCAAACCATGCTAAAAATAAGGCCTGACAAGATCTTTAGGACTAAGAGTGTAGAAATAGAATTTACAATATTAGAAAGACTGAAGAAATGTCTTTGGTGTTCCACATAACTGTGTAACAACACAAAGTCAAGCCTAAACAACGTAAAGAATGACCAGCCCCAAGCCGAAATGCTTATTAGAACAAAAATGAATCCCCTTAGAGGAAAACAAAATAATTTATAATTTCAATAATCACAGTTTCTAGTATCAAATAAAAAAATAACAAGACAGGCAAGGAAAGGGGGAAAATGCAGCTTAGCTTCAAGTAAAGAAAAACAAATAAATGAGATTTGCTTAGAAGAAACATTAGAAATCAAATTCAAGGTGCCTAAATATGAGGGTTAGTAAAGAAGCACTTTAATGTAACTATGTATGTTCAAAGGAGCATGTTCAAATAAGTAATAAAAATGTGTCTAAGTGTGCAAATAGGAAATTTACGTAGAAAATGGAATTTAGAAAAAAAATCTTAGAATGGGAAAACACAATTAAGTATAGTGAAAAATTAACTGAATGGGCTTAATAGAAAGTTGGATATAGCGGAATGAAGATCAAACAAGTTTAAAGAAAAATAAATAGAAATTGCCCAATTTGGAGAAGGGAAAGGGCTGAAGAAACATTTTAAAAGTACAAGAACCGGATGGACAGTCCTAATCAGAGTCCCAGAAGGAGATAGTGAGAATGGTATAGAAAAAAATATTTAAAGAAGGAATGCCTTTCCTAAAGGTGATGAACAGCTGCAACTTACAGAACAAAGATGCACAGAATCCCAAGGTGGGTTAATAAAAGAAAACCATACTGAGATATAACATGTCAGCTAAAATCCAAAGGTAAAGAAATAGAATTAAAGCCAGCTAGAGAGAAAGGCATATTATGTACAGAACAATACAAATGATTGCTGCCTATTTATAAAAAGTAAAAGGATCCAGAAAACCCTGAATGCCATATTTAAATGGTTAAAAACAAAAAGGAAACACACAAAAAAACCTTTATCACCTTATAGTAAAATTTGGCAAAAAATGCACTTCAAATATAAGGATTAAATAGAGATTTTTTAGCTGAATGAAACATGAACTCATGTATCACTAGCAGACTGGTGCTATATGAAGTGTTACAGAATATTCTTTAGGATGAAGAAATTATACAAGATGGAAAGTTTCCCAAGGTAGAATGAAAGAACCAGACATGGAAAACTATGAAAGAAAATCTTTTTAAATTGAGTTCTTTAAAAGTTACTGGTAGCTTAATGTAAAATGTATATACATATATATATTTCTAACATTCTAACATTTATTTATTTATTTCTTCCATGAGAGAGAGAACACCCCCAGTAGTCTAACACAGCGGCTCACCCCCAGCTTCAGCCAGCTCTGGGTCCTGGGCACATGCATGCCGGCAGGCTCAGAGAGGACTCCAGACATAAACCCAGTCCCCTCTCATGGGTCCAACTTCGTGAGAGATCAGATTGTACTGAAAAACTATTAACATTTCACAACCACCAGAACAACTGTGATGTAGAAGAACAAGAATATGAAGTGTCGGTGAGGGAATAAAGCAAATGGAATTCTCAAACCTTTTTGATATGTTATAAAATACTACTTAAAACAGTTTTTAAATTTTTATAACATGAAACATGAAGTTCCCCTGTGACTATCTAACAGCTCCACACTTAGGAGTTCATATTTGAAAGCATATGCCTAAAAAAAAAAGAAAGGAAAAAAGAAAAGACTTCTACAACTATGTTCACAAAAATTTTATCTGTAATTGTCAAAATTGGAAACTATCCTCAGATTCATCAGGAGGTAAATGTGTGAACAGGTTGTGGTATGTCAATACAATGAAATTATACAAAGAAGTACAGGAATAGACTGAGGTGCATCAAATCTGAGAAGTGAGGGGCCCCCACTTTCGTACTGTCCATTGGCCACACAGACTCACTCACTATGTATGAGAGGAGTACATCCAGCCATGGAGACTGGGGATAGCAGGGGTTGGAATCGTTTTGGAGGTTGACTGCCACAGGTATTTGTTTTTAAGTTTGTTTATTTTGTCCATGAAAGAGACACATAGAGAGAAAGGAGTAGAGAGTCTTCTTTTTCTTTTAGAGAGATATTTTGCTATAGGGCACATGCACTCACCAGAGAGACAGAAAGCAAGAAATCATGCCCAAGGGGGAGGGGGCACGCCACAATCCCTTTTTCTCCATTCTCCTTGTGAGATTTTTGGGTATGCACACACATGCACCCAGCATGAGTTTTAAGCCACCAGATCAAGGACTCGAACTATGTTTGACTACGTGGGAGTCCAGCAACATAACCATTACACTATCTGCTGGTCCCAGAGAGTCTTCTTGCCTTGATCTACCTTCAGGCTCAGCTGAACCAGGTCACAAGCATGCACATGAGGTGTACTCACAGAGGTACCAGGACACGAACTCAGGGCCTTTCCTTTGTGGGCCCAGTTGCATTACTGCCGAGCAACCACCGGACCCACTGCAGGTATTTATAAGAGGTAGTTACCTGATGTGTATCTGGTGTGATTGGGAATATAGGGTGTCTGGTGTGGAGGGGACAAGTGGGACAGGGATAAAAGTTTGCTGTTAGACCATGAGAAGTTTGGCTTGGATCTTGCAAAAATAAAACTGGAATTGTCCAAGGAAAATTGTAAAGGAACTCATCTATAGCACTGAGGCTGCAAATAATGTTGGATCAAACTCTTTCAAAAAGACTTGGTTTTGGAAGCAAGACTAGGAAATGCATGGTCCTCTTGTGTGCAAGGTATCCAACTGGCTTGGCTCATTGGTATATGTCTGTTGATGTTGATAGATAATTTGCAAATTGTGTTGTCAACACAACATTTAATCTGCTCTGAGCAGCTCATAAACACCACTTTGATTAATTCTTTCAGTCCGTGTCTTCTGGACAAGATTTACAGAGCTGTGCTTATTTGGATGAAAAATAGAGGGAGACAAGCTGTCAGTATGAGGGGAGGGGGACAGGAAGATTTCCTTTTCCCCTTTTTCTGGTTGAAGTTGAGGACTGTTTTTTAATCAGAATTTTAAATGTTTAGTTCCAGAAGGGAAGGATTTCTAAGGGAAACCTAGCAATTGGCATGAGGCGAGGCTCTGTGTCAAGGTGGAGTGACTTGGGACAGACAGGCAGACTGGCACTGGCATTCTGCAGAGAGGGGAGAGTTAGTCAAGCCTAAGGCAGGAGATGGCTTTCTGAATTAGCCAATTAGTTCCAGAAACCTGTTGGACAATTACAACTCAGAAAGCTTGCCATCCACGCTCTCTGTAGAATACTGAAGTATTGTGTTGAATAGAATTATGTTCAACAAGCACTTTTTTTTAAGATTAGAATGAAAAGGAGGATATCAGTAACATGCAATGTAAAAGTAAATATATATTATTAAACTATGTGTGTGTGTGTGTGTGTGTGTGCGTGTGATAGAGAAGGACAGAGAGAAGAGAAATTCTGTCCTTTTCTTACATTATTTTATGTTGGTATTCCCACCAGGCCCCATGTCTGTTTAGTTGAGTGGTTCTATTAATTTTGGCTTTGAAATAATTTTCCATTGAAGCTTGCCTTTTAATCAGCACCTCTCTATCTTTGTTCATTTATCCCAGCCAAGATAAGTGAACAGAGTTCTGAAACACTGTTTGTGGAATACTCTTATATCACTTTGAAGCGTGGCGATCTTCTAGGAGCTTAGGCATAAAAAGCTGGAAATGAGTAGCATTTGGAATAAGGTCCTTTCACAGCAATTATGACATGTGTGCGTGTGATAGAGAAGGACAGAGAGAAGAGAAATTCTGTCCTTTTCTTACATTATTTTATGTTGGTATTCCCACCAGGCCCCATGTCTGTTTAGTTGAGTGGTTCTATTAATTTTGGCTTTGAAATAATTTTCCATTGAAGCTTGCCTTTTAATCAGCACCTCTCTATCTTTGTTCATTTATCCCAGCCAAGATAAGTGAACAGAGTTCTGAAACACTGTTTGTGGAATACTCTTATATCACTTTGAAGCGTGGCGATCTTCTAGGAGCTTAGGCATAAAAAGCTGGAAATGAGTAGCATTTGGAATAAGGTCCTTTCACAGCAATTATGACACAAGATGTACACAGTCTGTAGCTGATAGGGAAAAAGATCCAAGAAAGAAGCTATCTAATAATTTCAGGACTATTCGAGATGTAAATAACCCTGCACCACAATTCCTCCTCACATTCGTCCCCTTTTAAACCTGTCTCCTCTCAAAGGGATAAATATGATTTTTATGAGCTGCATTTTGGAGTGCACACACTTCCAGCGATCGTGCCAAGGGTTTCTTTGTTGTTCACATCTGCATCTTTCGATATGACGAAGAGTCAACAAGAAAGTAGATTTGTTTTTGTTCCTCTGACAAATAAAGTTCACTTTGGGACACCATTGGAAAGAAACCAAATATTACAGCCATACCAGAAAAAAAACAAAGCCGAATTTTCTGTGAGTGGCAGTTAGAAGTGGTAAGTTCTATGTGAGGCCCTTGGAAATATTAACCCAGATTCAGAAATCAGTAATTGCATTGACCTTGACACCTGTCCTCATTACCTTGTTCCCAGCTCACACAATCAGTTTAGCAAAGAATGCCATCAAAACCCTGTGTTTTAGATCTATTTCTGGTGAGGAACTCCTTCAAATCACTGCCCCATGAAAATGACAGTATTAAGGACACAAAGGTATGCGTGTATCTAATTGCGGTAATTGTGTTGAGAAATAATTCTCATAAACCGCCGTCAGGAGCTTCCTTCTGTTTGATGGACTTCATGTACCCTCTTAAATCGGAAATGATTTCAAAGCATTGTTCTACAAAAGATGATCAGCGATTATCGTCTATGAAAAGAGAAGGGGTGAAAGGGAATAATGTGAGGGTTCACATTATAAAGTCAACTTTAGGCTTGTAACTGAAGGATGGCAGAAGCCGACTGCACCCCTGTGACTGAGCCACTCGCTCCCACCCCGCTCCCACAAGCCACAGTTTGTCGGAGGCATTATTGTAGAACAAGAATATGCTGACAGACTCTAAATGTCCCACTCCCCTCCTGAAAAATGAGGAAACCACATACTCACACAAAGAAGAAAATACCCAGTGATTTTCAATCTTCTGAAAATAGCAATAGTCTATTGGGTTTATTTCATGATTATAAAAGCCTAATAATCGATGATAGATGAAAGCAAATGTGATTTATTAAGGTCTCTCACAGACAGAAGATAAACCCATAATGTGCAGGCAAACATTATTTTTTTTTCAAGGAGCGTGCTCCAAAGAAAATAGTTAACAGCTTGCTTACTCTGTAGTTCCAGAAAGTGATGATTTGAGGCTCTGAAATATCAGAGTTGATGAATGGTAGGAACAAAATTATAACTGTTGTTCCATGGTGAGATAAACTTTCACCTCCGTGAAGAAAATATAGATTACTGAAACTGATTGCAAGCAATCAGTGCTGTATATTCTTCTTCCCTAACTGAGCAATGTTTGAATTTGTGCCTTTCAGACAAATGCATTAATAACATTTAGCCACTAGGTATTTGGGGAAGAAATTGGAAATTGTTTTTAATTTGTTGGTTTGGTGAAGCGATAATGCATTGAGCCATGGGGCGGGGGTAAAAAATCTCAGCCTATTGGGATATGATTTCTATTTGCATATGTAAATATAGTAATGCACACAGAGCCATGTTGTTAAAACTCTCCTGTGCAAAAGAAAGGGTTAATAGACAGGGAAATTAAAAAAAAAAAAAGCATGACCATGTTGTGAAATATGAATTTAACACATAACTCATTGGAGGCTCCAGTGAGTTATGGGCCTCATTTACTGCATATTACAGGTATTTTTTCCATATTCCCTTTCAACAAGGCATATGGTTTAAATTAGTTTCATCTTGGGTTTTCTAGAGTCTTTCATGGACCGTTTTCTGCAACAAACTGTAATACTCTTGCTCTTTAAATTCTATGGTAAGAGGCTATTAGTGCAGTGCTTTAATTATCCCGTGAGGCACTGCTTCAGGAGCATTTTCTGTAATCGCCAGAAGTGGAATGAGAGTTTGAGTAAAAAATTTATTCTCAGTTGACAAACTTAAAGAAGCCACAGACTCTCTCCAGGTGGAGGTGAATGGGCGAAGGTCAGGGTTAGTTGGGGATGGATGTGAGCAGGTTGGGATGGGAACATCCAGGCCACTTCCAGCCTAACCAGGAAAGGAGACTGATAGGAAGCAGCATCCTGAAGGGTTAAGAATATTAAAGGACCCCATTTCCCATAACTTAGCTCATAAATCATATTTTCAGGTACTTTACATGATTTATGAGAGGCTGGCTGTCTGCATGATCAGTAAGTTGCATTAAAATTGCAATTGGTGCTTCTAAAACAGAGCCTTGTGATAAGAATCCAAGCCTCAGAGAAGGCAAGTCTCAGCTGAGAAGTCCTCTGAAGGCTGGATAAGGAGGAAGTGTCTACGGCTCATTGTTTATGTCTGAAAATTCAGGACATAAAATCAAAATAGTAAGCAGAAAAATACTGGATTGAATTCAAGACCAAACTTGGGTTTTGGATTTCTGTCCTTACTGTGACCTTCATTGTCATTAATTTTCTTTAGGCCTCAATTGTTTCTTCCTTGGAATGAAGGATTTAGGGCCCCTTCATCCCCAAATGTATGGTATACATTGTTCTGTATGAATCACATACTCCTATTATGAGTATATAAATTATCTTGTTATTTACTGCATATTGCATATTATGTAATATGCGCATACATATATGTACGTATTTATAATATATTGCTTCCTTAAAAATATGTGAAAGGGGGACCAGCAAATGGCATAATGGTTACATCGCTGGACTCCCACCTAGTTGACCATGGTTCGAGTCTGGGACCTGGCAGCTTAAAACTGATGGTGGGCGCGTGCGTGTGTGTGTGTGCCCAAAATCCTAAGAGGAGAATGGAGGAGAAGGGATTGAGGTGTGACCACCCCCTCCACCCCTGGGGAGTGATTTCTTGCTTTCTGTCTCTCTTTCTCTTTCTCTCCTCTGAGCGCATGCACCCTATAGCAAAAACCTCTCTCTCCCCCCAAAAAATGTGGGGCCAGCAGGTGGCATGGTGGTTAAGGATGCTGGACGCCCACGCGGCCGACCGCAGTTCGAGTTCTGGACCTAGTGGCTTACTTTGTCACTTTCCCTCCCTCTATCTCTTGCACACTGTCCCTCTCTAGTCAAATTAAAATAAATAAATGAAGTTAAATAAAATAATTCTTTAAGAAAATGTGAAAGGAGTTGGAGAAAATAAACACATATGCATTCATAGATGTGATATATATTCACGCATTCTTGTGTAGAAAATATATATTATGAAATGCCATATATTAGGTTATCGGGAAAGTCATGACATATTTTTGCATGAAAAACTGTAGGAAAATCCATCATTACTTTCCCAGTGACCTAACACATGATGTCCAGAGGAAAACCTCAACGTTCAGCACTGCTGGCTTTCGAGTATCTATTACCTCCTTTTACTTGCTATTCTGAAAATCCTAAGTGCTGACTCCTAAAAACGTTACATTTATGAATGGGATTATAATGGATAATCAAGTACTCTACTTAATATTATAGTTGGATAAAGGTAATATGCTATTTTCTTTTAGAAATAACAACTTAAAGGAAATTACTACTTGACATTGGTAGTGAATAAATGAAAGATCAGAAGAGAAGTTTATAAAGGGCATCTTGTCACTTTATGTTAGTGAGAATAAATTCCATCTCAAGGGTAAATTAAAATTCATAGCTTTGTTATTAGACCTTTATTTGAATGCAACTCATTCATGTTTGGATTTTATATTGAACGACTGGTACAGCCTTTGAAGCTTTCTTAAGAGGACCAAATTCAGTGTGTGTTGATCGCTTTGCAAAAGACGTTCTATTCCTTAGCTTACCTGGAAGTGGTGTTTGCCTGAACACACCAGCCCTGAGTCAGACTCCGCAGGTCTCTGATACCCGCGAAGAAGAAGGTTTCTGAGTTCATAATTACTCCACCCCCTGGAGTAATTGAGAAGGGTAAACCTAAAGTTCATTACTAACAGGAGTTTAGAAAGAGCGTTTCCTTCAAAAGCTATCCGTTGTCCTCAGAAGTCAGTAAAGCTGGTGCCCTCTGGCATTTGCGGTCATGGTCTAGAGACGTTCTACCACGTTCTTCGTCAGCTGCCTTGGTGATCGGGATTCCTTTGACTTGTTCAGTTGGGCTGCTGGCGCCTTACTCTGGGAGAACTCCACTGTCCGGGTTAGTGCCCTGCAGCTTCCTTACCCACTGCTCTTGGCTCTTGTTACTTGTAGTCCTGAGCCTCAGTGTGCTTTTGGTCCAAGGACACTGTTGGCCACCATGTTACTCATGCCCATCTCTGTAGCTCAGATATGTGGAGCGTCACTTCCTTCCATGGGCATCCTGGGCATACATTTGTACATTACAGATTTTTTCCTAACAATTCTTGCATTTTTGTTGTTGTAGTTCTAGAAATATTGACAGTATCCTCTTCCTAAGGTCTAAGAAGAAACTCTTTTGGGGAGGGTCAGGCAGTGGCACAGCCAGCCCCACCCACATGGAAGGCATTCTGGGTTGGTGTTCTGGGACCTCCCAAGCATGCTGGGTTAGCGTGTGCCTGTGATTTGGATGGGCCGAGACTGGGTGGATTATGGTGTGGGGACCCTGTTGGAGAGCCTCTCTCTCTCTCTCTCTCTCTCTCTCTTTCTTTCTTTCTCTTTCTCATAGAGGATATAGGTGAACAGGCCTTACAAAATCCTTGTTGGAATTTTGATAGTTAGCTAGAATCCTAGTTCAGTGTTAGAGAAATGCGGATCTTTACAGTATGTGTTTTCCCTTCCAAGGAATGTGGCTTATCTTTGCATTTATTCAGATATCCTTTTATGGCCCACCTGGTACTTGAAGATTGAGTGACAATCACATCCCATTTGGCATTTGATGTACTGGAATCAAAAGCGTCTACGTCCTCGGCTGTTATTGGCAGACTGCTGGCAAAAGCAACCAGGAACATTTGCATGTAACCGCATAGGGGAAAGACATAAACACATTAAAAAATAAACCAGTTCCTTGAAAATGCAGTTTTCAAGGATTCCAAATTGTAAGTCACTACAAAGATTTTTTTTCATCTTATGTTTTGAGGGCAGGAGGGATAGTTAAATTTTAATCTACATTTTAATACCCATTAGTTTCCATACAAAAAAAACAATATATGTCACTTTTGAATTTATTTGTTGACAACTCATGCTTTTTATTACATAATTAAAGTAAATGAAACAGTATGCATCACTTGTTAAATGAGAAAACTAAAAATTTGTCTTTATATAGGATGAATATTATTAACGATGATATTAGCAGGTTTATAATATGATATTTAATAATATATGAGTGCAAAGCCATTGTTATCTTAAATCACTTATTACACACACAGAAAATAGTAAAATGATGCAGAATGCTAAGAAGGACACAGGAAGGTACATAGCAGGAACGGGAGTGCTGACCAAGCATGGTTGGGTTGTATTCCAGTGCAGGTTTCTAGACTCTCCTCCCACTGTCCCTGGGAGCAATGTGCCCAGTGCCCTTCACTTCCATGCCTGCTTCTCTTTTGTCTTGCTCCCAGGTCTCCAGCCACGAGCAGACCACTGAGTAACCAGAGAACGGCCCGAAGTGCAAAACCACGACCATCCAATCCTTGCTCCTCACATAGCCATCATTGCTATTTTTCTTTCCGAGCTTAAAGCTATCAAGCTAAACATAACAATAACTTTGGCTACTTTGCATTCCTATCTAGGGACTTAATTTGAGTAACAGTATTAATATTTTATCAGGAAATCAGCATTTTTCTTTTAAATATGTACTTAAAAAGCTTTATTGTACCCTAGCGTGTGATTTATGATATCTCGAGGCACAGATATTTTCTATTGGAATTCTCGTCCCATTCTTTCACAAAAGTCAATTGGCCAACGGAATTCAACACAGAGAACTTTATTTTTTAAAGCTGTTGGTATCAGTGCTGCTGTTGACAGTGTTGGAAAACTTATCCTCAGATACAACCGTCTGAAAAGCCACCTGTCATCATGAAACCTGACCTATTGTTCTGCGTCAGGTCCCAAAAACCCTTGCCTTGAATGCTTGAAGTTTCAACAGAAACTTGAATAGATAGGTTTACAAATTTTATATCTTAAAAGAATTTCTTTTTCAGAGAAAAATCAGGAAAAGCCTAAGGAAGGTGGGCAGAAAATAATGTGGTGCGGTCCTTATTTCTCTCCCATTGTCTGCCCACTCCCTTTCTTATCCACGATCAAGCAGCTAGCAGGTTCCGTGTGTTTCAAACCAGGAAGAAAAATGTGCAAGTCAAAGCAGCAGAAGCTTGCAAGAGTTCTCAGCTTTTGCTTTTGAAGGACTAAGTGCATTCAAACAAGCAAACAATAAAACAAATAGATAGAAGGTGCTTAACTCAGTCTTCCGGCAGTCAAAATAGAGGATTGTGTGAGTCCCCTGTCATTACCTTGGCACTGTCCTGAAAATGTGGCATGAAGAGATGGGGGAACTTAGGAGTTGATGTTTTAGGTCTAGGGCTCCCAACCTTTCCAAATGAACTGCAAAAGTAGTGGGGGAAGAACCAGTAACTGGTATAATGGTTCCATCGCTGGACTCCCAAGTAGTTGACTGTGGTTCGAGTCCCAGACCTGGCGGCTTGCAACTTACACCGGGTGCATGTGCATGTGTGCCCAAAATCCCAAGAGGAGAATGGAGGCGTAGAGATTGTGGTGTGGCCAGCCCACCCCGGGGGTGATTTCTCACTTTGTGTCTGTCTCTCCCTGTCTGATTAGCACACGTGCCGTATAGCAAAAAATATCTCTTAAAAAAATTAAAGGAGTGGGGAAGATCATAGTGACAAGCTAGAAGAGATCATGTGAGTAGGGCCAATGAGAATGTCATCCATTAACTCTGTGGGCCAATGGTACAGACTAAGCTGACTGCCCAGAACCTGCCCCTGTGAGCTAGAATGAACTGGAGAAGTCCGAGAACAACTGAAGTTATCCCCACCAGAAGAGGGAGAGAATGAAAGGGAAAGGTTGATATTTTTCAGTACCAGCTGCTGGTCCTTTCCTCACTACTTTCACTGCTCATTTGGAAAGGTTGGGAACCCTAGACCTGTATCTGTGTGTGTGTGTGTGTGTGTGTGTGTGTGTGTGTGTGTGTGTGTGTATATGTGTATATATGTATATATAGCATAGTTTTCAGCATATATATATATATATTTATACACACATATATCTTGAATTATAATGCATCCAGTAGATTTTTCTCACTTATAATTTCTGTACTTCGAGTTTAAATTTCAGACTCCTACTCCCCAGGATATGACCTCTTTTTTCCAGTCGTCTCAGTGTTAGTGCACGTGTCGTATCAGGGGAAGTTAGGAGACCTTTGTCTCAGGCCTAGCGTAGTATGACTCAGGGCTGTTATAACCTCACTCCTTATAAAACTGCAGTTATACACAAAGAATAAATTCCAGAGGTTTGCTGTACAGGGTAGCATCTATTGTTTAAAATAGTTATTCGTACTTAGAAGAGAGTAGATTTCAGGTTATGTATTCTTACTAAACAAATGGAAAACACAAATAAAACAAAAGGTGGCAGGAGACTTTGGGGGTTGATGGAAACGTTTATTATCTTGAGGGTGACAATAACAGAAATGTCTACAAATGTTCAGAGTCACCAAATTGTATATGCTAAGTATATGCCATTGTTGGTATACCAGTTACACATCAATAAAGCTGGGAAAAAATTCTTAATATGCAAAATATAGAGAATGAAAAGGGGGATCAGAAAAAGCCAGATCCTTAGAGTGCCAGCAATGGAAATCAATTGGTACTAAGTTAAATAACAAGAGGGGATTTCTTATAGTTGAGGACCTGATTGTAGCTGGGATTTGGATTGAGAGTGGGAACAAGCATGGGGCAGACATGACAAAGGTCTGGTCTCCGCTTCTTTTATGTGTCTATTCCTATCCTTTCTCTCCCTCCCTCGCTCGCCTCCTCTCTCCTCCCCACTCACGTTATTCCGTACATGATAATCCTGATTTCTTCATGCAGATAGACAGCTAGGCATCCTGCCTTGTCATACTTCTTGACATGGACATTGTGACCTGATTTGGCTGTATTTATCCGTCTAAGCCTTTTGAATAAGGATCTTTAAGAAATGTAAATGAAACTTTTGTAACAGAACATGTGAGCAATCTCGGTTATTTATTATGTCCAGAGAATAGTCTTCCCTTTCCTTTCTTCTTTTCCAAACTTTCTTTTGTCTGGTACTTAAGAGCATGTTTTAACTTGCGATTTTCATTCTATCTTCTTCGGAATGAATCCCCAAATATATTTTCCCTTGGTTCTTTTCTTTTGTTTTTAGATTTTTTTTTTTTTTTTTTTGCTATAGTGCACATTTGCTTGCTAGACAGAAAGACAGACAGAGAGACCAAAAGTGAGACATCACCCTCCCAGGGGAAGTGGCCACACTGCAATCCCTTCTCCAATCTTCTCTCGGGATTTTGGGTACATATGCACACATGCCTGGTGTGAGTTCCAAGCCACTGGGTTTGGGACTCAAACTGTGGTTAACTATGTGGGAGTCCAGCAACGTGACCAATGCGCCATCTGCTGTTCTCCCCTGGTTCCTTTCTTAAAAGCTGTCAATGTCTCCTTGCAACTTTGCTGTGTAAGTTTCCTGCAATGTATTATTCCAACATGGCGATGTAGTGATGGGTTCCCTATGAATTTCTGACCACCTCTGCCTTCAGGGTATGGGTCAGATGCACGGGAGGCTCCTGTAGCCTTATTTTCTGTATCACTGCTTTGTTCATCTTGTTCCTTTATCTCAAGTTTCATCCCTTTAACAATTTTAAATGGATTCTCAGTTTCCCACTTCCAACTGATTTGCATTTTTCTTGGTTGTGTGCTGTTGAACAGCTGCTGTTTTCTCCCAGAAGGGGGTGGGAGATGGTTTCCATGGAGATGGTGAGGACTCTGCTCAGATGTGGACATCTCCGATATTCCTGTTTCATTTGTCATTTCTAGCATCCATTCCATGAAGAATTCCTAAGGAGTTTCTTTTCCATGTGGCCATAAACTTGGAATTTAGATTCCAGAACTCTTTCATTGGCCCTGGTATGTGGCCACCAATTTATTTAATTGACATCAAGATATATTTATTAATCACTGAATCCTTGTGTGGTTGCGCAATTAAAATAGGCACAATGCCCTTATAAGACACCTCCTGTAGTACTTAAGTCATTGTAGGCATAAAACAAATGCTTATTGACTGATTTGTGGCAATATAAAGCAAACTTAAGTTTGTTAGATTGCTATAGGGAAAAAAGGAGTGACTAAATTAGAATCAGTTTGAGAGTACTATTAGCAAATTCATTTGTTACATTCTGTTTTAGTCATATTGTAAGTCTTACAAATTGCTGATTTTAGAGATGATTTGGCCTCGGCCCATTATGAATGCAATCCAATAGTTTAGGCAAGACAGCTGGCATTACAAGAAAAGGTTGAGTCATAGGAGGACATATCATTGAAGTATTGATTGTTTAAAGAATGAAATAGTGTAGAAAGTAGAGGAGAAATGAAATTAAGGCCTGTAATGCCAACATTTACTTATTTATTCTTTTGTGCATTCAACAAATGTCTCTCGAATGCCTAGTATGTGTCAGAGACTGCTAGGCACTACAGATGAAGTTGTGAGCTAAACATAGTCTCTTCCGTAAAGAACTTACATTCTAATGGAAGATGGGAACCAGATTGTAGTATCCAGTAACACAACTGGACTCACACGAGGAACATCTTAGGTTCATATCCTGGTGCCCTTCTCGGCACATCGAGCATGCATGTGACCTTTGATCCAGGCTGGCTGAGACGGATTGGGTCATGGGTTATGGCTCATTGGGTCATGGTCATTGAGTCATGGGGGTCACTGGATCTCTCCAGATCTGTCACTATTTCTCTTTCTCTCATAGAAGAAATAAATGAATAAACTAAACAAAAGAATCCAATAAAGGATAAACATGTTAAACCAGTAAATAGATAAAAGGTGTTATAAAAGCATTTAACAAGAAGGCAAACTCTAAACTGAGGAGCACATGGCCAAAAACTGAGTAGCAGCTCATGAGAAAGGAGTCACGGTCGGTTTTAAGCAGAGTTAGCATTCCACCAGTGCTTAACAATGGCTAATATTCATTGTGCAATTAGAATGTTTGAAGCACACAGTAAGTGCTTCATCAGAAGCCCCGTTCTGTTATTACTTTCTTCTATGAACACTAAGAAAGTTATGTTCAATGTGGGGGAAAGGTGAGCCCAGAATTGGAACCCAGACAGTCTGAAACCAGAACACACATACCTGATTAGGACTCTAGAGTCTGTGGTGAGTGAGACAATGATATAAATATATATTTCGTGTTGTTGTTGTTGTTGTTCAAGTAAGTAAATGATTTTATAGGGCTACAAATATATGATTTAGAGCTAACCAAATATATATGTACTATTTACCATTTTCTAGATGGGCTGAGTCTCTTCATGTCTGTTGACAGGGTACGTATCAAAGAGATCATGAGACCAAAGAAGGCTACAAATTATTAATCTCAATCCATAATTTCCAAATGTCTCAAATTCTGTTCTTTAATAATCAATACAAGTAGAACGACACATTTTAGCTATGGTCCTCTCTGGGGAGACTATGCAATCAGAAATATATGTCAATTTTAGTTTTTGCCACTAGGAAAAGATTTTTTTTTAAAGCCAAAAAATCATAATAATTACATTGTTTTGTCTTATTTTGTTTTCTCTGCAAGTCAGAATGGCAGAATGGGTTGTGGCCATTAAAATTTAGGTTTGTCATGCTCAGAAATACCAAGAATTTATTTAAAAACACAATAGAAGTAACATATCTGAATATAATATTTGAAGTCTAATGTGGTTATTACCTCTTACATACCAAGTGTGTTTTTAAAGCAATACAAAACAAAACAAAAAACAAAAGTTGTGTCTATCCACTCAGATAAAGGTTAAATGATAATGTACTTAAATTTTATTAGAAAGAATTAAGCTGGAAAACTCAAGTCCTCCCACCGTTTTTCTGTGTCACAGTTGATGTTTTGGGCTAGTATGTCCTAAGCGTCTGGATGTTTGCCTATACTCCAACTCATTTGGCCCAAGAAAAGACATTGCCTAATATTGCTATTGGTCTCTTTTGGATACACTAATAGTTTAATTGTCTTTTAAATTGATTTTTAACGTCCAGAGTTTCCCTAAGTGAATTTTTAAAATCTAGAAAATAAATACAGGTCTACATTATAGCTGCGAAGAGTACCCCTTTATAACACTGCTGTGTCGGAGGGTCGTTAGAAAGTATAGTCATTTAATGTTTACAAACTGCTTCATAAACATTAACTACAGATTAAAAGAAACAAAGAATCACACCTATTTTTAAGCACATTATCTCCTTCTGACTATCATGCCCAATATGTAAGTTGGTATGCTTTATATTTAAAGACACAGAGAAAGTAGTTAAAATCGACATTTGGTAAACTACTGACAGTTTGTCTTACATCTTGTACAACACAGAGCTTTTACACGTTATATGATTTGCTAATACCAATCTCACAATTACTCTGCGAAAAAGGTAAAATTGCTAATATTAATTTATTAGTCAGTGGGAAACTGAAGTTCAGACTATGAGAATGAGTTATGTAAATAAGGTAGACACACAGTTGAGGGTCTTAGTGCGATTTATTCTCTACCATGAAACAAAAAGCTACATATATTTGGATAATGCTGTATTGTATCAATTCTTAACAAGTGTCAACTTGACCACATCAAGAATAATCTAGGGCGGCGGCGGGCGGAGTAGGCCCTGCGCCGGCCCACCTGGGCCGGCCGCGGG
>NW_006159931.1:547653-549060 GCF_000334495.1 Tupaia belangeri chinensis
AAAGGGGGGGGAAGGTGGGACATAGCAGAGGGTGGGAGATGGGGAATCAGGGATGGCAAGACAAAGGGCAAGGTATGTAGGACGTAAGAATTGGAAAATTATTTGCTGAGAACATATATGTGGATGTACTTGATTGAGACAATGCACAGTGTATTTTGGATGGAAAATTTATTTGTGTGTTGTGATGGTGTAAAGTGAATTAATAAATAAAAAAAATAAAAGAAGGTTACCCATCATAATGGAAAAAAAAAGAATAATCTAGAAATAAGATGGAATCTCTAGCCGTTATGTCAAGGTAGGTAGAACAATGCCTTTTGGGTATTGACTACAACAATATGAAACACCTAAATAACCTTGATGGAGCTCTGGTTTTGCTTGTAATTGACACAATCCATTTCAAACTAACTGAAGCAGGAAGAGAGATGGTTGGCTACCATACCTAATAATTCCAAAGGATGGTGGTGTCTTTTCTCTTGGATTGGATCCATGAATTTCAAGACTGGCACTGCATCTTGCTGACTAACTTCTCTTGGTTCAGATTTCCTCTATTTTTGGCTTTATTCTCATGCTGGTTATCTTTCTGTGGCAGCCATAGTAACTATTGGCAAATCTGAGGCTTTCATTTTCTTTTCAGACTGCCATCCCAGAAGAAAGTGGTAATTTTTTTGAAGGTCCTGGAAGAGCCTGGTTTGAGTTATGTGATTATCTGTGAGCCAATCACTGAGGCCAGAAGGACAGAGTGATCTAACTGGGCAAGTTAGGGCATGAGATGATCCCTGGGGCCATCTTTGTGGGCTCATCCCCACAAGGTCTGAATGGAATTACTAAAGATTCCGAAGTTACTCTGCTTTTATCTATTTTATTTGCTAGAAATTTTTTGGATTTGTTTTGAAGGAAGAGTTCTAAGGCTTCAAAAAGTTCTGGTCTTGATTTCTGGCTTTTCCATTTACTAATTATGTGTCTTTGTGCAGAAAATCTGAGCCTCAGTTTCTTCATCTGTCAAATAGCTTAATGATAAAAACTGTTAGTATGTAATCCAATGAAATAAGGTATGTGGAAGTACTTTGTAAAGATCAATTGCTTCTGTTCTAGTTATTCTTTCTTTATTTACTTTGCATATCAATCAAAGTCTTGACAGAAAATCAATGGCACAGTCTCGGATTGGCAACCAGGGGACACTGTCAGTCTTGTTTCTCCTATGCCCCAGGGGGCGAGTGGAAGAAGGAATAGTTGCCAGAATGAAGCCCTGGGTCTCTAGGATAGGTTACTAGTTAGAATCTGTGGCTTTATCAAGTGAAGCACAGTCACTGCAGAAATCACAGCTGGGCTAAAAAGTATGAAGGGATATGGACCCCATTCCCTCTCTCCTTTTTTTTTTTTTTTTTTTTTTGGCGGTTTTTGCTATAG
>NW_006159931.1:549096-553576 GCF_000334495.1 Tupaia belangeri chinensis
GCCCCCCCAGGGGGATGGCCATGGCACAAGCGCCTTTTCTCCATTCTCCTCTTGGGATCTTGGGCACACACTCACACGTGCCCAGCGTAAGTTCAAGCCACCGGGTCTGGGATTCAAACCACTGTCGACCACATGGAGTACAGCGACATAGCCATTATATTAACTGCTGGTCCCTCTCTCTATCTTTGCAGCTTTCCATGGGTCAATCCCAACTGGAAACTGGAGGATAAGGGTCCTTGGTGGTGATGCATTCATTCCTCTCAGCTCCTAGAGCTTCCTGAGTCACAGAGATGAGCAGGCAAGGGTGGCTAGAGAGTCTGCAGGGAGAAATGAAGAATGCTTGGGGGTCAGCAGATGGAGTGGTGGTTAAGGGCACTAGACTCCCACATGGTTGACCACAGTTCAAGCCCCAAACCTGGCAGCTTGTTTTCTGAATTTTCCTCTCTCTTTCTCTCTCTCACTCTCTCTGATCAAATTAAAATAAATAAATAAATAAGGTTAAGCAAAATAATTCTACAAAAAGAGTGTCTGGTACAGCTGCCCTTTGAAAACCTTAATTGGTTTTTATCTAATTTAAGAACATCAGTTGCTTTAGTATTTCACTTAGCTTAGTTTCTAGTTCAGTAGAACTTAAAGATTGCTAAAATGCATTTCAAGATGGTCTCGATAAGAAATCAGGCTTACTTTAAAGCTTGCCTTAGTTCTATGATTCATGTATGTGGACTCAAAGAGTACCCCAACCACCCTTCAACGTCATATGAAATTCCATTTTAGATGCTGAGGACATCTCTCACTTTGCTTCTGAAAGCAAAGCAAGGCAGCTAGGTAATTTTTATAGTAATATTTTCAGTTGCACTTTAAATTGAGTATTTCAAATAAGGATTTAATTTAAGTTTAATGAGAGAGTTATTATATGTTAATTAAATATCAACTGATTATTATGAATATCTATTGGAGCATAATAACCTTTTTTATTAAGATGAATATCTCTTAAACAGTTGAAGCTTAGTAAATATGCTACTAATAATTGCTTTTAAACTAACATTCGATAGAAAGAATACACCTAACTGCGCTACCTTGAATATAATGTGATTATTACCTGTTAAATATCAATAGATTATTGAGAATATGGTTATTGAGTTTCAACTCATATATCTTAATAAACTGCTAGTTGTACCTAAATAAACCTTCATAAGTCAGCTAGTATTTAATTAGCAGAAGTATTTATAGCATAGCATTTACATTAGCATATTTATAATCAAATAAATAATGTAATAACTCTTTTATTAAATCTAAATTAAATCCTTGCCAGAGGCATTTAAAGAGCAGTGAAACAACACTGGCTATGTGGTCTTTAATATTTAATTCATTACATGATTCTTAAACTTTGCTAGTATATTAAACAATAAATTAATATACTATATGTATTATAGGGAATCTTATGAATTTGCACAGAATATATTTAGGATTAAAAATATTAAAACTAAACTGAACAAGAAAAATTTTTAGTCCTTTTGTGTAGGTCTACCAGTACTAGATATAGATATGAGTTATGAGTAAAATATGTCTTTATAATTTACTCTTGCTAAGTGACTTAGCCAACATGAGTGGTTGGTAAGGTGGGCATTGCAGTGTAGAAGGTTTTTGCCAAAGCATCTCTGAGCAGGATTATGGATGCAAGTTGCACCCATAAGAAGAGAAGCCCTAAGCAGGCCTTGCATACACGGTTCCATGCTCATAAAAATAACCCTGCTTATCACTCCACAGATGAATCGGCAGTTGACTTGCACAGTTAAAAATGGAACATAATTTCCTCTCCAGAGTAAGGAATAAAATCCCAATGAATTTTATTTCAATATTGAAATGTCAGAAGGAAGTTTCTTTTTCACACAAAGCGGTGGAGAATGCAAAGAGAACATTGGAATAGAAGCTCGCTGGTTTCTTTGGAGGAGTCTAGTTAACTCTTCCTTCTTTGCTCCAGGTGGAGGGCATGTTTCAGAGAAATTATTTATTTTATTTTATTTTTTGGGGGGGAAGAAAATTTTGACTCTGCAGACATTTATTTCCATGCCACCAGGAAATAATTCTGTAAGGAAGCTAACGACGTGATATTGATTTGTGGATGTGAGTTTATTTTGGCCAAAGAAAGCAAAGAGAGGTTACTAATTGGGCTAAGTGTGCGTGAAGAGTTCCACGCAGAGTTTACTGCTAGTGAAACTTCCACCTCCCCGTGCCCCTTTTCTTAGGTTGTTGTCCAGCGAAGGAGAGGTGGACGTCAGTGATGGTGCCGGTAATAGTCATTTACATTTCAGGAGTGCTAGGAAGATGACTGTCTGCTAGGAAATGTTTTAATTCTCTCTGTGTAGATTACCTTATAGAATGAATGGGTCTCCTTTGATAGGGTATGGAGGATCTCTCTTTTTCTCAGAGGTGTCTTCCTCCATAACCAGTGGCCATCAGGTGATCCTTTGTAGACCACTATGAGTTTCACAACTTTGTGTCCAAGTGATTTTCCATGGACAAGGTTCAGAGAGAAAGAGGAAGATGGATCAGGAAAGCCTTGGGCAGGAAGTCTGCAGTCCTGATGTCTACAATCATTTCTTCAGCTAACTAGCTGTAAAACTCATCAGAATTTTTTTTTTTTATGTGAAATAAGGGGCTTAGACCTGAGCATCTCCAAATCCCTTGTAGTGTGGTGTTTTCATCCCTGTAAAGACAGAGGTTCAGTTACTATAAGAATTTGGAACATAACATGCTTCTTCTGTATTTAATGTTAGTCTAACAAAATATTAACCTAACAATACATGATTGTTCCAATAGAAGCTTGCTATGTTAGTCTTAACATTAAAACTTAATCTTTATGCATGCCCTGAAAGGAGAAATAAAGATGATAATTATTGAATCTGTACACCAACTGTCTCAGAGGGGTTTAATTAGTTTCCATTCCCTGAATACCAAAGGGAAAACAATTAGGAAAAAGAAGACTTAGTATTTTGAAGGAGACTGAAATGTAGCCATCATCTGATTCTACTCTTCTGATATCTTATTTCTCTCTAAGATACATTGATAAAATATTTCAAAATTTAGCTTTTATAGAAATAGGAATTTTAATCTTTGGTCCTGTATTTTAGATGTTAACCTTTTGACTTAATGTTGTCCTTGCTAATGACTCATTGAGCTGGGTTATTTAAGAGACTTTCATAGGTAGTTAAAATACCTGGATCAAATTTCCCAACCTCAAGATTGGCTTCCTGTGTAGAAAGGCAAGCTGACTCAGTGAACAGAAAGTTGTAAGATTCTATGTACCCAGAACCTCAGGGTTTCATCTCTAGACTACTTGGGTAAGTGGATGAGGTGGGATAAAGAGTTTAGATGGGGTCTTACTCTAATTCAGAGAATGAAGTCTGGAACCAAAGCTTCTGCCTTGAAATTTATTTTTTGCATTTTTATTTCTCTCCATATCTCTGCTCGATAACTCAGTATCATTGCACTAGGAGTAATTATTTCATCTGGTGGTTTATGAATGCCTTCAACATTGATATTTAACTCAGAAGTTAGACTAGGTAACTCATAACTACCCACCGTGCCAGTGCTTCCCTTCAGCTACATCCTTTCTAATACTCATTAGGTATGGATCTTCAAAATTACAAATGGATGGACTTGATTTTGCCATCGCTATTCAATCTTACAGCATGATACCTTCTCTCAGTTTAGAAGAGCTTCACCAGAGCCATTGAACAAAGACATCTGAGCTCCAATATCACTTTTAAAGCACATCATATGCTAATATAATATTTCTGCATCTATCATCTCAGTCATATAAAAGCATCTCAAATTAACTTGCTGTTTTGAAAGAATAAATGGCTTGACTCCATTCTGTTAGTAGTTATTGCAGTTTAAACGTACGTGCAATTTTTTGCATTGGGTTATTTTGTAGTGTGCACATTTGTTTTTGTGGATTGCATGGAATCTACTGGAATAATGTTGGAAGTAGAACATAAAAGTAGGTGTAAGCCCAGCCACCCTCCCATTGAACTCCCAAGAAAATAGGACAGAGCATTTTCTTAGAGGTCAGTCAACAACTACATGCTCATTTCAAGTGCAAAGCTCTGCTTGATCTCAACAACTCATACTGCCTGTGTCCCAAATATGTGGTATTAAATGACTTGATCAAACAGCTTGTCTGGGAAAAAGCAGATAAACCGTTCTCTAACTGGTGAAGATGAACCTACTTTGAAAACACATTTAGAAATCAACTCACAAGATCAAGGTTATTCCAATGTAGCTTGCGTATAGGAAACAGATAAAGGGAGACTTGAGGAAGGGAGACAAGAAAGCTCTTGGAATGATTGAGAAGAAAATTAAAACGCCCAAAGTAAAGAATAATCTTGTGTTACATGACTTTGCCTTTGTTGCAAAGACCTTTCTCTTGAAATGGTTCCATCTAGATTTCCTTGTTTTTTCCCAACATGCTCTTCCG
>NW_006159931.1:553671-557094 GCF_000334495.1 Tupaia belangeri chinensis
TGTGTTGATTTCCTGTTTTTACCCATAGTTTTGTGTTCCTCCTGAGGCTCTCAATTATTCTACACTTCCTTTCTTTTCTGGAGTGAGAACACGCTTTGATTAACCTCTTTTAACCCATTCAGATCTTGTCTCTCCTGTGTCTTACTATGATTTCTTTTCCCTCTGTCCACTCAGATTATGAATATTTCCTCCACTTGCTATAAGGCAGCCCTTTCATTTTACATCTATGAATCATTCACATTACAAGACCGAAAAGAGATTTATAAGATCCTAATGCAATAATTCAAAAGGTGAATTGCTATCAGATAACTGATTTTCCAGGGAATAACAAACACGTTCACCTCATTTTAGAATAAAACAAGACAAATGCAGGTTTAATTGTGACTTCAAACCATTTGTTTACTGTCACCTTCACAATTATTTTAAAGTTAGTTTAATGGTCATTTGAGTTTAGAGAGAATATTTGGATGTCTTTTATTTATATCAAATTTGACTTTGGATCATTTGCCAAATGTCTAGGAATTTGTTGATCCTCCACAGACAAATGAGGTCAGCTCCAGCCTTACTTCTTCTGAATCTTTTCTTCCTAATACATGACATCTGGGTCCACTAAGTGGAGTCCGTGGACTCCACTTGTATAATAATTGTATGCAAGCAGCATACAATTATTTCAATGTCTCTCATGTGATGGGGATTAGCATTCAGTCACTAGTCCAGACAGACCGAAGGTCAGGTGATATTTACAAAGATGCCGCCTCCTCCCTATTTTTATGCTACTTCCTTGCAAAGGTCATTAACCTGTTGCTCATTTCTTCCTTACTCATTGTCACATTTAACCCAAGTATCATCTATCGCTTAAAATATGGTCCCATTATTGCTTTTTTCACTTTGTTATTGTCTGATTACTTAGAAGTGATTAGAGATTGCTAGAAACTGAATTATCTTCATTTGTTCGCTGTATCCTCAATGACTAGACAACTTCTATTTGTTTAGGCTTCTAACGTTGTCATTTTTTTCTCCTAGACTTTTCCTTCCTTAATTGCTGAAGCTGAACTTAATGTCTGGAGCAGTGTCTCTGCTCTCCTTTCTTTCTGGAACACTCTTTGTTCTCGTTTCATCTTCCATTTGTCAACTTTTACCCATGCATCAGGTTTTAACTTAGAGCTGACTTTTCTTATTCTAGGTTCAACATTCCTTCCATGTTTCTCCATAGTTATCCTGTTCTTCTGTGTTGTGATAGTTAGTGTATTGCTCTCTTGCATATTCCAGTGTAAATTTCTGGAAGGGAGGGACCATGTCTTGTTCACCTGTGTGTTATTAGACTCTAATAGACCCTTGGTAAAGTTCATAGAAAACTGAATAAATGTAACTTCGTGCTATTCTTCAGATTGACTATGTGCAGTGAGCTACGTTTTTTTGTCTTGATATTTTTCTATGTTTAGGATGTTAAACTTTTTTACTAAATAGGTCTTTCTTTCCGGAACTAAAGCTTCATTCCACACTGAGCAGAGTGATGGAATTTCTGTGGCCTGAGGATACATCTAAGGAAAATAGACCCCTTGACCTCTGTGCTCTATCCACTTAGTGAGAAACCCTTAGAGCCCACTCTTTCGAATTGTACCTGAGGCTATTTTGACCCTTATTGTTTTTTCTAAAAAGCTTTTTTACTTTGAAAGCGAAAGAGATAAAGAGAAACAGGTACCTTGGACTAGGTCTTGCCATGCTGGGACCCTCTCCCACTCCAGCCTAGACCTCCAGCCAGCTCAGATCACTGGCACAGCGTATTCAGATGAACCCAGGACCAGAACCAGGTTCTCCCCTGTGGCTGCAGTACTGCAGGCTCAGGCTTGGTAGCATTCTACTGTCTGTGCCTCTGCAACAGGCCTGACTCTCATTCTGCAGAAGCAGATCTTGTGGCTATAACTCAACTTGCTTAAGCACAGGTAATAATACCTAGAGCAAAAAGGAATCTTTACAGGTGACGGGATGAGGTAGTTTCCCAACTGACTGTATTTGAATCAACTGTGAAATATTTGAAATATACAGATTCTGACTCTATTGCAGCCCTGACGAATTAAAATTTTATAAGAGCAGAGTCTAGACAATTTTGAGTTTTAAAATGTTCCCTGGTGCTTTTGATATATGGCCACTTTGAAAACCACTGAGCTTTTATTTTCATTTTCTGACTGAAGGACAGTCCCTGTGAATCCTGAACTAGACATATATAATTATATTTTCCTCATAACATATAGAAAAAGGTAGGTTAAAATAGTAGCAAAAGCCTGCCTGATTTTTCTAGAGAAAGATTAAAAAGTATTTATCAGATAAAATTCAATCAAGATAGCCTAGAAAATGAACCAAAACCTGAACCACTAAGGGACAAGTTTACCTGCCGTTTTTCCTAACCAGAGTTTCCAGTGGTTTCCTTTTATACTGAACACATGTGCAAGCCCAGTGTATACAGAGAGGCCCTGGGACAGGAACCAGGTTCCCTCCCATGCAGGTCCAGTTTCATTACTGGCACACGATCATCTGGCCTCTAGTTCTCCTATTGTCAATACATTCAATTAGCAGTGTATACCAACATCCTTTGTAAAGAGCAAAGCCATCCAACCATGAGAATCTGCGAACTCTGAATATGCTGAGGCTGATCAGCATTGCCTTTGCCAAAAAAAAAAAAATTAAAAAATTAAAAAATAATAATCCAGAACATCTTCTGACCTGCTCTAGACTTTATTAGAATGATATTATTCACCCATTTTTCAGGTTACACAATTTTATCCCAGAAAGATGAAGTGACTTGTCCAAGGTGACATGGCTTGTTAGGACAGGAAGGGGTCTGATAACTCAGTTTTCCGCTTTCTAGGGCAGTGCTCTTTCTACCAGATTGCTTTTTAAAAATTAATTGATTAATCAGTTAATTAATTTATAGATATCATCTTGTCCAGTTACTTTGGTCACTCCATGTCTCTGTAATGTGTTTAAACATTAAGCTGGTGAAATGCAATCCAGACTCTCAATAGGTCCTGGCCAGATTCAGAGAGAAGACAGAGAGCCTTCTAGCACGTCTGTTAGTCATAAATATCACTCTTGCTAGATTAACACTGGGGCTACAATCCTTGACTCTAGACAATGGCTTCTGTAGCTGGCCTTCTATCACTGTTAAATGACATACATCATCATTCGATATGGATCGGCCAACATAAAAAAGCTCCTGTGTGCACAAATATTGAGACGTTTTACTGAGAAATGGAGCTTGAGAAATTGCCCAGTGTCATCCTTCCTGCAGCCCCTCACCCAGAAACGGATATACGTGACTTGATCTGAAGATTCCGTGGTTTAGGCAAATTTCACTGACCCGGAACTAGGAGAGCTGACTGCGTGGTTTTGGGGTGAGAGGTTTAAGCTGGCATTGAAATTCCT
>NW_006159931.1:557193-575892 GCF_000334495.1 Tupaia belangeri chinensis
TGGAAAACGTCCAAGAGGGCAGATATCACATTGGTTTATCCTGCAGAGGGCCTTGGTGAACAAATCACGTAGAAAGGGTAGCATAATAATGCAATCTCTTTGTGCAAGAACTGGTCAATTTGGAAAGCTGTCTTAACTCATGCCGGCCACTTTGGGACCTTTGAGTAAATTATTGCCTCAATGGGAGAAGCCGGCTCATTAGGCTGCCACATACACAGCAGCGATGGCTTTATATTTCCATTCCCAGGAATGTTTGATAGATATTAATGGACTCTATTAAAGACTGGAGGCAGGAGGGATGTCTACTAGAAAGATAGCGCTCTGTTTTATTTCTGCTGGCTGTTCTTTCAATCTCTCGACTTGCAGAGAAAACAAACACATTCACTGAATGCCTACTATGCACCAGCTTCTTTGCAGAGGTTTTCTTCGCTGAACTCTGTTAATACTCTATCAGCAGTGCACTAGCACACTCTGTAATAATCAGGGTTCTCTAGAGAAGCAGAACCAAGAAAAGACTGGTCTGTCTGTCTATCTATCTATCTAGATCTATCTTTTGTTTGTTTTGTTTTGTTACAGGGTGTATGAGCTTACAGGGGTGGGGTGGAATGGGAAAGTGCTCCCAGGGTGGTTGGCCACACTGCAATCCCTTCTCCATTCTTCTCTTGGGATTTGGGGCATGCACGTATAAGTACCCAGCATGGTTTTCAAGCCACTGAAGTACAGGTCTTGGACTGTGAAGCTGGCAGTGTGGGATCCACCCACCTTAACCCCCAGGCCAGCAGCTGGCCCTACCTATCTTACAGGGAATCTGGCTCACACGATTGTTGAAGTCGACAGGTTCCAAGATCTGCAGTCTGGAAACCCAGGAGAGCGAGTGGTATAGCTCCTGTCTGAGTCCGAAGGCTTAAGATCCAGCAAAGTTAGTTGTTTACACTATTTTTTTAATTTTAATTTTAATTTATTTTTATTTCAATTTCTTTTATACATTCAATCACGTTTTCTCAACAGTCCAGTTGACAATACTATAAAGTTACCTTCAACAAATAATAATCCATTTAACTGTCCCATAAGTGCCTTGCCTCTATTTTTATCCTTAATGTCCTTCCTCAGACTCAGCTCCTTCACCCACCCTCTATCCACACTGTATCTGGTATTCACAACCATTTGCGAAGTTTCTAAAACCTTTAGTCATTCAGTTTCGGTCAGAGTGCGGATACTCAGTATATATTAAATGGAGACACACAATGTCTCTCCTACATAGCCTGGCTCACTTCACTCAGCAGTGAATCTAAAACCTAGAAGAAAATGTCTTCTTTAAGTTTCAAATATTTCCATAAACCTAGCTGATTCTTAGCTTCTTCAATAAAGCTGGCAGGCTGCCCAGCCTATGGTGTGGTGGTTAAGGCCGCTGGATCCCACATGGCTGACCACTTGGTTTGAGTCCCAGACCTGTAGCTTGAAAAACAGTAGGAGGATGGAGGAGAAGGAATCATGGTGTGGCCCCAATTATTCACTTTCTCATTTCATTTCTCTCTCAGGCAAGAACATGAGACTTAGGGCAAAAATCTAAAAAAAAGAAAGAAGGAAGGAAAGAAAGAAAGCAAGCAAGCAAGCAAGCAAGCAAGCAAGCCCATACTTGATTTATGTTTCCCTAGTTTTTACCCAATGTCTTTATTCTGTCCCAGGTGCCTATCCAAAATACCACATTAATTTAATTGTCATGTGTCAGACTTTCCTTACTGTTGATGATGTTGGGAGTTTTTATTAGTATGGGTCAGGTGTTTTGTAGACTGCCTCTCTATTTGAGTTTGTTGGATGTATTTCTTATGATTATTGTGGGACTGTAGGTTTTTGGAGGAAGACCGTGGAAATAATGTTCTGTTGTCATCACATTGTTTCAAAGACACACACTATCAACATGACTTATCGCTGTTGTTGACCTTGATCTCTTGCTGAAGTAGTATTTGCCAGATTCCCCCATTGTAAAATATTCCTATTTTCCACACTGCAGAATTAAGTCACAATGCTTAGCTCACACTTACAACACAAGGAGTTACACTCCAGTCTCTGAAGGTGGAGTAACTCCATAAATTATTTGAAATTCTTCTGCTTGGGGGATTTTTCTCTTTTTGTCCATTTATCCAGTCATTTATTTTAACTCGAGCGAGCTCATGGTTATTACTTTATTCTTTGAAATATAATCTGATACTGCTTTATTTTGTTGTTCAAATTGTTCCAGCTTTGACTATGGGAAGCTCTTTCAGTAGACTTCTATATCACTTTGACATCCCTGGCATGGTGTGTGTGTTTTGTTTTGTTTTGCTTTTTAGCTCTTACATTCTCTCACTATAAGAGGTGCTAGGATAATCCTGTGTATTTCCTGTTCCAGTTTTAGAATCAACCATTGATGCAAAGGGCTCTGGTGCTCTTTATTGCAGGATGGTATTAGAAATCAAGATCTGGCTATGAGATGTTCTCAATAAGTATGTCTTCAATGAGGCAAAGACTAGGAAATGTTTTTTAAACAATGACCCAGGCTACTAAGAATAATAAAAGTTTTGTAGTGTGTCAAAGACACCATGGACTGGATGATATGGAGAGAGTATCCATCCTGTTATGACTCTCTTTTGATCTTCCTGGTTCAAGGAGCGAAGTTCAGTGTGATCTTGGTAATCTCAAGTTCATGAATCCTGTTTTCTAATCAAGTAAGAGAGCATTAAGCATTGGCAAGCAAAACCATTGAGATATAATTTAGTAACATTGTTTTGTTTTGGTTAGATTTGTTTATATTATCACCTGCAACTTAAGGCAAATTCAAGTGGTTTTCCACGTACAATAGCAGTATATAGGTCTACTCTTAAAATATATCAAGTAAAAACTGAAAATTCATTTACACACCAAAAAATACTACACCAGTAGGTGTAATATGGAAAAGATGATGAGTAGATGCTTGAATTTGAAAAAGTTAAAGGGGATAATATTACAAATTCCTTGTATGTCTGGGATTAGATATTGTGTGTCAGCCAGAATCTGGTATCTTAGACCCATAGCTCTTTTTGATATGGGAGAGGGTATTTTGAAATCTGAAGCTCAGAGTAAAGAGGACCCTGTTGAGAACATTAAAATCCTGCAGTCATTTTCTTGTAGCTGTTCTCTTTCCCAGAACGTTGACAGGAGATCAGGTGACAAACATGTTGACAGGAGAACAGGGAGCTGTGGCCCTGAGATCACAGAAGTACAAATCAAGGGGAGAGTTGGTTCTAATAGCATCAATGGATCTCCTCAACATGTTCATAAAATAAAAATATAAAGCAAATAATTGTGACAAGCATATTGTCTAATTAAGATGAATGGGACATGCTCCTTATGCATTTTTAATCTGTTAAATAAACAGCATATTAATAAGGCTTAATTATATCAGCCCATACTTAAAGTGACTTTCTAAAATAAAGTTTATTTTTATTTAACATATGCTTTTTGTGTGTGTTTTAGTAGCACTTTTACAAGCACCATACACAAATAACATCTTGAAATAAATCTCTTGGATGTGATCACCATGTTGATCAAAATTCTTTCCTTATAATTTCTTGGATGATTCAAGATTTGTAAAGTAATTTCCTATATTTGAAACATGAGTCCTGCATTGGAGTATGACCTTCCGTAGAGAACCCTCAACACTAGACAATTATTGGCGTATTAGAGACATGGCCCTCTTACCTTTGAGAATGTTCCTCTATAGATCTATTCTTTGTTTTCCACTCCACTTTGGTTGTCAGTATGTACTGTGGATCCTCCCTCAGAAATAGCTCTTAAGTCTGCTCCTCCCTGCCCTTTACACATAGCGAGGCTAACTACAGATTCTTTGACCCTCCTTCCCTGAACCCCCCAAATCTAGTGGTACCGACATGAAATCAGATAACTTTACTACTACTTATGAATGCTGTATTAGAAATACTGTAGAATATAGCAACAAAAAACTCTGACTCATAAGCCAGACCACCTGAGTTCAAATTCTGACTATAGTATTTAATAGCTGTTTCATTTAGAATGATTTACATAGTCTCTCTGTGACTCAGTTTTGCCTTATAAAATGGAGATACTAGGATAGCTTTCTGGGGCTATTTCAAGGATTACATAAATTAAATATTGTGCAGTATTTAGAGCAATTCCTGGCACATAAAGATGACTGTGTTACCACCATCCTTTTCACTGTGATTGTCCTCATCACCATGAACTCAGGGTGTTTCCCTTCCCTTTGCATCTGGGCTGGTTTGTGACTGCTTTAATCACCAGAGTGCAGTGGCCACCATGATCTTCACAAGACTGAGCTTCTACCTCATCCTTGTAGAGCCCTGGCACCAAGGAGGAGTCTAACTTTCTTCTACTGTAGCAAGCCCCTGGAGAAACTCTGAGATTATGGGCAGAGGAAGAGATGCCCAGGCTTACCCAAGAAGAGGATGAAGCCTCCTGTATACTCCACACTATGCCTGGCTGAGTACCCGAGCTTGATAAGCAAAGTAAATGATTATTGGTATCTTAAGCCACTATTTCAGGGGATGTATGTGTTATGCAATAGATAACTAGGGCAATAGGATTTTTATTTATTTTTTTTCCAAGATATTGTTCACCTGTCCCCCTGGGAGATTCATAGCTCCCCACCGTCTTGAGACTAGATTTTTTAAAAATATTTTGTTTTATTTATCATTATTATTATTATTATTACTTTATTTGACTAGAGAAAGAGAAAGAGAGAGAGGGAAAGTGAGAAAGCAAGCCACCATGTCGAGGAATTGAGCCACAACTGCCCATGTGGGAATCTAGTGCCTTAACCACCACACCACCTGCCAGTCCCCAAGGCTAGGTTTTACCACCTAATTTGTAGTAGTACTTCTCCCTTTGGGGACATTATACTTGCCTATCTCACTAACATCAGACTTAGCTATGTGACTTATCTGGCCAATAAAATATGAGCAGAAATTGTGTGTTACGATTACATCGACATTTTAACAGTCATCATGTTTGTCATCCCCCTCTCTCCCTCTACTGAGAGAATAGAAATATCTCACATGAATGGCCTTCATTTGGCATGGCTGTCAGGATGAAGAGGGCATAGCCCAGAACTGCAGCAGACCCATCACCAACCTGTAATGAGGGTGAGAAATACATCCCTTTGCTGTTGGAAGTCTCTGAGAATTCAGGGTTCTTGCAGCGCCACCAGAGTTACCATCCTGAGAAAGAAAGTTGTGATATCATTCACCTATGTGAAAAATACTACATCCATCAGGTCTTGGGTGATTTTGTTCCATCTGACCTCTTCAGTCTCACTGTACCTGTGTCCACCACGATTCTTGACATTTCACTCTTAGATGTGTGGTCTACTCTGCTTAGCATATATTTCTTAATTTATTCTCCTAGAAAACCCATACTTATTCTTTAAGACCCACTTGAAGTGCCATTTCCTTTGTAAAGCATTTCTTATTTTTTCCAAGCTTGATTAGCTACTTTCATTTCATTATGACTATAGTGAAGAGGATGGTGGTGATGCAGCCGTCTTTATGTGCTGTGAATGTTTCTAAGTATTTTACAATATTTAATTTATATAATCCTTGAAGTAGACCCAGAAAGCAATCCTAGTATCTCCATTTTATGAGAGGAAACTGAGGCACAGAGAGGTTATATAAACCATTCCAAATCATACAGATATTAAACTGGGTAATCAGAATTTGAACTCAAGTGATCTGACTTCTGAATTGGTGCTCTTTATTGATATACTATATTATAAATCAGATTTCTAAGATAGCAAAGATAGCATTCATAAATACTTGCAAATGTGGACCAGCAGGTGGCATGGTGGTTAAGGTGTTGGATCCCATATGTCTGACTCAGCGGTTTGAGTCCTGGACCCAGTAGCCTGAAAACACAAATACATCTGTGTGCATGTCCCAAATCCCAAGAGTAGACTAGAGGAGAAGGGATTACATCCCCCCTGAGGGGTGATTTATCATTTTCCTCTCTCTGTCTCTCTCTGGTGAGCATGCATCCATGGCAAAAACAATCTAAAAATTAAAAAAAGTAGCAAAGTTATCTGATTCCATGTTTGTACCACTGGGTTGTGAGTTTATGCAGGGCAGGGACAGTGTAAGTCATTTTTATAACTCTTGCGTATAACACACAGTCAGGCACATAGAAATCCAATGATTTTCAATAACCAGAGCACAGTTTAAATTTAGATCCCAGACATTAAGTCCAGTTTATTTTCTTCTCTATCACATTAGTCACCTTCATTTTATGTTACTCTTCATCTTACTATTATAAATGAATTCTGGAAATGCATCTGTTCTATAGTTGAAATAGTAGCTAAGACATTTATTGAAGAAGACTACTAATTCATTTCAATTATTTCCTTTAATGTTACAATAATTATGATTCAAAATGGAATGCTAATTTTATGAGAACTTGTTGTGCATGTTAAGATGTAGTCTAACCTCATAGCATCTCCTTCAAGGTTTCACTTTTTTTTTTTTCCTGGAATGTTCCAGAAAAAGGAACTCTGCCCCAATTTGTTTTCTCAATGACACATAACCTATGACCCTTCAGTTCAGAGTTTTTACTGGCTTCATTGGTAGAAAAGCTCTTTTCACTAACATTCCCTTTCTTCATTCAAGACTCATCGATCCTTTTCCTTTCTTACTGACGTAGTTTTCTGGAAATCCAAGCTCTCCTAAGAGCAATGCCAGCTGTGTCCATCAAAACTGTGACTATGATTGCATCAATGACTGTCATTCTTATCTGTCTGCCCTCAGTATCCAGAAAGATCAGGTTCATTCTTCTTTTTCTGTTGATTCTCTTTTCTGCTTGGTCCTCCCCAAAGGTGACCTATTTTATTTTAAAAATTTTTATCTAGCTGCTGGAGTTTCATTCCATTCTGGTTAACTAGTTGCCTTGTTGGCTCTCGACGAACTCCTCACCCTCTTCCAAAGGCAATACCTCTCATGAGATTATTTTTTTTCTGAACAGACATGGGCTTTGCTTCTACCCTATCTGTAATCCCAAATTCTATGATACTGCAACTATGCATGTGTAAACCACACATGAAACGAATGCTTTTAAATTAATTTTTTTTTGCAAATTCACCTTCTAGTATTTGTATATGTGGAATGAACCTGATGTGAACATCCATTTGTTGTGTACCTATATGTAATAATATGATTAATACCCATTCTCATGACCGTCATCACATTTTTTTATTTTGGTTTTCTATAATAATGAGGGGTATTTTTTGTTATATTGGGAAAATTTTTATAGATCTACAAAGTTTGCTATTTTTTGATGTGATTCTCATAATAGCCCCAAGAGATAGGAAAGATAGGACAGCTACCTTAAACATGGTAATAATGTAGATTATGTATGTACTCATGTTTAAGACATAAAGTATTTAGGTAAGGCTTAAAGTCTACTACATGTATTTATATGATAGTGAGTCTTAAAGCTGAAAGTGAACTCAGAGATCATCTAAATTTAGGAAAACAAGATACAGTAATTTCAACCTTACTGATGAGATGCATGATGTCTATGGTTTCCATGGTTTGCTGACAGGATCAATGGTGGAGTGTGGCCCTAGAACCCACTGTCTTTCACTTATTGGTTAGTACTCTTTCTCTTTTCTCCAGCAAATGTCTTAGCTCAGTGAATATCTGAGCAAAATTGAGGATGAGACTATAGAGGAGCAGTTGAGCATACACATGGTACTCAGATGTAGGTCACTGGCAGAGAAACTGCATTGCAGAAGAAGGTTTAGAAATGATTTCAAGGGAGTAAATTGTTCATTTAAGTGTAGATTTAGCATGGAAAGTGACTATGAGAATTAGGATTTGTAGGCATGTATTATTAATATTGTTACTCTATTTTGTGCTTCTTTACATCATTGCTAGCATCTTTGCATGGCTAAAATTACAACAAAGAGAACGAAAGTTATGCTTTCCTATTAAGATATCAGCTCTTACAAAGACAGGCAGCTACATGTTTCATGAAGAGGCATTATCACCCCCATCAACATATATTTATACATTGATTTTTTTAAAAATTTCTACAAAGGACTAGGTCAACAAGTTTAGTTTATCAAAGGGAATTCCATTTCCTTATTGACTTTAGACAATGAAGCCCTTGAAACATTCAGTCAATACACATCTCAGGAAAGAACAAAGGAAGCATCTGAAAGGAGGATTAGTAAATTACCCGCCTTCAAAATTCAAATAAAACTACACAAAAGCAGTTCTCTATTTTGCTGGTAATTCAACAAAGGAAGCTAAACAAAGCCGATAGATCCTGGTTATGTAGAAATGTTCAGCAAACTCAAGGTTGTAAGAAACGGATGTTCAAATTGGGATCATCCCAGAGAATACAATTACTAGAGGACTGATATGGAAAAAAAAATTAAGAGCATGTTGCCTTATGTATGGTCTACATACAATTGCTAGATCACACAATTTGGAATTATGGAAAAACTATTGGACTGAAATCTTTGAAATGAACCACAGTGTGTGGGGAGGATTTAAAATTCACTGAGTACTTATTATGCTGTCAATGTCTGTACAGCATTTTCTGTACACTTCATATTCTCCTTTTCTACATTTCTCCTTCATCTTCTTGCTTTATTGGCATAAGATTTAACAATGGTGAAACCTAGTGATAAAAAAGGATGAACAAGCGTGTTCCCTTTTTTCCCCCTCTCTGGAGTGATGGAGCCTATTAGAAAAATGATTTTCAGGAGATACAACTTAAGCCAATTTAAGTAAAACAACAACAACAAAAAAGATCTGAAATACAGAGACAAACATCAATTTATAAGACAAACACCTTTACAAGAATCATTCAAGGTTTCTGTTGAGGTAAGGGATTATTGAGGAGCAAAAAAAAAGGATTTGGGGGCAAGTATGGAAATGAATTTGAAGGGAGAACTTAATCCTGGCATAAAAACTGAAAAACGAGTAACCATGGCCAGTTAACCTTTCTGTGGTTCCCTTGTTGTATTTTTCAAAAAAGGCAATAAGAAAATGTTTCTCTACCACCTCTATGAGGAGAAACAGGTTCTTGGATAGCTGCAGACACATAAAGCACATTTCTTTTCCTTTATTATCATCATCTCCTGGAGTGGAAAGTAATGAATTGTAGAGACTATCATGATCTTATTAAATATATAAGATATTATTATGTTATAAACAATAGAATTGGGGCAATTTATATTAAGGTTTCAAGATATTAGACCTTAAGAATAAAAAACAGAGGCACAAAGCTTCTAATAGGGAAAGGTAGTCAGCAGCAAGTTGGAAGGGAAAGCAAGACGTGATACCTGGAAAGGTAGAAGGGTATTGATGGGTTGTAGGGTGGATAACCTGGCTTGATGCATACTGGTTCAACCTATGCACCTGAAGACAGGAGGCTGAAATAGAAGTAAGGTGAGGAAAGAGGGTAGCAATGAGAGCATTGCTTGATGGTAGAAAAACTGACAGAAAAAAAAAATCAACCCAAGTACAAAGATAAATGTAGGAGTAATCAAGGAGCTAGAGCCATGTTCCAAACTCATACGGTAGCCAATGGCTTATCCCTTCCTATCCAGCAAGGTAATAATGTTGCTTACACCATGGGTACTCAAGTTGGTGCTGGATTTCACAAAACAGAATCATATTGCATGTTGGAAATTAAAAGATCCCTTCATAGTTACCATGAGTTGGACTTATCAACTGGCATTTCCTTCTTTAAAAAATAACTTGGACCTCAGAGAACATGATCCCACTCAGTGCGTCTTTATTTGCATTCCTCTCCAGAGCAGGACACCTGTTTTTATTTCCAAGAATCGCTTTCACAAGCTGAAAGGCCTCTTGCCACTAGGCATTTCCAGCTACAGCTAGGAGCATCTGCATCTCTCATTGGTCATACACTGCAGTGGCCTCCCAATGGCTAGCCCGGCTGTGTTGCTTGCTCAGACCTAGTATCCACGTGCTGCCAAGATGTCTTCCTAAAGAATCAGGGACCAGCAATTAGCATAATGGCTAGGTCACTGGACTCCCATGTATTCAACTGCAGTTCGAGTCCCAGACCCAGTGGCTTAAAACTCATGCCATGCACATGTGCGTGCGTGCCCAAGATCCCGAGAGGAGAATGGAGGAGAAGGGATTGAGGCGTGACCATCCCCTCTAGGGGGTGATTTCTTGCTTTCTGTCTCTCTGTCTTTCTCTGTCTGGTAAGTGCACACACCATATAGCAAAAAAAAAAAAAAAAAAAGAATGTATCTAATCACATCATTTTCTTGTTTAGAAATCTTCACTGTTTTTCTCCCTTCTGAGTTGCTCTTCATATTACTATTCTCCAGATTTTCTTCCTACTTTCTTGCATGTGCACCTGATTTTCCAGCCCCCATGAATATTTCACCAATGCCCCCCAAATGCCGTGTCTCATCGGAACTGTGTCTTCGCTGATGTGTGTGTACTTTCTTCCCCTTCCCCTTATAAACTCTTGATCATAGTCCAAGCTTCACATGTCCAAAGAAGCCCTTTCTATATATGCTAAGATTTCCCTCTTTGTACACTCAGATGACTTTGCGACTTTCAAAGTCTCTTGACTTTCTTTTAGAGACCCCATCCCATATTATGCCAAGCATATACAAATGCACCCAAACTTCTATTAAGTAGACTATATTTGGCTCATGAAGATTTTCTGTGAGAAATTTGATAATGGACTTTGAAATTACTTGACTCTGTGTAACTCATTTAACTTACAGTCAGCTGAGACTTCTTGGCACCCATTGTGCACACTCAGGAATTTTTCACAAATCGAGGAAATCTAACCTACACGTTGTTTTCGAGCGTAATGATCTGTTTAGAAGCACTAAAGTTAACAATGAATGAAATTTATACATTACATTTATAGAAATCGAAACCTTTGTGATTTCATAGTTTTGAGCTAGCCATTAGTTATTGTTAGTCAAAACTCAGATTTTTTCCCTGGACTTTCCAGCCTGAGACGTTGTGTCTGTAGCACCTCAAGAGTGAGCTCTGCAGTTCTTGGTGCTAATAATCATTCAACATCCCTTTCCTGTTCTATTAGAGTAAGTTCCCTAATGCTTGAGCTGTCACTGGCCTCCCTACTGACACACAGTGCAGGTAGACGTAACAAAATATAGACGCAGAATCTTTGTTTGAAAAGAAAGTGGCTGAAGTCCTGCCATATTATTGAAACTCGGGGCTTCCTGATTTCCACTTCCATGTCTAGAGCCTGAGAGGTCCATTTGTCCTGGACTCCTCCAGAGGGCTCCTTTGTGCCTAAGCTCTGTCATGGCTCACACTACACCCGTTGAAAGCCCTTTGCTCAGCCTTTTGGTTCTGTGGCCTGGGGTGGTGAGCTCTATGGGTTCTAATGGATTTTCCTTTCACACATTGCTCCCCCAAGAAGTGAGTGAGAAAGCACACTCAGGTGTGCTGTCCTTGATGAACGCTGTGTCGTATCTGTCTTACCATCATCACGCACTGCGAGCATTTCCAGGAAACTCTACTTTTGGTACTGCATGAAACCAACACAGAGCATGTGCATTCCGAGTTTGATCTGCCTTATTCAAAGGGATTCTGCGTTGTCAGGCTCTAGCCTTTTAGGGTCTAGTGAAGTATCAAACCTTTTGCCGTGAGGTGATTAGCTTACATTGTTACTTTCTATGAAGTGACATACATTTGTCAGATCCTCCCCTGCTAATTATTAGCCAAGTCTAAACAATAAAGCTCATACTTCCTCACCACATTTGGCAATTGGAAGTCCTCTGACATGGAGACTAATCAAGGTACTATACTTAAAAAAAATAATTTCAGTCTGATGTGTAGAGCCTTCACGTGATTCATGTGTTTATATTTCCTACGAACACACAGTCAGTGGGCTTTACAGACATCCATGAACAGGACTGGGATTTGAACATCTAAATTCCTATAATCACTAATAAAGTGATCCTCAGGCTTTCCGAGCACCTCCAGTTAGTCAGTTATGGGCAGGCACATTATTGACCACTGCATTGCTTTTATCAGAACACTCATGTCCATTAAGCTCAAAAAGCAAAGGTTAAATAACAGTAAGGTTCGAACACAAATGAACAAAAGACATTCGAGATTAAAGTCAATGGCCTGTTGCTTTTTGATGTGCTGGAGGAAACAGAGAGGAATGAACGAGATGGCAGCTTGCATTGAAGGCAGAATTTTTCTTTTCATTTTGCATGTTTGCCACAAATTGTTCTTCTCATGGAGAAAATTAGACACACACATGCTATCCTTCCATTTAAAAAAAAATAACTCTGACAGTTGAGAGAAAAAAAGTGAGAAAGCATCCCCTACCCCAAGGGAGGATCCTGCTGCCATCCCTTTTCTTCCATTTCTTCCTCCTTTCAGGATTTTGGGCACACGTGCACACATGCTTGGTGTGTTTCCCAGACACCAGGTCCGGGACTTGAACCATGGAGTGAGCCATGGGAGATCCAGCTGCCTTAACCACCATGCCTCTGGCTGGTCCCATGCTTCCATTTTAAGGTTTACTGAGAGTCAAGGCATGGACAATTCCCCCTAGGAAGCACTACAAGATCCATGGGGGCAGGAGATGGGTCTTACTTAGTCACTGCTGTCCCCAGCACCTAGTATATTGTAGGCACTCAGCAAGTACTGGCGAATTTGTAAGGAAGTCTATAAACATACTCTTAGCCAAAGTCAACTCCTTAAACAAATATTTGAGCATGAATGGCGTAGCACTTGGAGCTAGCTGTGGAGAGCACACTGGTGCATCTTATTGGAAAGAAAAAGAACTAGTCTTGCCCTCTAGCTAACAGTCTGTTGAGGTAGTTAGATAATGTGTTTGGTAATATCTCTGACTGGACTGATATGCAGTGTATTCATCCTGGGAAAATTCATTTTGTATGCTGTGAAGATGTGCAGGGATTATATGTTCAAAAGGAAGGAAGGAAGGAAGAGAAAAGAAATTAAATAATAACAAACCATGGAATTACAACTGGGGATAAGTGTGTTGAGGGGACAGTATTTAAACCTTGCAGTGGATTGCAAGTAGTCCTCATTTTATTGAAAAAAAAAAAAGATTCATCTGAGGAAGGGTCATTTAAGTTCAGGCATGAGAATAACTAGAAATTCAGCCATTGCATGGGGTAAATGGAGTGTGCTCAGAAGAGGGACGAGCGTGCATGGAAGTCCTGTGGCTGGACAGAGAGTCACGTTGTTCCAGGAACAGAAGGAAAGTAAGCCGATGTAGCTGAGGAGTAGGGGAGAGAGTGGAACGAGGTGAAGATGTAGGGGATGGGAAAAGACCAGAACTTGCTTGGCATGGCAAGGTTTGAAATCTGAGTCTAAGGGTGGTGAATACACATTGAACAGTTTTATGTACATGCATAGGAGGGATGTGATCCATTTGGGATTTCATGGCGATCTGTCCAGAAGCTTTGTGATAGATGGACTGAAGAGAGGCTGCAGCAGGCCTGGGTTATCATATAGGTGGCAATCCCAGTTCTCTGAAAAAGATGGGCTGGTGGTTTCGATCAAGAGAGTGGTCTGGTTGTGGAGATAAGCCCGCAGGCTTGAGCTATAATTTGAAGGTAGAACAAAGAAAACTTGCTGTTGTTGGCAGAGGAATGCTTCAGAAGAATAATTACCAGGGACACTTATGATGTGATCATCTGGGTGAACGAGAATGAATGGGAAAGTTTCTTTTGGTGATAGGCAGGAAAAATTCATTTATGGGAAACGCGAAGTTTAAGGTGCTCGTGAGATTTTGTTTTTCTGTGTGTATTTGTCATGTAGGCAATTAGAGGTTAGAGTAAAAGTATAGGTCGGAGATACAAATTTGGAAAAAGCAACATACAGAATCATGGGGCTGGTGCAGTCCTTTAAAGAGAAGTGGTGTGGGAGGGGGTGGATGGTAGAGGGTTGGGGGAGTGTGCTAAAAGAAGAAATCTTAACACAAGAGCAGAAGGCTCTCTGTTGAAAATGATGTATGTAGTAGTACCCTTGATTTGATTGTCACATACTGCATGGATGCTTTGGAAAACCATACTATGTGCTGTAGAGATGCTCAACAATTAAATGTGCATAAGAAGTCATAAAATAATAAAATAAAAAAGGTTATGAGATCTCAGGGTTGAGTCCTGACAACCCAGGTTAGAAGATGAAGAGGAAGTAGAAAAGAAAAATGATTGTTGGGCCTGGTAGATGGTGGAATGGTTATGTCGATGGACTCCCACAGTTGACTGCAGTTTTAGTCCTGGACCCGGTGGCTTAAATTCACGTCGTGTGTGTGTGTGTGTGTGTGTGTGCGTGCGCACACGACCAGTTCTCAAGAGGACAATGGAAGAGAAGAGAATGTGGCATGACTATCCCTCTTCGGGGGTTATTTCTCACTTTCTCTCTGTCTCTCTCTGTCTTTCCAAGCGCATGTGCCCTATAGCAAAAATCTTTCCAAGGAAGGAAGGAAGGAAGGAAGGAAGGAAGGAAGGAAGGAAGGAAAGAAAGAAAGAAAGAAAGAAAGAAAGAAAGAAAGAATTGCTAAAAATGTCTATATATCTATAAAATATATGCACCTATGGATCTCAATTCCATCACTCTTAACCTGTGCCTCATGGTATCCTGGGAGAATATCAAGGGAGAGACTTCAAGAAGTCCTAACCACATGACAATTGTATAAAAACTTCTGTAGACTTGAGTGTTTATACTCATTTTTTAAATTATTATTATTTATTGGGCTGGCCCACAATCTAATGGTTAAAAGACCTAAATCCTAAAAGGCTGACAGGAGGTTTGAATCTCAGCCTGGTAGCTTAAAAACATGCCAGTTGCATGTGTGTGCACGCCCCAAAACCCAGCAGGAGGGAGACATGGAGAAGGGATTGCATTGTGACCAATCCCTTCGGTGGATGTTTTCTCTCTCTTTCTCTCTCTCTCTGGCATGTATGCACAGCCTCTGACAATTTTAAAAAAGGTTCATTTATTCCATGACTGAGAGACAGAGAGAGGGGCACAGCACCTTGGCAGCCCTTGGCAGCATGATCTGCCCAGCCTTGGCCAGCAGCCTTCCCATGCGTTCAATCTCCCAGTATTGGATTTCACCGCTGTCCCACCTACTGGCCCACAGAGACTTTCCTAATTTGACTATTAAGCCATGAAAGCTCTCTAGGTTTCTGTCAATTGGAGTTCCTTAGTTTCATCTGTTTTCACAAATTTTTTGTGGCTCCTATCTATTATTTTTTATCTACCAGTAGATCTTTTTTTTATTGCCAGAGGGAATGTGCCCTTGCCAGAGAGAGAGAGAGAGAGAGTGAGTGCACCTCTCAATGGGACATGACTGCACTGCAATCCTTTTCCTCCATCTCTCCTTCCATGTGCCGTTCTGTCTAGACACTGTGCATGTCTGTGTTTGCTCTCAATAAAATTACCCGCAACAGCCTGGGACTCTTAGCTTCCCTTAGGTGCTCCGCAAGGAGAAAGGGGGTCAAAATATTTCTGTCTACAGAGATAACTAGCCAAAAACACTCTGAGAATAAACAAATATATTCTTATGCAAAGTGATGGATGGGTCATTTATTAGGGAGACTACCCAGGCTTCAGGGCTTCTGCTTTGGGAGAAATTACTGAACTATAGTACTCACGAAGTTTTCATTTTTGGGGTTTTTTTTTGGAGAGGTTTTTGTTATAGGGCACGTGCACTCACCAGAAAGACAGAGAGAGACAGAGAGACAGAAAGATAGAAAGCAAGAAATCACCCCTCTGACAGATAGCCAAGCTGCAATCGCTTTTCCTCCAGTCTCCTCTTGGGATCTTGGGCACACACACACACACACACACACACACACCCTGAATGAGTTTAAGCCACCAGGTCTGGGACTCGAACCACGGTGGATACGTGGGAGTCCAGCGACATAGCCATTATGTCAACTGCTGGCCCCCTCATGAAGTTTTCTACACATTATTTTTAAAACTTCTTGCACTGTACTTTTATTATGGAGTATAGCACACCACATTCTAAGTTTATGAGTGTGTGCTCATGTACGCACATGTGTGTGTGGGGATCCAGCCCAGCTTTTTTTCTTTTAGTTTTTAAAGAATTATTTTTTATTTAATTTTATTTATTCATTCATTTATTTTAATTTGACCACACACACACACACACACAGAGAGAGAGAAAGTGAGAAAGCAAGACTCCAGTTTCTGGATTCAAACCATGGTCAGCCATGTGGGAGTATCCAGTGCCTTAGCAACCATACCACCTGCTGGCCCCATAGCCCAGTTTTCTTTACAGAACCTTCTAATTCCACTGTATTTCACCAGCCTACAGGTGGCATGTTTATTGGGCAACTCCTGTGTGCCAGGATAATATGCTAAAGTGACTTTAAAATGACATCTCCGAACAAGATAGAGCAGTGACACCCAGTTCCACCATACGACACAATAATACTGTGATCCTTTAATGATAAATACATAATGTAGCTATGCCCCATTTTGGGAAAAAAGAAGCTTTAGTTGTTTGTAAAGCATATTTCCTCAACACAATCTGTTTTCTTGAAGACTCTCCCTATAGTTTCACAGATGTCTTCCTACTTCTCCTTTGTCTCTCATAGTGAAAGATCAATAAATCAGCTTCGCACCTATTGCCATGGTGATAAATCTGTACAGGCACAATAGGAACTGAGGCCATGTCCATTATAGCGTTGACTATATATGAGCTGTTAGTGAACATACTCTTTCTTTCCAGGAATGTCACAGAGGATCTGCTGGGTGTTTGTCATGTGAACAAGGTGTAGGATACAACACCTGCCACCATGGAGCTTATAGTCATGTGGGAAATGCAGAAAACAAACAAATAGAAAATTTGTAGTATATAAATTACAATACATAACATTGTAATATATAAACACTTTTATATATTACGTAAATAAGCATATACAATGTAGCAAAGTTCTCCAGAGACACAGAACCTATCCTTGTTTTATGTTTAGAGGGAGATCAATGTTGATTGAATGAAATGGCCCATGAGATATGGAAGGAGGAAGTTTGAAATCTGTAGGGTAGGAGAGCAGGGTGAAAAGTCACACAGAATTTCTGTGTTACAGTTTTGAGGCAGGATTAATTCTCTGAGAAATCTCTGGTCTCCTCTGGCTTTTACTTGATTAGGTAGATGGGACCCACTCACATTACGAAGGTAACCGAAAGTCAACTGGTAGAAAATGTTAATCACAGCAACAAAATGTCTTTACAACACCTACATTAGTGTTTGATCAAATGACTGGACACTATAGTTTAGTCGAATTATCACATAAAATTAACCATCATATACTATGTGAACAGATACGATACCTGTGAAATTTACATCATGATAGTAAGTTGTGATATGTACTATGAAGAAAAATTAAGTTTTTTAAGAGTTAGGGAGGTGTCTAGCATGGAAGTTAAGTTGCTAGATTCCCATATAGCAAACTGAGGTTCAAGTCCTGGACATGGTGGCTCGAAAATCACACTGACTGTGTGTGTGTGTGTGTGTGTGTGTGTGTGTGTGTGTGCAAAATTCTGAAGGGAGAATAGAGGAGAAGGGATTGTAGTTTGGCTATACTACCTAGGGGATGATTTCACACTTTCCCTCTCTCTGTTTTTATCTCTCTCTCTTTCCACCAGTGACCGCACTAACCCTATGGCAAAAACTTTTAAAAAAGAGGGAGGGACAGCGAGCTAAATATTCTTTTACATATGTATCTTTTTGGATGAGGTCTTTGAATAACATTTGAATAGATAGAATGGACCGAGGGAAGTATTTTACTCCTTTCTTTCTTCTGTTCTGTCATCATCTACAGAGATATGGAAGTAGTATAATGTATCTGGTTATCTGGTCTTTAGTATGAAGTCATCTATGTGGGAACCCAAAGAAAGCTAAGATTAGGAGCAGAAAACCAAGACTTGAAATAAGATTTGCTTATCACAGTGAACTTTTGCTTAACAACAAAGTATGGCAAAACTTGGAGACTTAGAAGATAAATATACCATTTGCAGACTGCTAGATTGGACCTGAGAAGTCTAGGATGGCCTCAGACTCAAGTCTGGGCCCTCAGTTGAGATGGCCGGGCTGGCTGGGCTTGCTGGGCCTCCTTCCCATACGATCGCTCATCCTCCTGAGGGCTAGCCTAGACTTGTCCATATGGTGGCAGAAGGGTTCTCAGCAGCCAGAGCGGCCAGGTCCAAATGAGTAGGCACTTTTAAAGCCTCTTTTTGTATTTGGTTTGCCAGTGTCCCATTTTCCAAAGCAGGTTATACAGCCAAGCCCAGAGTCAGTGTGGGAGGGTTCTGCCAACACATGAATACAAGGAGGTATGATTCATTGGGGACCACTACAGGAACAGTCTACTCAATGACAATCTACCACAAACAGACATTGTGGAATTATTTAAGTAGTAAAAAGCTGAACATGGAAGTGACATGATGCATCATGTTTATGAAGGTTAATATGAATTGGGCTCTGCACAAATGACTTTTCCTCTCCAAACTCTCACATAACATGTGGATAAACAAAAATCTCACAATTCAGCAAATATCTGCAAAACACTTATGTGTGAGGAACTGAGTTATATACTGTGGAGGATTCAAACCTGAGAATAGCACATTGGCTAGTGTCTTAATCTGCTCTCGC